>NC_091453.1:17957456-18266270 GCF_964237555.1 Oryctolagus cuniculus
TACCTCTGGCACGTGCGTCACATCTCAGCTCACCCCTAATTCCACAGTCGGCAGCAGTGGGCAGTTCTGCAGAACCAGCACCGCATCACAAAAGTGAGCTCTGGGCCCTGCTGCTTCCTACCCCAGGGCTTTCCAGCGCTGTGGGAGCTTCTTAGATGGGAAGGCTCAGCTACAGGGGGGTTAATGCTTTGGAAGCTAGTGTTAACCCTTAGGTGCAGGAGCAAGTGGGTACATGCTCAGATTCCTCCCATTGCAGGCTCAAGATAGCCACATTTATTTTATTCTGTACACTTCTCACACGTTCCAGAGGAGAGCTTCTATTACTTTGTTGTCTCATTCTTCTCAAGTCTCTTACTCCTTTCTTAGACTCACTTCCTAAATAATGTTCTTTTGCCCAAGTCTTTGTCTCAGTTCTGTGATTGGGAATAACCCTAATAAGGACAACAAGTCTTGGGAAAGGTCTCACCTCCATTAAACAAGAACACTTGATGGGGGCAAGCATTTGATGCAGTGGTTAAAACGCTGCTTATGACGCCTGCGTCATACGTAAGACTGGCTGGGATCTAGGTCTAGCACTGTTCCCAATTCCAATTTCTGGCTAATAGATACTCTGGGGGGGGGGGGGTGGACAGCAGATGATGGCTCTAGTGCTTGGGCCCCTGCCACTGCTGGGGAGATCAGGATGGAGTTGCTGGCCCTTGCCTTCAGCAGGTGTTTGGGGAGTGGATCATCAGAAGATCCCTGTCTATCCTTGTCAGTCTGCCTTTCGTATAAATTAAAATACATACATTTTTTAAAAAGATGAATTCAGGGAATGCATATGTGAATACTATTACAAAAGGAATGTATGATGTTCACAATGGGAAGTGCACATCATCCATTATTTAAGAGCGTGTTCGTCAATCAATACACACTAAGGGTGATCCAGGCACTGTGTTGGGATGCTGATGCTGAGGCTGGGATTGAATCCAGAGTCTGATGAAAAGGCTTCCCTTAGGGTAGCACGAAACCACAGAAATACTTTAAAATAACGAGAGTTGCACTTGAATTGTGGAGAATGGACAGCAGTAAGACCAATAATCAGGAAGAAAATTTAAGAGACTGGGTAGCACCTAGGCAAAAGATACTGGAGGCAGGGGAGAGATAAAGAAAGGAATGAATTTAAGAGATGGTTTGGGTATAGAATAGACAAAACTTGCCTATGCAAAATATCAGATTTAAAGATAAAGGTGGGTTCAGAGACAATGCCTGAGTTTCTGGCTTAGATAACTGGGGTGAAGACAGTGTTAACAAGAATACCAGAATTAGGAAGGGAAAAACATCGAAGCTGGACCGAGAGGAGGACAATGCTGGGCTCTGTCTGAGACATGTGAAGTCCCGAGGTGTCTCTGGGACATTCAGGTTGTGGTGTCCAGGGGGCATGGAAGGGAGCTGGGTCTGAAGACAAGGTGAGAGAAGTCTGATGTCGCTTCACAAATGAAGCCAGCCTTCAAAGAATGCCACGAGAGCAGCTGCACAGCCATCCATCCCTATGCAAAGCAATGGATCTCAACCAAAGCCTCACATTGCATATAAAACTTGATGGAAGAAGGATTACAGACTTGCGTGAAAAACATAAAACTATAAAACATACAAAACAGGAGGAAATCTTTGGGAACTAGGACTAGACAAAGAATTCTAAGACTTGATACCAATAGCATGATCCATAAAATAAAATATTTATGACTTTGATTTCACTGAAATAAAAACTTTTGTCTTATGAAAGATAATCAAGAGGATGAAGACAAGGGAGAAAACATTTGCAAATCATATACACAATAAAGGATTGGTATTTATTAATAACTCTCAAATTGAATGATAAAAGAACTTTTGAACTAAAGTGGAAAAAAAGACATGAACAGACATTTCACTAAATATATACCAATGGTAAATAAGTGTGTGGAAACTTGTGCAACATTCCTAGTCACTAGGGAAACTCAATGAGAAACTTTTGCAGATAAACTAGATTATTCATACATTTCTAGTAGAACGTAAAGTATTACAGATATTTCAGAAAAGTTAGGAAGTTGTAAAACGAAACATTTAAGTACCAGGGTCAGTGTTGTGGTGCAGTGGGTTAAGCCACTGCCTGTACCACCAGCATCACATATGAGCACTGGTCAAGTCTCGGCTGCTCCACTTCTGATCCACCTCCCTGCTAATTTGGAAGATGGCCCAAGTCCTTGGACCCCTGCCACCCATATGGGAGTCCTGGATGGAGTTCCAGGCTCCTGGCATCAGCCTGGCCCAGCCCTGGCTCTTGTGGCCATTTTGGTAGTGATCCAGTGGATGGAAGATGCCTCTCTCTGCCTCTTCCTCTCTCTGTGTAACTCTGCCTTTCAAGTAAATAAACCAGTCTTTAAACAGAACATTCAACTACCATATGATCTAGCAATTGTACTCTAGAGCACTTGTTCCAGAGAATTGAAAACTTACGTTCACATCTGTACACACATGTTCATAGCTGTATGCATAGTAGTCTGAAACTAGAAACAGCATAGATGTCTACCAAGGGTGAAAGACTGAAGAAGCAAGGGTATATTCAAATCATAGCACACCACTTAGCAAGAAGAGGGAAACAACTGGCTTCATACAGCAATTTGGATGCATATCTAGAGAATTATGTTGAGTTAAAAAGTCAATCTCAAAAGATTGCAGACGGCATGTTTCTATTTATATAACACTACTGAAATGACACAATTATAGAATTGGAGAACAGATTAGTCATTGCTGGGGGCAGTGGGTGGGTAGAAAGAAATGAATGTGACCATACAAGGGCAACAGGAGGGATCCTTGTAAGGACGGAGATGTTCCGAATAGTAACTGATTCTGTGTCAATACCCTCGTGACACTGTAGCGCAGTTTTGGAAGACGTATATTGGGGGAAGCTAGGTAAATGTATATGGGGTCTCTCTGTACAGATTCTTTATAACTCTATGTGAATCTACAATGATCTCAAATAAAAAGTTTAATTTAAAATGTTCAAGGCTGCTAGTTCTTAGTACTATGTAAAGGTCAGCATTTTTAGAGGATTGGTTCTATGGAATATTAAATACAACGTTCACTCACTATCCCTAGTCAAGCATATACAAGTTTAGACTTATTCTTTTTTTAAAAAAAGATTTATTTTATTTATTTGAAAGACAAAGTTACAGAGAGAAGTAGAAACAGAGAGAGAAGAGAGGTCTTCCATCCTCTGGTTCACTCCCCAGATGGCCGCAATGGCCGGAGCTGCCCTTATCCGAAGCCAGGAGATTCTTCCGGGTCTCCCACATGGGTGCAGTGGACCAAGGACTTGGGCCATCTTCTACTGCTATCCCAGGCCACAGCACAGAGCTGGATCGGAAGAGGAGCAGCCGGGACTCGAACTGGCGCCCATATGGGATGCCGGCGCCTCAGGCCAGGGCTTTAACCGCTGCACCACAGCGCCGGCCCCTAGACTTGCTCTTGGAGAATATATCATTCATTTGATTGTTAAAAAAATCAGAAAGCAGGGCCAGTGTTATGACAAAACAGGTTATGCCACTGCCTGCAACACTGGCATCCCATACAGGCACTGATTTGAGTCCCAGTTGCTCTACATCCAATCCAGCTCCTTGCTAATGTGCCTGGGAAAGCAGCAGAGGATGACCTACATCCTTGGGCCCCTGCACCCACATGGGAAGCCTGGATGAAACTCCTGGCTCCTGGCTTCAATCTAGCCCAGCCTCGGCTGTTGCAGCCACTTGGGGAGTAAACCAACAGATGGAAGATTCTCTCTCTCTCTCCATCCCTCCCTCCCTCTGTAACTCTGCCTTTCAAATAAATAAAATAATTCTTTACAAAAAAAAACCCAGAATGCTTCCACAGTGAACAATGTCTTGGTCACAAGAAAAACTAAGAATAACTTTTATTAAAAAAAAATAAAAAGAAAACCACATTGGACCAACATTGTAATGAAGCAAGTTAAACTGCTGCTTGTGAACCCAGCATCTCATATGAAAATGTGACTACTAGGCAGAGGTACCTCAGGAAGTAGTTGATAATGAGTGACATAATGTATGCCCAGTTTTTACCACAGTGCATAGCAACAGTCTCATTTGGCACATACAGTTATCTCTTGAAATCCACAGGAGATTGATTCCTGGATTCCCATGGACACCAAGACTTGAGGATGTTAAAGTCCTTTGTACAAAATGGTATTTGCAAATTACATCTGCATATCATCCTGTATATTTAAAATCCTCTCTAGATGACTTATAATACCTAACAAAATGTAAAGGCTATGTTATACTTTATTGTTTAGGGACTAGTGAAAGGCAAAATGTCTGAGTATATTCAGTAGAGATGGAATTTTCTTAAAAAAAAATCGAATGCAAAGTCTGTTGTATCCGTGGATGTGGGACTCTGTTAATGCGGAGGCCAACTGCATTAGCTGTGTGAGGGATGGTGGTACTGACAGTGGCCATGATGCTGTTTATCCACAGGTTTTAAAGAGCTTGGGAGGAGCTGGTGCTTTGGTGTAGTGGGTAAAGCCGCTGCCTCCAGTGCTGGCATTCCATATGGGAGCCGGTATGAGACCAACTGCTTGACTTCCGATCCGGCTCTCTGCTATGGCCTGGGAAAGCAGTGGAAGATGGCCCAAGTCCTTGGGTCCATGCACCAGTACAGCGGAACCGGAAAAAGCTCCTGGCTCCTGGCTTTGGATCAGCGCAGCTCTAGCCATTGCAGCCAATTGGGGAGTGAACCAGTGGATGGAAGACCTCTCTCTTTCTGCCTCTCCTTCTCTCTCTGTGTAGCTCTGACTTTCAAATAAATCTTTAAAAATAAATCTTTTTTAAAAAAGAGCTTGGGATGTGACTACCTTATCTTTGACCACCTAAACCCTAGGGCACTCATGGTGGACAACAGGAGTCTTGATAAAAATAATTGGAAGAAGCAGTGCTCTTGAAAGATTATCCTGATAGCAATGGGCTGGTCAGATAGGAGAAGGAAAGATCCAAGGGATGGAGCACAACCAGAAGGCTACTGCAAGAATACAGCCTCACTCCTCATGACAGGAACCACAGGAAAATGTGGGTGCCAGCAGTAATGATAGGGAATAGGTTAACATGGAGGAATATAGCTTTGAGGCTTTGATTTGATTTTACCTATGAATAGATTTAGAGCTTGACTTTGGTCAAGATTAGGTTTCCTTTGGAGAGAAAGCTCAGTCTGCTACAGAGAACGTGAGTTTCAAGGGCAAGCACTGCTCTGTCCCTTATGTCATTTATATGACCTTAAGGGATGTATTGATTCTTTCAGCATCTGGAGGAGATACCGTGGTGTTCCACACTGACCCCCCACTTAGCCTCTTGGCACCCATATTCTAGTTGTCTTGTTTTTGACTAGTGGCACACAGCTGAGGTCTTCATTGAAACTTGCCCTCAGGGGACTGCCTATGGACATTGGCTGGGTTATGCGGACCCTTTCGATTTATCTGAGACAGCTTTGAAAGGCCAAATCAACTCTACAGTTTCCCTATAGGGTCTCACTGCAGTCTTAATTGCAACTGCCTTGTGGATTGGCTTCCCTTTTGCATAGCTGTGTGTCCCTTTCACTTCTGTGGCAGTGTAAACCCCAAGAGGAATCCCCGACACAATAATCCTTCTGCAAGCAACTCTCCAACCACTCTCATCCTGCTTCAGAGCCCAGTCTTAGAGGGTGACCTTTATTCCTAAACTGTGAAATGGGAAAAGGGCACATGGTGGCCATAGAGAGATGTGGTGAGATTGAAAGAAGATCATGTGCTAGACCCAACACTGTGTTCAAAAAATGATGGCTAACAGATGAACCTTGAGGACATTGTGCTAAATGAATAAGCCAGTAACGAAAGGGTAAATGTATTATTATGGTTAGATGAGATTCCAAGAGTAGCCAAATTCACAGAGACAGAAAGTAAAATGGGGGTGGGTGCTTGATACAGTGGCTAAGCTGTTGGTTGGGATGCCCAAATCCCATATGGGAGTGCCTGGGTTCAAGTTCTAGTTCCCTTCCTAATTCTAGCTTCCTGCTGATGTACATCCTGGGAGGCAACAGGTGATGGCTCAAGTACTTGGGTCCCTGGACCCAACGTAGGAGACCTGGATTGACTTCCCAACTCCTGTCTTTGGCCTGACTTAGCCTCAGCTGTTAGAGGCAGTGGAGGAGTGAACTAGCATATGGGAGCTCTTTCTCTTTCTCTCTTAAATAATAAATAATAAATAAATAAACTTTTAAAAAATGAAAGCAGAATGAATGGCAGATGTCAGGGGCTGGGAGAGAGGAAGAAATAGGAAGATGTGTACTGGGTGTAGAGTTTCAGTCTTAAAAGACGGAAAAGTTCTGGAGATCCACTGTACACTAATATGAATATAAGTAACACTATTGAGTATATGTAACACTGTTGAACCATATACTTGAAAATGGCTGACAGTAAATATGAATTTTTGCCACAGTTTGAAAAATAAAGGAATGATGGCCACCATACCATTGTTTCTACTGAATTGCCTTTAACCTACAGGTAGGTAACTTTCCTGGTTTTTCCTCCTTCATCTCCTCTTGAATGGAACTTATAAGACCAAATATGATTAAAGCTCTGGCCCCTGCTGGTATCCTGGACATCATGGCTCCATAATTTGATGTTTTCCACCAATGGCTCTAATCTCTATTCATTGCTCTAGACTCAATTCTGTAATACTCTGAAATCGCCCTAGGATAGGATCAGAACTCCAATGAAGCCAAAAGCAATTTTGTCTCTCTTTTCCCTAACAAAACACTCTTTAAAATCATCACCATAACCTTTTGAAAAGCACATCAAATTACATCACAATTTAAAAGAAATTACACTGTGTCAGTGCCAGGTTGTTGAAAGGAGGGGATTGAGATCAGGAGTCTGGTGAAGTTGACAGATCCAATGATGTGATTAGATATCCTGATGGATTTTGACACAGATTCTCTGCTCAGGGGTGAATGTGATTACTGTTTGTACAGAGAGCAGAGTCAAGGTCAGAAAATACAGGCGAGGGGCTATCAAGCTCAAGTGGAGGACCTCCAAGAAGCTGAGGAGTTTTTGGTGCTCACAAGTTCAAACTGCTCAGCAAGGACACACAAGTGCACAGAGTCAGGGGTCAATACGCAGAAACTCCTGTCCAGAAAGAAGGGCGGGCAAATGTCAGCGCTTGGGGTGGAACTTGGGATGAAGTCGCATGGGGACACAGACGTGATGCAGAACATGACCAGGAGGTTGAGATGCCACTGCCAGGCTTTGAATGAAAGGGATGGTGTCCAGTCAGGTCTGAGGACCTATCCTAAGGCACTGGTTGTCTCTTCTGCCCTAGCTGTAAGCAGCTCCCCCAGTGGGGGTGGACGACAGCCAACAGTGGCTGGACTTCTCCCCAGAGTCAGGCCGGGTTCTGCAGGTTTTAATGATTACAGCAGAGAGCTTGATCCCTGGAAAGCCCTTGCATTTCTAGCCCAGCAAAATGCATTGAATCTGACAAGCCAGCACTTACCACCTCTTGCGCCAACACAGGGAAAAAACAAATTGTCCAATTTGCAAATATAGTATATAGATGGGGTTAGCAGTGCTCTAATTTCTATATAAAAAGATTTATAGTTTACATAAGAAATACCTGAAGTCTGATCTACAACCAGGCACTGTGGTGCAGTAGGTTAAGTCATCGCTTGAGAAACCTGCATCTCATATTGGAGTGCTGGTTTGAGTCCTGGCTACTCCACTTCTGATCCTGCTCCCCGAAAATGCACTTGGGAAGGCAGCACATGATAGCCCAAGTACTTGAGTCCCTGCCATCCATATGGAAAACCCACGTGCAGTTCTGGGCTCTGGCTTTGGTCTGGCCCAGCCCCAGCTGTTGTGGTCATTTGGGGAGTGAACCACCAGATAGAAGATGTCTTTTTCTCTCTCCTGTCCTCTATCACTCTGCCTTTCAAATAAAATATTTTAAATAAAAAAAATAGAATTAACAGATGAGCTTATACAAAATAGATTTTAAGATTAAGCTTCTATTTGTTTTTGGTTTTTGATCCCTCTACTCTGTTCTGAAGACTTGGTAGTAAGAGTAGAGCAGTGGGGAGTAGCTGAATGAGTGTCGCGGGGAACAGGATGCCTTCAGCATTTGAAGGACTGTCTTTGCCATGAGGGTTTATATTCACTGCATCTGTCTCCAAATCACACATATAGACGAAAAGGCTGGGGTTGTGGGAAGATCCATTTCAATGCAATGCAAGAGACTGCAGCCTAATGATTAGGGCATTTGTAAATGGAATGGGCTGCTTTGCAAAGTAAGGAGCTCCCCATCGCTAGGTTTTAAGGCCAGGCCATAACGACTTGGGCTGGGGCCAGGCTGAAGCCAGGATCATCTTCTAAGTCTCCCACATGGGTGGTAGGGGCCCAGGGACTTGGACCATCTTCTTCTGCTTTCCCAGATGCATTAACAGGGAGCTGGATTGGAAGTGGAGCACCCAGGATTTGAACTGGCACCCATAAGGGATGCCGGCACTGCAGGCAGCAGCTTAACTCACTGTGCCATGTGCTGGCCCCCAGGCCAGACTTCCCTAGTAGAGATGTAGAAGGACTCTCCTACTGGGAGAAGACTTAGATTAGATCTTAAAGGCCTATTTCAACTTAAGTTTTATCCTCAAACTTATTAAAATGTGATTGTTAGAAGTTTTAATAAGTTAACTATCAAGAGGCAGCCTAACATAATAACTAAGATCAAAGGTTATGAAGCCAAGACTACCTTGAATCTTGGCTGTTGACTTTGTGAGTTTGCACAAATTAATCTCTCCATAGTTAACTCTTGTTATTTGTAAACTGGCAATTATAATAATGCCTACTTAAAGGATTATTGTAACAATTAGATTGCTGAACAGATACAAGGAATCTCCAAAAAGTTCATGGGAAATGTGTATTACAAAAAAGAAACAACAGCAGGTGCTGTGGTGTGCCAGGTAAAGCTGCCACCTGCTGCGCCGGCATCCCATATGGGCGCTGATTTGAGTCCTAGCTGCCCCACTTCTGATCCAGCTCTCTGCTATGGCCTGCGAAAGCAGTGGAAGATGGCCCAAGTCCTTGGGCCCCAGCACCCGTGTGGGAGACCTGGAGGAAGCTCCTGGCTCCTGGCTTCAGATTGGTGCAGCTCTGGCCATTGCAGCCAATTGGGGAGCGAAACAGTGGATGGAAGACCTCTCTCTGTCTCTCCTTCTCTATCTAACTCTTTCAAATAAATAAATTAAACAAACAAAAAACTACGCATAGATTTTAAAAGCTTTTTGTACCCAAATAACCTTATCTTTTAATTCTATTTTTTTTAAAAAAGGTTTATGTATTCATTTAAAAGGCAGAGTTACAGAAAGGCAGAGGCAGAGGCAGAGGTGGTAGGGGGGTCTTCCATTCGCTGTTTCACTCCCAAGATGGCTGCAATGTCTGGAGCTGGGCCGATATGAAGCCAGGACCTCCTCCAGGTCCCCCACGTGGGTGCAGGGGTCTGAGGACTTGGGCCATCCTCCACTGCCCTCGAGACCAAAGGAGAGAGCCAGATCAGAAGTGGAGCAGCCAGGACTGGAACTGGTGCCCGTATGGACACCATGCCGCAGCACCGACCCCTAATTCTATTTTTCCACAAACTTTCTGAAGTCCCTTCACATGCAGTGTGGAGAGAGTGCTTGGTATGTAATACTTGGTATTCATTCTGCTGTTGCTGGTGCTACTCCTGTTACCTCAAGTTCCAAGATAGCAATTCTAGTTTCTTGGTTGTGATTTTGCCCTCTGAGGACCAGAAAAGAGATCAAGGACTTGTGGAATACAAATTCACAGCGAAGTACTTATTATGTTACCAATTCGCGAGAAACCCTAAAATGCAGGCTCCTTCCCCCAATAATGCAGGTTGTTGTTTGCTGACCAAGGAAAACCGTGACTGAGAAGCAAATCTAAATCATGCAGTGGTACACGGCTGTTGGTGTACTGTCAAAGCAGAGGCAACCATCCCGCTGTCCCTGTTCTCAGTCCCTAATGTGGGAAGTTCTGCTGTTACGCCCGTTAACAGTGGGCACATTTCACCATTCCCCCAGAATGGATCCTCTTACTAAAAACAACACCCAGCTGTACTTCCCCTCAGCGCTCCCAAGCTCTTGACCCAGTGGCTAAGGGCCCACTCTGGTGACCCACCTGTGATGGCAACTAGAGCATTTTTCCAAATGGCGTTTGGAGTGGTCTGGAGGAGAAAACACTGAGAAACAGAAACACAGATACTGCAAATAATTCTCACGAGGTCTGTTCTAGAGCAGCCACATTCCAAAGTGCCTTGAGAATACTCAGATCTCAGTGAGAAAAAAAAAAAGCAGCTGATGGAATCTAAGCCTTTTCCCAAACTGACCATTTCTCCGCAAAATTCTTACATGAAAGCTCACATGGTTTAATGCACAGGTTGTTGGAAGCACAAACAAATCCACCTCAAGAGAGTTCATTCACCTCAGGACCAATTTCTCCCCTGTTCGTACATCTACTATTCATTTAGCAGCCCTGCTTGGCTAAGACCCAGAGTCATTTCAACAGCAGTAGGGAGGGGCGCACAGCGAGTTAGCATCAGTCATTTATGCCTGTACTGTTAACAACCAAATCAATAATGTCACTGCTATGGAGAGCACCTTCACAGCCAAGTTAGATTGTCTGCACTTGGCACATTAGAAAGGCAAGATGTCTCAGAACCATTGTATTTCAGGAAATGTTGGAGTATTAACTACACACAGCGTTCTGCAACTAGGCCTGCTCAGAAACATGGCCATATTTATGGATTTAATCTGGGTTGACTAATGAAGGTATTTACTGTTGCTTTTCATATTAAGGGATAATGTTGATGGGGGTTGATTTTGCTAAGTCTGTGTGAGACTGAAAAACCAGTGATGTTTCAGTTTTGTTTCATCTAGTTTGAATGCCCTCCTTTGGCGTCCTCTGGTTTCTGTATTACTATAATCATAGCACTTTTAATGCTTTACTTCACTTAGTGTTTTTAAATGGGAAGGAAGTCTACCCCTGACGGTCTTAAGGCTGTCTAATCCTTCTCTGTATTTCCAGAATTTAACACAGTGCTGGTGCACAATGAATGCCTAATACCATTTACTAAATAACTGTCTAATAACTGCTTGAATAGTTTCTTAGAATCCTGGCCCCTCTAATCACAAAGAACCAACCTGTCTTTGAGTCCAATCTGCCCTGGAATCCCACCTACAAAGTCGCCGTTACTGTCACAATGGCTTTCAGCTGTCTTTCGTGATGCAGTATTTTTATAGGCTTCATTCTAGACACAAAAACTCAGGGGTCTTCAAGCTGCTTATGAAGGCATTTCTTTGGTCAGGTCAACTTACGCTTGATAGGTCACCTCATCTAACATCACCATCCTGGGGACACTGCTCTTCTCTGTATAATGTCTGGGCAGCAGGTTATGCAGCCAAGCACAGTGGTTAGGGCTAGCAGACTGGCGGCTCCCTGGGGGTAGCACTATGGGTGATGCAGACCTCTCGGATGGCATTAAGAACATTTGTGGGTTTCATGCTTACAAATCCAGCTGTGATACTTCTGGCAAGTTTAGTCTATATCGAAAGCTCAAAATGGCGATTGTACCATCCGTATTTTTGTAGGGTCTGAAAGCTACAGCAATGCTTTCTGGCAGCTTTTTAAAGGCATGTTGACCTTAAAGATAGCATAATTTGGAGAGGCATTCACAACATATGAATTCTAACCCAGATATCACACTAAGTAGTTGTGTCAACATTGGCCAAGTCTCAACCTCTTTGGACCTTTCCACTCAGGATGTGAGCCTAGATGATCTCATGATACCTAACTTAATTCTTTTTTTTTTTTTTTTTTGATGGGCAGAATTAGACAGTGAGAGAGAGAGAGAGAGACAGAGAGAAAGGTCTTCCTTCCATTGGTTCAGCCCCCAAATGGCGCTACGGCCGGCATGCTGCGCCGATCCGAAGCCAGGAGCCAGGTGCTTCCTCCTGGTCTCCTATGGGGTGCAGGGCCCAAGGACTTGGGCCATCCTCCACTGCCTTCCCGGGTCATAGCAGAGAGCTGGACTGGAAGAAGAGCAACCGGGACAGAATCCAGAGCCCCAACTGGGACTAGAACCCGGGATGCCAGCGCCACAGGTGGAGGTGAGCTGCTGTGCCGGGCTAATTCTTTTAAATGTTATATGATCAGCTTAGTTTTGCCTCAGGGACTTTTCATGTGCTGCACTGTCTGAACACAATTTCTCCAGAACTTTCAGGCGTCTGCTCCACTGTCACTTCCCCAGAAGTGAGGAACCTTCCCTGATCATTTTATAAAAAATGACAATGCTTTTCCCAGGTACAGGTGCAACCCTTTCGTCTCCTCCTTGCTTTATTTTTCATCACACTATCACTATCTGAAATTGCATTACAGACTAATTGTACACTTGCTTATCATCTGCTTTCCCTCCTGGAACACAAGCTCCCATGAGGATAGGGTTCTTGTCTGATTTACTGCTTGAATCTCACCTAAAACAGGGCCTGATATAATAAGCTCTAAATAGATTTTAATAGAATGACTAAATAAATATCTAAACTCCCAGGTAAAAAGCCTTCAGGGTTTCTTCGATGTATTCTGGTTTAACGCACCAAGTTGAGAATCACAAAACCATGAGATCATTAAACTAAAAGGGACATGGAGGTTATCCAGCCCAGCCTCTCATACTTAAGACAAAAAAAGCTGAAATCCAGAGCAGCTGAGTGACTTTCCCAATGCCACTGAGCATAGTAGTAGAACCCGTCTCTTTCCCCTTACTCTACTGCTATTTTCATTATTTCTAGTGGTTAAACAACATCATGTATATTCCCCAATGTACTCAATAACTACAATGGGAAAATAGTCATTTCACAATGGAGAAAACCCACAGATACTACCTTAACCAAGTGATCCAAGTGATGAAAGTCAACCTCACCAGTAATAAAACATGAACGCCATGCAGCCACCGATACGTGTACTCAAAGGAAGACACAACCTTTGTGTTATTCTTCTCCCAGATCACAACCTCAATACCACCGTGAGGAAACATCAGATGAGTCAAAATGGAACATTCTACAAAATAAATGACCCCCCCCCAAGTAAACAATTATTTGTTTTCATCTACTTGAAAAGGAGAGAGGGAGGGAAGGAAGAGGGGGGGAGGAAGAGAGAGAGAGAAAGCAAGACAGAGAAAGGGATATCAGTCTTCCATCTACTGGTTGGTTCCTCAAATGCCCCCAAAACTTGGATAGAGCCAGGCCAAAACCAGGAGCCCAGAACTCCATCTAGGTCTTCCATGTAGGTGGCAGGAACCCAAATACTTGAACCATTATCTGCTTCCTCTTAGGATGTATCAGCAAGAAGGTAGGACAGAAGCATGGTAGCTGAGCCTAGAACTGACATTCTGAAATGGGATGTGGCTGTCCCAAGCAGCAGCTTAACATGCTGCACCACAACCCTTGCCCCATGGCCAGCAGTTTTCAAAAGTGCCAAGGTCAGAAAAGACAAGAGATGACTAAGGAATGGATTAAAAAAAAAAAAAAAACTAAGGAGAGATGGCTACTAAATGAAATGTAGTATCCTCCACTGGATCTCAGAACAAAAAAAAGGACATTAGTGAAAAGAAACTGTGAAATATGAATATAGGAGTTCTTGGCTCCTGACCTCAGCCTGGACTGGACCTTGATGTTGTGGCCATTTAGGGAGTGAAACAGCAGATGGAAGGTCTCTCTGTCTCTCCCTTCTCTCTCCACCTCTTTCTGTGTCACTCTGCCTTTCAAATAAATAAATAATAGTAACAAAGAAACCTTTAACAAATTTTAAATTTCATCCACATGTTAACATCTTCCTGATGTATACTTCTAGTTCAGGTCTCTCTTCTGTGCTACAAGTGAATTTGATTTCTGCACTTGAACCAACTCAGATCATAGGCATTTTGAGATGAACAGGTCTACAACTGACCTCTTGATTTTCCCCCTAAACCTGCTTCCTTCTCAGTATTTATCAGTTCAGTATATAGTGCAAGTTGTTCAAACAGAAAATCCTGGGATTCTTCCTTAACCTCTCATGCCTGACATCAAATCCATCACCATGGCATGCAGATTTTACCTCCAAAAATACATCTTGAATATGTTCATTTCTCGCGATTTTCACTGCCATCATCCTAGTCCCTGTTACCATTTTCTTTCATCAAGACAACTACAAGTGACTGTTATCTGCTTACTTCCACACTTACACCTTCAACCTCTCGTCCATCCTGGAGGTGTATCAGATTAGCTGATATTTTAGAGGCGTATCAGCTCAGCTCAGCTTTTACAGGTACGGAAGCCAATGCGATTGCCCTACTTGCCCATAAACTCACCTTTCGAGCCTTGTCCTGTACCACTCACACCCTTGCTCACGGACCTTTGGACACACTTGTCTCTTTCTAGTTCAGAGTCTTGAAAGCAATGTTTCATTTTCCCCACAATTCCTATGATTGAGCTGGTTTTCAGGTTTCAGCTGAAATATCTCCATTTCCAAGAGGCCTTTCCGGCTTATGCTGACGTTTATACTATTCTCTCAAAATAGCCTCTTCTGTGTTTTCATAATATTTCTCAGTAATTGTAATTAACAGTAATGTTAATATTTTATTGGTCACTTTTCTTACCAGATTGCAAATTTCCTGCATTCAAAAATATATTTTAATTTTTGACAGGCAGAGTGGACAGTGAGACAGAGACAGAGAGAAAGGTCTTCCTTTTGCCGTTGGTTCACCCTCCAATGGCCGCCGCGCTGTGGCCGGCGCATCGCGCTGATCTGAAGCCAGGAGCCAGGTGCTTTTCCTGGTCTCCCATGCAGGTGCAGGGCCCAAGCACCTGGGCCATCCTCCACTGCACTCCCTGGCC
The DNA here is from genome assembly GCF_964237555.1 of Oryctolagus cuniculus. Classification (NCBI taxonomy): domain Eukaryota; kingdom Metazoa; phylum Chordata; class Mammalia; order Lagomorpha; family Leporidae; genus Oryctolagus; species Oryctolagus cuniculus. The sequence goes on from NC_091453.1 coordinate 17,972,427, forward strand.
ACAGCAGAGAGCTGGCCTGGAAGAGGGGCAACCGGGACAGAATCCGGCACCCCGACTGGGACTAGAACCTGGTGTGCCGGCGCCGCAAGGCGGAGGATTAGCCTATTGAGCCACGGCGCCGGCCTCAAAAATATTTCTTACTTCCTATTTTATGCTGGCAATGTGCTAGGTACTGGCAATTTAGAGATTTATAAGGAAAGGTCTCTGAACTCAAAGACTAGAAATGTAGAAATCAAGAAATGATTACAAATAGCTCAGTGTCCACAACCTTCCTTTCTGTGTTTCTGTAGTGATGGAATTTATTTTTTGAAAAAGACTAAAAAGCCCAGGATCTTAACCTTAGTCTGTTTTGCCAATAGATTCAGCCATGTGACCATGTTCTGGCCAAAGAGATGTCAGGGAAGTGTGCTAGGACTTTGGGACTTTGGAATTTTGCAATGAACTGCCCCTCTCCCCCTTAGCATCATGATGTAATTCCTGGAGTGTGGCAGCCACTTTATCTGCATGAGTAGCTAGCTATCCAAAGGAACAAAGCCAGAGGCTAAGAATAGCAAAATGGGGAGATGGAAAAACACTGGGTTCCTGGTAATACTTGTGCTCTGTGGAACCAACTCTGGGAAGATCTTTCTCCTCCATTTTTCTTAAGTGAGAAAAAACACTGATTGTCTGAGTTTTTATGACGTCTCCTATCACTGGAAGTTAAAAGCCTCCATGCTGACATAAACCATTCCTGCTGTAACAACAACAGAGCCAGAACAGTCCCCCAGAACCATAGATAACCGTTGATTCTGGTGTCAACGTTGGGTCTCCTAATTCCATATATGGGTATTCCAGGAACCTTTATGATTTCCAATTTACATGACTGAAGTGTGCAGGATGTGTGTGAGTGTGTATGTGTGTGTATCCATGTTTGTGCACTGGAGAAAAAAAAAGACAAAAAAAAAATCAGTCCACAATTGAGAGTTGAGGTCTAAGCTACAAGATGGCTGTATGTAATAAAGCACTAATCCTCTATTAGGCTCCTGAAATCTAGGTTTGATGCTTTGGCGATGCTTTCATTATTTCAAACACTCAGACTCTGTTTCCTCTGAGGCATCACAAAAGCTGCCATCGGAACAGAGAATGAGTATCACACGGAGAGGTGGGAAATAAAATGAAGCAAAGGAGAACGAGCAGTGCACTCGCTGTTAATGGAAGGTGTAAGGGTGTTTGGAAAATATTAAGAAATCATTAGAATGCTAGCAAAGTCTCTAGCAAGGAAGAGGTCTGTGAGCCAAAAGGTTGAGTTGAAAACCAAGTGGTAGCTCATTCAGCTGCTTCCTGTCACCAGCCCACATATTATTGCTTCCAAAGTTCATCAGAAAAGCAAGCGCCCTCTTTCCAAACCACTGGACTGTATTTAAAATCAGTGTGATCTCACGATCAACACATTCACTTAACCTCAGCGAACAAAATATTTGCAAGATCCAGTTTAAAATATTTTTCTTAAAATCAAATCTTCATTTTTAAATTTTCTTGAAAGAATTACAAGGAGGGGGGAAGGGGAGATGTCAGCACTGCTGGCAACACCTTTACCTGCTATGCCACAACACTGGCCCCCAAATCTTCATTTTTTTTTTTTTTTGACAGGCAGAGTGGACAGTGAGAGAGAGAGAGACAGAGAGAAAGGTCTTCCTTTGCCGTTGGCTCACCCCCCCAAATGGCCACCACGGCCACTGGCTGGCGCACTGCACCGATCTGAAGCCAGGAGCCAGGTGCTTCTTCCTGGTCTCCCATGGGGTGCAGGGCCCAAGCACTTGGGCCATCCTCCACTGCACTCCCAGGCTACAGCAGAGAGCTGGCCTGGAAGAGGGGCAACCGGGACAGAATCTGGCGCCCCGACCATGACTAGAACCCAGAGTGCCAGCACCGCAGGCAGAGGATTAGCCTAGTGACCTGTGGCGCCAGCCAAATCTTCATTTTTTAAAAAAATATATTCCATAGAGTGCTATAGTAAGCAAAGTATTTACATATCAAGTCTATACCATCATCATCACCACCACCATCACAAATAGAATTTACTGAATACCAACTATCCAGCAGCTCTACTTTGTAACTTACATACATTATCTCATCTAATCCTCAGACAGCTCTCTATTATTCCCATTTAGCAGATGAAGAAATCAAATGCCTAGGTTCAAGTCCTGTCTGCCTTCAATCCAGTTTCTTGCTAATGTGTACTCTGGGAAAGGGCAGGTGATGGCTCAAGTAGCTGGGTCCTTGTCACCTACATGGGAGATACACATGAAATTCTGGCTCCTGGGGGCAGGCACTGTGGTGTGGTGGGTGAAGCTGCTGCCTACGGTGCTGGCATCCTGGATGGGTGCCGGTTTGAGTCCTGGCTGCTCCACTTCCAATCCAGCTCTCTGCTGTGGCCTGGGAAGATGGCCCAAGTCTTTGAACTCCTGTACCCGCATGGGAGACCCAGAGGAGGCTCCTGGCTTCAGATCAGCCCAGCTCTGGCTATGGCAGCCATCTGGGGCACACACCAGCAGATGGAAGACCTCTCTCTCTCTCTCTGCCTCTGCCTCTCTAACTCTGTCTTTCGGATATATAAATAAATCTTTAAAATAAAAATTCTGGGTCGTGGCTTCAGCCTGGTCCAGCCCTGGTTTTGCAGGCATTTTGGGAGTGAACCAGCAAATAGGAGTGAGTGCACTCTCTTGCTCGCTCGCTCACTCTCTCTTTTTCTACCTTTTGAATAAATAAAAGTTAATAAACTAAAAAACAACAGTATAGAAACAAATCAATAAAACTAGGGTTCTTATCTGGCTATAAAGTTCTTCAATATATATATGTTAAGTAATATTACAGTTATCAAAATTACTCATTACAACAAAGCTTACAAGTAGATGATATTATCATCATTTTGTGTGTGACAAGATTGAGGTCTTGAGATAAATCTAGCTAGTTCCATCAGTGCCAGAACCTGAACTCTTGGCTTTGTTATCTAACATTATGTGAATATTTGCTAACACTTGCCATTGGTAATATTATAATAATCTTCTTTTCCTGAGACATGATATGCATTTAGCGGAAAACATTATCACATTTGTATACAACTTGCGAAAGAGACAGTTATTGGGAAAAGGACTGAGATATGAAGATGTTGATGTCAGAGTTGCTATGTGACTAGACTCCCGATGAACAGGGTTTATGTACACCAGAATCTCTGCCCTTCAGGTTTGCTCTTTCTTTGGAGAAAGTACTTGGAGAAAAGTACTTTGGAGAAAGTACTGGTTGGCAGGGTTTCTAACATGTATTCTTGTACCACTGTTAGCATTGTGTGGGGGGGGGGGCAGGGGTTTACTGGGGGTGGGAGAGAGACAGAGAGAGAGAGAAAGACACACACACACACACACACAGAGAGACAGAGAGATGTCTTCCCTTTGCTGGTTCATTTCACAAACGCCTGCAACAGCCAGGGCTGTGCCAAGCCGAAAGCAGGAGTCTGGGACTCCGTGTGGGTCCCCAGCGTGGGTGGTAGGGACTGAAGTACTGAAGCCGTCATCTGCTGCCTCCCAGACTGTGCATCAGCAGGAAGCTGGATCAGCAGCAGAGTGGCTGGGACTGAAACTAAGCACTCCGATATGGGATGTGGGTGGCAATGCTCACCTTCATCAATGGCACTTAAAATTCAATTTCAGGGCTTTTAAATACTACCTTAAGATATCTTTGAAATCCAGGTATACATAAGATGCAGTTTTAAAACTAGGGCTTTTTTCTCCTAAGATTCAGGTGGTATCCCATTTATTTTCCTATATTTGAGTATAGTATTTAACCTTAGATATTTCATGACCTCATAAGGATAATAATGAATGCTATGAGTCAGTATGTTACTTTTAGTGTTACTATGAAATGAGACGGAGATGCAGGGAAGCACCTCGCCTTGGTGCGGGGGCCATGGGCACTGTCTGTCCATCCTCTCATCTGTTAACTGCCTAAGTTTATTTTCCAGGCTGCCAATCGTGGTGGCCCTTTGCATTCCTCAATTCTCCCAAGGGGTGAATTCAAAGATACAAGGTAGGTTCCCTGGACTCTGCCACCCAGTTAGCTGACAGAGGAGGAAAATGATACAGGTTGGAAGGAGCACGGGGGCTGGTGCTGTGCTGCGGTAGGCTGAGCCTCCTCCTGCAGCACGCCAGCCCATATGGGCGCCGATCCACGTCCTGGCTGCTCCTCTTCTGATCCAGCTCTCTGCTATGGCCTGGGAAAGCAGGGGAGAATGGCCCAAGTGCTTGGGCCCCTGCACCTGCATGGAAGACCTAGAAGAAGCTCCTGGCTCCTGGCTTCAGATCGGCACAGCTCTGGCCATTGCGGCCATTTGGGGAGTGAACCAGTGCATAGAAGACCTTTCTCCCTGTCTCTCCCCATCTCTCTCTGTGACCCTGCCTCTCAAATAAATAAATAAATAAATAATATCTTTTTTAAAAAAGAAAATGCATGTATTCCTGGTTCTGAGATGTTGGAACCCTGCCAGTTTGTGTCCTATCCCAAGATCTAGATTTTAAACAACTTTCTTCTCTTCTATGAGTGTCTTTTTATTTTATTTTATTTTATTTTTGACAGAGTGGACAGTGAGAGAGACAGAGAGAAAGGTCTTCCTTTGCCGTTGGTTCACTCTCCAATGGCTGCTGTGGCCGGCGCACTGCGCTGATCTGAAGCCAGGAGCCGGGTGCTTCTCCTGGTCTCCCATGCGGGTGCAGGGCCCAAGGACTTGGGCCATCCTCCACTGCATTCCCAGGCCACAGCAGAGAGCTGGCCTGGAAGAGGAGCAACCGGGACAGAATCCGGCGCCCCGACCAGGACTAGAACCCAGGGTGTTGGCACCGCAGGCGGAGAATTAGCCTAGTGAGCTGCGGCGCCGGCCTTATGAGTGTCTTTTTAATAAATAGCCTCCTCCTCCTCCATCTCCTTTTATTCCCTGACTTGAAATCACCAGTTAGTTGTTGACAGTTTGCACCTGAAGACTAGCAGACAGGAATGATTAGTTACTTCAACCCCCATCAACAACCACCTTTCTTTAGTCAACTTTCAGCTGATGGCTGTGATGTGGACACAGTTCTGTCTAGTGATATATGAGCAGGCTTCAGAAGGTTCCTGGAAAATCGAATTAGAAGATAAGTTTATTTTGGTGCAAAATTTTGAAATCCATACATAGTTTTTTCATAATGCACATTTCCCATGGGCCATTTGAAAACCTCTCATATAGATGGAAGTCTAAGAAAGGTTTATTGGAAATATTAGGCTTCACAATAAAAAAGGGACAGACTTAGGTGTTACACCACTTTTCCGGCTTTTTTAAAGAATTTCTATTTATTTGAAAGTCATACACATGGAGAGGAAAAAGGCGAGGTAGAGGAAGAGGGAGAGAGATAAGGGAAGGGAAGAAGGAGAGGGAGGGTGAGAGGGGGATGGGAGAGGGGGGATGAGAGAGGGGAAGGGGGTGGGGGAGGAGGAGAGGAGGGGGGAGAGAGAGAGGGAGAGGAGAGATTGGGAGAGGGGAGAGAGAGAGGGAGAGGAAGGATTGGGAGAGGAGAGAGAGAGAGAGAGGATGCTCTCATTCATTCATTCAGTCCACAAATGTGCAAGATTGGGGCTGGGTTGGGCTAAAGGCAGGAGTCAGGTAAGCAACCCAGGTCTCCTACAGGCATGGAAGGAACCCAGTCCTCTGAGTTATCACCACTGCCTCTCAGGGTGTGCACTGGCTGGGAGCTGGGTAGGAGCAGAGCTGAGTATTGCACTCATGCACTCCAATGTGGGATGTGGGCATCTTAACCACCGGGCTAAAGGCCTGCCCCTGTCCTTTCTTTTTTCCCCTGTGAAACTGGTAGCTGGTAATGCAGCAGGCATCCCATGTCCACAGATAATAAGCACGAGGAAAAGTCAACAAAAACTGTAGAGATGCCAGGCCTGACACTTGAGTCTATCAGCACTTTATTTTCAGACATCATAATATTGGAGACAAAGATCAATTTATTTACGTCACTATATAAAACTTTTATGTTCCTTTCAGCCTTATTGTTCCCAACTGATTCAAGACACAGCTAATAAAATGTGGATATGGAAAACAAAGAAAAAATATTAACCCTTCTTAATAACAAGGAATAAAAGGGGATGGGGGGTTGGGAGGAAGAGAAGACAAATGCAGATGAATTTAGATTGATCTCATAGTACTTATCTCCACTCTGTGCTGCTTCTGGTGATTAGCTATAGACCGCAGCAAATACTGTAATTGATATTAACATAGAAATGAAAATACTGACTGCTGGATTTAGGCATACTGTGCAACAGAGCTCTTGGCTTTCAAAGAGGGGCATTATATTTGTATACATAAATCTGTGTATATTAGTACTAATGAGGATATAGACTGATTTCTCTCCAACGTCAATTCTACTTAGACAAAGGAAGGTCCAGGGTTTTTGTCTCCTCATAATGTGATATTACAATAAAATATTTTGCCAGTGCCTTTTTCGTTCACTTCCAATACTGGACCGTAGGCAAGATTCACAAGTTTTCCTTAGAGATTGAAAAAGGTCAATAGAAATGTTGTTTTCCTCCCCTTCCTAACTAATTAAATAACTCATGGGCATATGTATGGCTACACATACATGTCCAAAGAAAATCATTCCAGGACCGCACGATTGCTTTCCAGGGTGCTGAAAAGTAGAAAATGTAAAATCTGATTTAACAATAAAATAAAGAGTTTTGGGGCAAGCGATGATACAGCTAAGGGGTGTAGTCTCTGAGAAAGGCAGCTCATGTAGGCTTATGTGGTTCTCTTTTTATGAGAAGTGTCTTCCTAAGAGAATAAATTAGATTTAGGGCTTGTGCTATGGAGAATGTTATTTCCCCCCAGTTAACTCACTTGCATAATTTTGGAGCTTCAGCTCTGATGGGACTACTTTATCTGCGACATTTAGACTAAGTTAACTATTTGATCATACCTAAGAGCAGTTGATTAGAATTAGGGGGTCATTGTCTATTAGCATTTGATTTCCTTACTGAGGCCAGAGAGATGAGTTTGTTTTTGGGAGGGGGTGGGGGCTCCATGTTTTAATTTAGTCTCATTAGATGAAAGTCTAGAATGATGTCTCAGGGTTGACTCAACTTTTCAGATGTGATATGTAAACCTTTGCCCCATGCCCAGCGCTTAGCACAGTGGGCATACCCACTGCTAGCAGCTGTCAGAGGAACAGGCTTTCCATTCCCAGTCGCAGAGGAGAATGAGATCAGGCTTCAGTGATCATTCATGGTGATTGAATTGCTCTCTGACAAGGAAGCCTCGCTTGCTCGTGGACTTTATGAACAGTGCTCTAAAAAATTGGACAGTTAATCTCTTTAACTGTTGCATCTTTCCAAGATCCCATGGTCCCTTCTGTAAATGCTGTAAGACTGAGAAATGGAGTTGAAGCACAATGCAAATGTGGTTTTGTCTTAAGAGGGGGGAGTAGCTGTCTGCAACAGCCTGGAATGGAGAGAGAGAGAGAGAGAGAGAGAGAGAGCAAGAGCGAGCGAGCAGAATGGCCCTTTTAGAAACATGACATAGGAAATATGATGCAAAATCAGGAGGCTGACTTGGGGCTGTCGCAAGGATAATTAATAAGAGATCCCCAGATGAAGTGTGAAATTTGGGGAGAAGCATATGGACGGCCAGGTCTAGCTATCTAACCCACACGATGTGTGATTTCCCTCTTCTATTTCAGTCTCAGGGAACCTGGGATTTATTTTATGAATGGAGATAGCAGGTCACCTTATGATGGCAGTTGTTAGAACAAATGCATGAATAAACTAATGAGTAAATACTTAAATAGGACCAATTGACTTTGTCTAGGGGAGAGGAAATATAATTTGAGTTATATACTGAGAATAATGAAGAGAAAAAGCTAATGCTCACTGTAGCTAAAATTATAAAATATTAAAATAAAGATAAAACTATGTGTAACATAAGTAGAAGATGCTGTGCTAGGCACATGAGGGCTATACGCTTCCTCTCACTCAGTCCTTACCATGACCCTATGAAAAAAAGTACTATGGTATTATTATCTCTATTTTACTGATGAGAAAACTGAAGCATAATACATTCGTTCTTTGAGGTTATAAAGCAGGTAAACAACAGAATTGAAATTTGAACCCCAATCCCATAAGCAAAGCCACAAAAATGCACTGCCTCAGAGTTCATTGAACAGATGGACTTCTAGGTTTAAAAGACCTTCTAGGCACGGGAGGGGTAAGTGCAAAGGCAGGAAGAAGCATGAAGAAATGGGGAGAGACCCAGCGGTGAAGAGCAGTCAAGGCATACGGGGGTGTTGGGAGAAGGTGAACAGTGACAGGCTAGATCAGTGGGTTGGAACCATATCTTGACAGGCTGTGAGCACCAACCTGGAGGGAAGGAGCAGCTATAGTTAAAGATTTCAAAACACAAAAGCAAAGGAGTACCACGATGAAGCCTGTGGTTTAGTGAGATAAATAGCAATGGTGATAAGGAGGGCTAGAAAAGCCTAGGGACAGGGAGGCTAATCATTAAACGGTCTAAGAGCTAATAGTCACTGGGGGAAATCTGAGGAAGGGAATTGAATGATTTAAAAAAAAAAAAAACAAACAAAAAAACAAACAAAAGCTAGTGAGCGTTAATCAACTGGATTTAGTGACCAATTAAAAATGGACAGTGACAGAGATGAAGAATCAAAGATGATCCCAAATTTTCTAATTTGTAATGACATGATTAACAGAGAATGGGAGTGCAAGATGCAAAATAGGTTTGGTTGTGATATGGCCTGTAGGAAACACTATAATTTCTATTGGTCATTTTATATATGGATTATTACAATCAGTTCTCGGTACTCATGTTGAAAGAGATCATTGACAATTCTTGCAGAAGAAAACCAAGAAGAAGGTTAAAGTCCTGACACCAGTATTACAAGGAACAGTAAAAGGAATGACAAAAATTCAATCAGCTAAAAAACTGTACAAAATATTTTTTGAATGGATTCTTTGAATTTAAGCCCTCATCGTGGAGTATACAGCAAGTAATGAACACCCAAGCTTTTCTCAGTTTTTCAGCTTAGCAGGACAAGAACCAAACAAAATGTCAATGGTTCACATTATCACAAAAAGAGGATACTTGCAGAAGACAGAAAAATTGACAACGAATTTTTAAAGACACAGAAAAGTGGCAATTCTCGTTAGCTCCAGTGGGTAGAAATGGATCTACACTCAGAAAATTCTGGAAAGCCATCTTCCATGTCTTTTTTTAAAGATTTATTTAATTTATTTGAAAAGCAGAGTTACAGAGAAAGAGATAGAGAGATCTTCCATTCATTGGTTAATTCCCCAAATGGTTGCAATGGCCGTTTTTAGGTGTGGCCCAGGCTGAAGCCAGGAGCCAGGAGCTTCATCTGGGTCTCCCAGATGAGTGCAGGGGCCCAAGGAGTTGGGCCATCTTCTGCTGCTTTCCCAGGCCCATCAGCAGGGAGCTGGATGAGAACTGGAGCAGCAGCGATTCTAACCAGCGCCCATATGGGATGCCAACGATAGCTTGCCTAATTGCTATGTTGATAACGCCAGCCCCAAATTTCCATTTCTTATAAAGACTTTGAAACAAACAGAGCTGTCCTCTGGGAAAAGGATGATTTTTATCAACAATGACTACTCAAACTGGGTTTAGATGACCAACCCACAAAGATTCTACAGGCTAGAGTCCTGCCTTAGGTGGAAAATGAGTGATTCTTGAATTCCCCTAAGTTGTTAGATTATATGGCAGAAGTACAATGCCGATCCCAGTACTGGAAAAGAGAGGATGTGAGTTCAGGTGCTGGAAGTCATGATTTTCCCAGCTCTTAGCTTTTATATCTGTTATATGAGTTTGGACTGATTATTTCTAAGGTTTACTGCTGATTTTTTTAAATTTTTTTTTATTTGACAGAGTTAAACAGTGAGAAAGAGAGACAGAGAGAAAGGTCTTCCTTCCTTTGGTTCACTCCCCAAATGGCCACAACAGCCAGAGCTGCGCTGATCCAAAGCCAGGAGCCAGGTGCTTCCGCCTGGTCTCCCATGCAGATGCAGGTGCCCAAGGACTTGGGCCATCCTCCACTGCCTTCCTGGGCCACAGCAGAGAGCTGGACTGGAAGAGGAGCAACTGGGTCTAGAACCCATGGCCCATATGGGATGCCGGCACAGCAGGTGGAGGATTAATGAAGTGAGCTACGGCGCTGGCCCCTGCTGCTGATTTCTAAAACTCAATGATTTTTAAAAGGTTGCTTGATATTGTTGAGAATAGGCAATGCCCGTGTGGACTGTTTATTTCTTTGGAGAAGATACTAAAAAACTTTGCATAATAAATTCCAAGAAAAAGCCTCTATTAAAACTGTACTTACAGACTATTTATCTGGCAACAATGAGTAGACATAACAATGTCAGCTAACATTCAATAAACGCCATTCCAGCTAAGCATTTTATGTAAATGACCTAATTTAACTGTAATAGCTTGGTAAGATAAGTATTATTCACAGTCAGGGAAACCAGCCCTCGGAAAGGTCAAGTCATTTGCCCAAGGTCACACAATTTCCAAGCAGCAGAGCCAGGGGTCATACCTGGTTGTCATCTATAGGGTTTAGCAAACATTTTCTCTAAGGGGCCAGACAGTAACTATTTTAGGCTTTGAGGGACATATAAGCCTTACATATTCTTCTGCAGGTTTTATACAGCTTTCTCCAACAAGAATTATTTTTTATTCCTTTGCTATAAAAGAAACCCAGGCCCCATATTGGATTTGCATCGAGATCTGCGATTTTCTGGCCCCTGTCCTGCTTTCCTAGTACAACACCATACTACTTCCCCCACACTAATATTGATAGAGGACTTGTTATGGGGAACAGACTGTGCTAAACACTTTTCCTGCATCACCTCATGTAATCCTCACAACCAGTCGTGGAGCTCATTTGACACCCTCATTTCATAGATAGGAAACAGGCTTAAAGAGTTTCCGTAGCACATCGCGTTACAAGGTTAGGTGTGTGAATCTGGAGTCTGCTTGGCCATCCATTGCAGTAGAGGCACAGAGATGTGTGCACCTGATGTGGGACAGAGACTAGCCTGAGAAGATTGGTGTGCAGAGTGTGACCATGGCCTAGGCAATTAACAGCATGGTGTGAAAGACACTGCAGCTTCACAATTGATTGGATTTGCCAATTCATTGGATACTGAGCAGGGACGATTCGTGGAAGATCACTCTAAGGTCACAACTTGGATGACTCAGAGAAGAGAAATAAAGCAGCCACATAGAGGTTGGTTTGAGGAATACACAGGCTGATAAAGCTTGGAGTGGTAGTAACATCCTATCTAGCTTCGGCTGGATAATTAACCAGTTGTGTTAACACAGGCAAGTGGGATCACTTCTCTTTCTTCAGTCTCCTAAGTATAAGATGAGAGTGCTGAATTAGATGGCCTTTTAGTTTCTTTCTGGTGATAGTGTTTTGACTTAAATAAGAGCAAAGGAAAATTCTAGGAAACTGCCAAGACAGAGAACCTGGAACAGGCTTTTTGGGAGAAGGATTTCAGAAAAAGCACTGAACAGAAGGGTGCTAAAAAGTTTATTGTGATTCATCTGTCCTGCTGCTTATTGCTTATTTACTCAGCAAATAGAGATGAAAGAGGATGTTTGTGTTTGCAAGGTCAAAGTCGACTGAGGTCCATTATCAAATTGCTGTATGATTTTTTGCTGGCTCAGAGAAAAGATTGGAAAACTTACAGAAGAAAACCAGTGGAAAGAATGATTAATGTGAGTTTCTAATTCCAAAAAATGAGGCAAAATGAGCAATGAAAAAAAGATACAGAAGCATGAGGGAAGAATTAAAGGGGATGTAGATGAACAGGTCACTACAATTACATATGGACTACTGACAGAGGCAGGGAAAGAGGGTATCGATATCCTGTCAAACTACCTGGTAAAATCGGAAGGCGCAAGGAACATTAATACTAGCAGGAAAAGACAGAGCAGGCTCACTTTTAGGATTCTCAGGAAGCAAGCTGGAGAGCTTCTATGTTAAGCACAAGAAGTGAATGGGAACAAATGAAAGGAGAATTATGAGAAACAGCACTTTTATAATCTTGCTTCTTTGACAAAGTGTCATAGAATTAGGACTCTGCTATTTTTCCATGCTTTGTTCATGTGGCACCAACACTGAACTTGATGTGAGAAGAAAATAATTTCCGATGAAACTGTTGCATTCAAACTTATTTCCACATTACAGGATTCCTTTTAAATATTTCTAAGGAAAGGACATATGTAGATCATTTATGATGTTCAATCTACTATTCTGAAATAATACCAATGATATAAAGAAGACACTATTTTTGTGCACATGAATCAATCTATGTGACTTAGTTCAAGAAAAATACATTCCAGGAGCTTCCTTTCTTTTTTTAACAAAAGTTTTATTTATGAATTTGGAATGCACAGTGACAGGAAAAGGGAGAGGCAGAGACAGAGAGAATCTTTCAACTGCTGGTTCACTCATCAAACGGCCACAGCAGCTGGGGCTGGGCCAGACCAAAGCCAGGAGCCAGTTACCCCACCCTAGTTTCCCACATTGGTGACAGGGGCCCAAGTACTTGGGCCATGACCTGGTGCCTTCCCACACACATTAGCAGGGAGGTGGATGGGAAGAGGAGCATCAAGGACTCAAATTGGTGCTCTGATATGGATGCTGGCATCTCATGTAGGGGCTTAACCCATTGCATCACAGCACTGGCCCTGGAGCTTCGTTTCAATTACCATTTATTCAGTGGATATAAAATGCTGTGTTTGCCAATGTGGGATACGAAAAGCAAAATAAAATTGTCAGAAAAACAAATCAAATATAATTCTGAGAACATGGGAAACTACTGAAGTGATGTTAATTAAAAAACTCTATTTGCAGGGTATAAAGCACTATGAACATTAGATCATCTTTTATAATTCCATCTATCCTTGCATTTCTCAAATTCTATGTTGGAACCACTACTTATGTTCATTACCTAAAATAGCTCTTCCCTTTATTTGTCAATAATCTCATAAAATGAAAATATATGTAAGACAATTTTTCATAGTGTTGATTAGACAGGGATAAATGTTATACCAAATGGTACAAGCAAGGGGAACTTGTTGTTTCAGTGATTATACAATGAAAATTTTAGACTGATTTAAGCATCATTTTCCATGCCAGTTCCAGCTGAAGAGTCATACATCACTGGATTTCTCCTCTCTCACCCCCTGTCTTGTATCTTCACTTCATTTTTCCATTTCTATCCTAACATACTTACATTATATAGTATTTCTCTCTGTCTCTGTCTCTTTGTCTCTTTCTATTTTAAAGTAACCCCAGGGAAAATGCTTTTGTAGTTGTATATAAAAGATTTCTAGAGAATGGAGAATTCAGAGTTGTATGCCTAAAAACAGCAATACACAAATGTAATATAAAAATTAAGGCTTACATACATATTTCAATTTTCCTTTTCTTACATATGAATGAATTTGGAAGAGAAACCTGTTACAGATTCCAGACTTTCTGTGTTTTCTAGCTACAACCTTCATTTGCAACTCTGACACGGCAAGCTGCTGGTTTCCACATTTCATTTGTATGGGTGCCTGCTGAATACCAATGTATATCTTCTCCCTTCAACCATCCGCCATGGGGATGCATTTCTTTATTAGTCAATATATATTCTGTAGGTTACATTCTGCAAATTTGAACCTGGACAAAATGCAATCGATATAATCCATAATGTTGCACAGATGTCTTGAAGAGATTGCAGAAATCAGTCACCAGGAAGCAGAATGTCTAAAAATTGTAGAATGCATGTTGACGGACAGTCAGAAAACAAGTTAAAAAGGTAGTAAATTTTTTCACTTTCGATTTCATCAGAACCAAAGGATGAAGTCAAACAATAATTGTAGTTAGCAATTTCCATTTAAATACAGAGAATGCAAGACACCGTGTGTAGGGGAGGAAAGGAGATGTGGATGCAAGAAGAAATGAAGGAAAACCCAATGAACAATCTTCAGATGCAAAAAAAAAAAAAAAAAGAAAAGAAAAATATTCAGCTGTGGTAAAATGCTTTCAAATTGCCATTTATGCAATTGATGCATGGAATAGGTGTTTCTCAGTGCAGGGAGCATGAGCAGAACATTATTCTGAAACAGAACAGGATTCTTGGCAAAACACCAATGAAGTACACTTTTCAATAGTAAGGAGAATGGAGGGTGTGAAATAGTGTCAATTAGAGAGAAACGCATGCTACTGGAGACTGTCGGCACTGTTCCTGGAAGAACAACCACGCTCAGAAACCCAGAGAGTTCTGGGAAACAGTGACTACAGAAACAAGATTTATTGATTGAACTCAACACATTGGTTGTGTTAAGAAACATGCAATGATTACAGTCATACTATATGACAAGAAAAATAATGTTTTAAAAAACAGTTGAATATGGTTAATTATTTCATCTACTTGAGAGGCAGAGTGACACAGAAAGAGACAGAGGGAAAGAGAGAGGGCTTCCATCTGCTGGTTCATGCCTTAAATGCCTGCAATAGCTAAGGTCAGGCCAGGCTGAAGCCAGGAGCTCAGAACTCCATCCAGGTCTCCCACGTGGGTGGCAGAGGCCCAGAAATATGATGATATATTCTAGTGGGGGCTACACCACTGTACCACAATACCCAACCCTAGAACACATAAACTTGTTGAATCTCAGTGTCCAACAATAAGGGTTCATAAATCCATAAAAGAACCTGTAATGCATTTTTCTGAGCTCCTGCTTGCCCCTTTAACAGAAATCTAATTTCTAGAAAACTCAAATGCAATAGAAATACACTCAAATAGTTTTTAAAAATCCCAACTTTTTTTTTTTTTTTTTTTTTGACAGGCAGAGTGGACAGTGAGAGAGAGAGACAGAGAGAAAGGTCTTCCTTTTGCCGTTGGTTCACCCTCCCAACTTTTAAAGAATCACCTTAATATAATGCTTACCAAACCACTGGCAATCATCTGTACCAACAAATAAGAGAAGTTCCCTCAAATGAATAAGAGCTACAAATTATTTAGAGAGTAAAAACAAATCTAATCCATTAAAACATTGTCCTCAAATCATTTGCTTAACCACAATTCAGTACAGTAAATAATCAGCAATAATGAACTTAAATAGATTTCCACACACGGATTTAAGTGCCCTTTTGAAACACTTTTTGGAAAGTCAAGAGACCACAAGAGTAAACTGTGTACTGAAAGCAATCCATGAAAATTTCCCAAGGATTCTGCAATCATTCTATTCAAGTTCTTGAATGTACTATTCAGAACTGAAAGTTCCAATAATAGATGTCATGCTTGGAACCGTATTAAAGCAAAAACACAAGAGGGAATGATAACAGATATAGAAGTTCTATACCTAGGGAAGATTTAACAGCTGGAAGTTGTCAGAAATTATTCACCTACCCAAAAACAAGTGTACAAATTTCAGTTTTCAACTTACACAAGAAGCGCAATGTAGCCAAACTGTCATCAAAATGAACTCTTGAGGCTTAAAACATATTAATACCAAATTAGAGACTAACTAGAGAACATACATCATTCCCATTCATTCAATGTAGATTTATTTAACATCTAAATGCAATACACTATGTTATAGGCCAGGAAAAATATCAATGTTATTCCTATAAGGATCCTAATTTTAAGATACACAAAGTGTATTTGGGGGTAATGAAAATACAAGAAAGTAATAAGTGTTACCATGAGAATTAGTTACTTTCATCTGGAGGCATCAGAGAAGGCTCCATGATGGAGTATACTCTTAACGTGGAGAATTTATGGGATTGGTATTGCAGGTAGAGGAAATCATACTAATAATAGTTAACAGATATTGTTTCTGACCCCCAATAAGCCATAGGAGTTATACAACTTTAGTTCTCCAGAAAGGCCCATTTTATAGATCTGGAAACTTAGGAACAGAAAAGACCCAAGCTCATAAATCTATCACTGATCAGAATTGGATCTGTCAGCTTGCTGAGGCTCAGTTCCTATACTGCCTCTGCGTAAAGGAGCAGAGATGAGTGATTCCGTTCAGAAGGAGCACTGTTTGCGAAAAAGGAGAATGTTTTTGTAAAAAAGGTGACTTGGGGCCTTCTAGCCGCATTTAGGAAGGTACATCTGAGGCACCCTCACCCAATACATGTTTATCTCTAGAAATGTTACCACAATTGTTCACTGATTACACAACATCAAGAGACTATAGTGTCATCAACACAGAGTTCCATAAATGATATAACCAGCAATAAGAATACCATTGAGAAAATTTTCAACTCTGCTGATGGAATTATCTTTTGAATACTGTAGATGTAGTAGAATAAAATATTTTAAAGTTTCAACTACATCTTACTTGTGATCTTTTTTATCATCACTCAGTGTACAGCTCAAGTCTTTTATAGTGTAAATTTTTTGAACTGAGGAGTGGATTTACCATTAGTTCCATGGCTTTTTTTTTTTTTTTCATTTGACTTCAATCTTAGGCACAAAACATTTAACCAGAAGACAGACCTGATTAAAAAGTTATTAAATTTATACAACAGCATAAATTCAACATAATGAAACAAAGAAACAAACAGAAAAACCAAGTGATGCAACATCTTTTTCTTTGACCATCATCGCATAACTTGCCATCCTTCAAGTATGAGAGGAGGCTGATCACTAGCATATCCGCTTTGAACTCGTTTCTGTAGGAGGGGCAACAGAGCATTAGGCCAGCCCTGCTCTTTCACATGGCACCCTTTCTAACAGAGGGAGGCGTTAATAAGAAACATGGCCACAGTCAGTAACTGTGGAACGGAGCAAAACTGCATGCCCCCCAAGGTCTGAATTAGCAGGAAGCTGGAAGAAGGAGCCAGAGCCGGGAACTCGGCTAAATGGTGCCACTCCATACAGCACTTTTGCTCCCTTCTCAATATAAGCACAAGAGCTCCAGGGGGACCCTCCTTTACGACACTGGGGATTGCCCCTACACTCCAGTGGGGAGATGGGCACTCTTCCTGATTTAATAGCTTCTCAGGACTATTGTGGCAACTTGCTCAGATGATCATTTGAAAGTGCTCTTACATGCAATGCAGGTATAAAGTATTAGTAATAACTACTGAAATATTTTATATATCCCTGACTCCTAAAACAACCATGATAGAACTGGCCATCTTCTACATAGCAACAAATAAAACAGGCACTCCCCATTTAGTAAAAGAAATTTAGATTCCTGAGAGTTAGTTGTGAAATGAAATTTTCAGATTCTCCCCCTCAGTTTTGATATTTCCTGGCCCTGGATGATTTTAAAGTTCTGAAACCATTTTTAAGTGTCATGCATCTTTAACTTTTATCGTAAAGAACATGATCATAGAAAAGTATTCAAATTTTGACCTGATTCATGCACTGCTTTCATTGTGACTGTCAAACCTGTAGTCGTCTATGGCCTCCAAATATATACATATCACCCTTTCCTATAGAACTCAGCACCAGCAAGTTTGATATAAATGGTTACCGAGAGGCAGAGTTTTCTGCATTGTGCTTCTGGCGAGAAGCAGAGCTGCACAGTATTTAAGGAGTTGTTCATTATGTAATGGGAACTTTGTGCTTACAACAGCTCCACAGGGAGAAGCAATACAGCTAGATGTAAAAATGGGCTCCATTTCACAGTGCAGAAGCTTAGTTTTTTGCAGTGTAATTTCCTTTATACTATCATATTTTACACATTGGATAAGGGTTCCCATGAAGTCTAGATTATGCACCTTGGACTCCTAATCTGTATTTTGCCCAGCTCCCTTCTCTCATAGCTGGAATGAAACAGAGGCAGTAGTAAGTTTTGAGAGTTTAGACTAATAGGGTCAATCTGATAATATTAATCGATCAATAATTCTATAACTTTATCTATGTAAGGGTACAGGTATTCCAAATGCAAAATGAGAAACGCAGCATTACCCAGACAGAAAAAAATGCCATATTAACTTAGGTGAATTCAATATTCATACTTACGATGCTTGTTCACCTTCCTGTAGTACAGAAACTTGGCTACTGGCAACCTCCTGTAGGAAGCAGTAAAGCTCCCAGGTACCACAGAAGCATGGTAAAGAATGTCCCCAACCAAGGACACCACTATTTATTTTAGTCTAGGCTATCATTAGGGTTTTTTAGTCTATTGTGTGCTTTTTGTACATATGGTTATAATGTTTTATAAACATTATAAACCATTGTGTTTCAAAGTACAAAACATGAGAGTGTTGCTTTAAGTAAAGACATGAAACTGATGGCAACAAGAGACAAATCATTTGTGTAGGAGGGTACACATTGTATAAGTCTGGCACTTGCTTATGCCATTTCTGGAAATGAAGGAAATGAACTTCCAAACAGCTCTTGAGAACAAACTCTCCTTGGAGATAAAGGAGATGGTATATTGTCTATAAATTACATGGCCATAAACTCTTAAGAGTTGATATGATCTTAAGGTTTACCTTGCTAAAATTCCCTGGTAAAAGAGTAATTCTCAAACATCCTTGTATACAGATTGTTGATTGCACTGATATACAAGGATACTTTTAAAAGCTTGTGGAAAACGGATCTACCATATGACCCAGAAATCCTACTCCTGGGAATTTATCCAAGCAAAATGAAATCAGCATATGAAAGAGTTATCAGTACCCCCATGTTCATTGCCACTCAGTTCACAATAGCTAACAAATAGAATCAACCCAGATGTCCATCAACTGATGACTGAATAAAGTCAATTGAAAATAGATCTTTGTAAAGAATAAAAATTGGAAAAGGAGAGGGAGGAATAAGAAGGATGGGAATGTGGGTGGGAGGGAAGTAGGGTGGGAAGAATCACTATGTTCCAAAATTTGTATATATGAAATGCATGAAGTTTGTATACCTTAAATAAAAGGTTTCTAGATAAATAAAAAAGGAAATTATGGTATGTATACATTATGGAATACTATTCAATGATGAAAAAAATGAAATCCTGTCTTTTACAACAAAATGGATGTAACTGGAAGCCATTATCCTTAGTGAAATAAGCCAGTCCACAAAAGACAGAAAGCATGTGTCCATGACCTTTCTGAAGGTCCCAGTATGCTTGGATTTCAACATTTTTTGCACCAAAATAACCTCACGTTTTCATTCCATTTTCCATGAACTTTTTGAGTGCCTACATATTTTCTCCCCTGGTGAAGGAAGCATCAGTGGATCCATTTTACAGCAGTTCCTAGAAGTTTTTCTTAAAACACTGATGATGGTGGTAGGTGTTGTGGCTCAGTGGATTGGGCCACCATTTGGGATAACTGTAGCCCACATGTGAGTTCTTGGGACTGAATTCTGCTTCTGCTTCTGACCCAGCCGCCTGCCCATATGCACTAATGGGAGGCAGCAGAGGATGGCCCAAGTCTTTGGGCCACTGCTACCCACAAGGGAGGGAGACCTGGACAGAGTTCCAGTTTCCTTGTTTCAGCCTGGTGTAACCCTGGCTACTGTAGGCATTTTGGGAGAGAATCAATACATTTTTTTCCTTTCTCTTTCTGACACTCTGTTTTTCTTTCTTTAAAGATTTATTTATTTATTTGAAAGTCAGAGTTACACAGAGAGAGGAGAGGCAGAGACTGAGAGAGAGAGAGAGAGAGAGAGAGATCTTCCATCTGCTGGTTTACTCCCCAATTGGCTGCAACAGCCAGAGCTGCTCCGATCCGAAGCCAGGAGCCAGGAGCTTCTTCCGAGTCTCCCATGTGGGTGCAGGGGCCCAAGGATGTGGGCCATGTTCTACTGCTTTCCCAGGCCACAGCAGAGAGCTGGATCGGAAGTGGAGCAGCTGGGTCTTGAACTGGCGCCCATATGGGATGCCAGCACTTCAGGCCAGGGCGTTAACCCACTGTGCCACAGCGCCACCCTCCCTACACACACACACACTCTGCTTTTCAAATAAGTCTTTTGAGAGAACACTGTTGGCAGATGCCCTGTGTACCTTCCCTCTTTCTTCATCTTTCTGGGGACTGGGACTCAGATATGATGGTTGGAGCTGTAGCAGACACACTGGACTACACAGTGATACTCAGAGTTTATAGGCCACCATGGCAAGACAGCAAAATAAAGGATGACTTGGCTTTGAAAAGCATAGCAGCCAAAGGAGCCCTGACCTACCTAGCTCTGGACTTTCACGTGAGAGACAGACATTCCTATTACTGCCGAAGCTATTGTTGGCTTTGCTCTCTGCCGGCTCTGAGCGATGCATTTTTGTGATTAGCTGATTTGCTAGATTATAAAGTGATGGCAATCTATGGAATAATCCATGCCACTTAATGACAACTCTAATGGTTAAGTTTTCCTTCCTCGTGCTGACTCCCTGTTACACTACCTATGGTTCTCTTCCAATCTCTTCAAGTATGCTGTCACTTTTACTCACCCTTTCCGAATGCATGAAGAAGCTTCCCTGTATTTTCAAGTTGCTTTCCTACTGAAAATTCTATATTCTTTCCAATAGTCCTTATAGAACCATCTCTAGGCCCATCTGGGTTTTCCTGATATGGATGTAGTCTGGTTCTTCAGTGTCCCTGTAATATGTGGTGCTCATAAGTCAGTATGGTACCACATCTATGATTTAACCAGTGATGAGGATTGTAGAACACTTGTCCACCCTGTTAATGCAATCTATAGCAAGCTACACCACATCACAGTAGATATTAACACTGAGATGTTTGTTACCTAAAATCTCAATTTGTTTTTCAAATGAAGTACCATGAAGTCATAGGTTCCTTAGCATATGCATATATACATGCACATGCACACACACACACACACACATACACACACCCAGGATTTTAAAACTCTTAAAAGCTGGACATTGCGTTTATCCTTAGCTTTTATTTATTTTTTCTCTGGGCCCTGTATCCCCATCTGCTGTAATGTTATTTTGAATCTTGATTTTGATCTTCATTGTGTTTATAAATTTTTTTTTCTATCTATTTGAAAGGCAAAGAAAGGGGAGAGATAGAGGGAGAAGGAGAGAGAGCACTCTCCCATCTGTTGGTTCACTCCTGAAATGCCAACAATAGCCAGGGCTGGGCCAGGCAGAAGCCAGGAATCTAAAACTCCATTGGGTTCTCCCACGTGGATAGCAGGGACCCAAGTACTTTGGCCACCACCAGTTGCCTCTCAGGGAGTGCACACTGCTTTCTGTGCATTACGTACCATTCTTACCTATGTGTCATTTGAGAAATTAGTAATCAGGGCCAGCATTGTGGCACAGTGGATTAACGCACTGCCGATGCACTAGCATCCCCTATGAGTGCAGGTTCAAGTTACAGTTGCTCTACATTCAATTTAGCTCCTTGCTAATGCGCTTAAGCAGACAGCAGAAGGTGGCCCAAGTGCTTAGGCCCCTGCCACCCATGTGGGACTTGGACGGACTTTCCAGGCTCCTGGCTTTTCCTGGCCCAGCCTTGGTTGTTGCCTGAATTTGGTGAGTACACCAGCAGATAAAAGATCTCTGTGTGTGTGTGTCTCCCTTCCTCCCTTTCTCTCTCTGTAACTCTGCCTTACAAATAATAAATAAATGAATATTTAAAAAAATAAAAATTACTAAGTGCATAGCCTAAGTTCTCACCTAGGACACTGATGAAAACTTTGAGTCCAAGTGCAGGCAGGGAAGCTACATATGGCTGTACATACTGTGCACTGCACAACTTTTAGTAGGGAGGGGTCATTTATGTAGATGTGATGGGAAGTTGAGCAATGCAGGACAATCCATTCCAGTCTGTGGTTACCACCACAAAAAAAAAAAAAAAAAAAAAAAAACACCTCAGAGTCTCAGGCTGCCAGTTGAATACAACACTCCTCCTTGGAGGAGGCCTGGTCATCGAAACATCTCTGAAGTGCACTTCATGCAATTTAAGAAGATACCATGAGCATCCATGTCAAAGGCATTGCTGAAATTCAGATACAGTGCTGCATCATAGCCCACTCAAAAAAAGGAAATCAGGTTGGCAAAATCAAAACAACAAAGCACACATTATTAGAGTGGAAACTTCACAACCTGAGTCTAGTGACCATTAAAGTCTAAGAGAAAAGAAACATTTGCTCAATGTTTCAAAATACGGGTTCCCCAGACTTACTGTCCTTTAAATCAAAATGACAAGTCAAATTGATGTTTGAAAAATGCAGAGCATATAGGAGAAAAAAATTAAACAAAGAGCCAAATGGTAGACATTCAGCTAAATAATAAAGAAGTAGTTACATCAGTGCTTTGTTATTTAAAATCCTTCTCCCTCAAAGAGTAAGAGTGATAAATTGTAAGGACTATCCCAATACATTTTCAATTAAATGACTAAATTAATGTAGAGACATTTAATTAAAGTTCCACTAGTTTTTCCAAATGCTGTTAATTATGCTGCTATCTAAAATTAAATCTCTCCCCAAACCCTTTTACATTTCTTCTGCTCATCTGATACAGATATAATTAAAATGCTGCAAGTTCACTTAAATGCATCCAAATATTATAAAAGAAAATATGAAAAATTAAAGTTTCAGTAACTGTTTGAGAAGCTGGTATTTTAATGAGATTTCTACAATCCTTTGGGAAAACCAATAGAAGTAGAAGTATGCATGTATACCCGCCTCTCTCTCTCTCTCTCTCTCTCTCTCACACACACACACACACTCTATCTCAAAATTCCCTGAAAAGAAATTTCTCTCTTTACATCTAAGATGTTTCAGTGAATACTAAAGATAAACAGTTTCAAAGATTTTCTACCAGCAAAAGATAAGATTTTTTTTAAATGACTCTAGGTAATTAATTTCAGGAACAAGGTGTATTCTAGTTATAACAGTTCAGTCCTACCATTTTCTAAACAATAAGAATTCCTTAATGTCAGCTCAGAAAAGCACCCTTCATGAGAAACAATTCAGAATACAGATTCCCTGGTATTGGGGCCAAACTCTCAGGTGGAGAAAAAAGCCAACAAGGACAATCCTAGCTTGATTCTACAGTCAAGTTATTCTCCAGGGACTAAGCGACAGCTGAGTTTAACTCTCATTGGCAAGATGAAAACATGGTGATCAAAATGTTCTATCCACATCAGACTATCTCCTTTCTCTCCGAATCTTGCTTGATTCTGACAGTTGTCATCTTAATTGCTCTACATGGGATCATACTCAGCCATCTGAAACCAACATGTTCTCCATTTACCCCTAGTCCGCCCTCCACACTGCTGAAGGCTCAGTAGGCAAATGCCACAAATGCCATTTCTGTGGAGTCAGAGGTAGAGAGAGATGTAGGCTGGGGTCTTTTGATCCTGACTGATCTCTTTCCCAAAAATCTCTCTGACTTCTAGTCAAGAGACTGGCAAGTTGAGAGGAGACTTTTTCTAATCCACATCAGAACCGAAATCTTGGGAGAAAAGGCTGAGTCTAAGCAGAATCGCGAGTCAGAAGTCTCTTATGGACACTTTTGTTTCCCATTCTCCTCCTTCTTTAGCTGGTTCTGTTTTACGTAAGGTCCTCTTTCCTCACATTCATGTATCACAGGCATGCTTAAACTCGACTGTAGTTAGTGATCCTGGGGGCCTTTAACAAATACTCATGCTTGGAGCCCACCCCTAGTGATTGATGGGTCTGGGGTTCGGCCTGGGCATCAGGAGTTTTAGAAGCTCCCAAGATGATTTTGCTGTGTAGCCTGTGTTTTACATCTGTCAAGTTGGAAAATAACCAAAGAAAAGTTTATTTACTAATCAACTGCAGGGGCTACCACATTTCAAAGGGATATTTTGCCTGCTGAAAGGACCAGTATTAGAATTTCGGCTAAGTGGTCGTGTGATAATATCTATGGTTAATTTAAATGCTGAGACATGTTACCTGCATAACTAGTGCAAGCTTCAACCCTACAGGCTCCAGATGATTGGATACTTTAATCAAGAAGTCATACCGTCGAGTAGGGATTTGTCTAGTGTTTGAGATACCCAAATCCCACATTGTAGTACCTGAGTTTGGTTCTTGGATCTGGCTCCTGACTCCAGCTTTCTGTCCATGCAGACTCTGGGAGGCAGTGGTGATGGCTCTGGAGACCTGGATTGCATTTCTGGCTCTAGGCTTCAGCCTTAGCCCAGCCCTGACTATTGTGGACATTTGGGGAATAAACCAGTGGATGGGAGCTGTCTCTCTCTTTCTCTCTCTCTCCCTTGCTCTTACTCTCTGCCTCTTAAATAAATTTAGCACAATTTTAAAATAAAAAATTCATATTCCAGGAAAGGGCAGCCCTCATCTTATGAAAACACTGAAAACCCAAAGAGAGCTTCTTTCATACAAGGACATTTCAAAAAGTCTGCAGAAAATGGAATTAAAAGTATGAATTTATTTTGATACAAATTTTTTCATAATACATGAAAAATGCATATTATAGAAAACTGTGCATGATTTTTAAAGTTCTTTTTGCATCAAAATAAACTTTTAATTCTTTTTTCCATGAACTTTTTGAAGTACCCCTGGTATATCAGTACACATCTTGGAAGTTTCTGTAATGCACAAAGTAAGTATCCCAAATGCATCCGTGCTGGGTAAACAGTGGCCTATAGTGTAAGTCCTTATGGGCTGTCATTAGTAAAATTTAAGGCAACCAAAATATGTGCATTAGCTAAATAAATATTTTTTGATTATTTATTTGAAAGGCAGAGTTTCAGAGAGAGAGAGAGAGAGAGAGACAGAGACAGAGACAGAGACAGAGAAAGACAGAGATCTTCTATCCACTGGCTCACTCGCCAGATGGCCACAACAGCTAGAGCTGGGCCAGGTCAAAGCCAGGAGCCAGGAGTTTCCACCCAGTCTCCTGTGTGGGTGCAGGGTTCCAAGAACTTGGGTCATCTTCCACTGATTTCCCAGGAGCATTAGCAGGGAGCTGGATTGGAAGTGAAGCAGCCAGGACTCGAACCAGCACCCATATGGGATGCCAGGACTGCAGGCGGCGGCTTTACCCGCCACATCACAGCGCCAGACCCAATGATATCTTTTAATATCGCATAAATGGGATACAAGAATCCAACAAGGCCTGCTGCCTGGACTTATTTTAAGTTCGATCCCCAGTGGTCCTGGGTCCCAGCATTGGATTAGCAGTAATTATGGTCACTGGATACCAAATTTTAAAGAAAGAGAATATTGTTTTTGTAATGGTGTCCATTTAAGCTTAAAATCTGGGATTTCATCAAAGTTGTAAAAATGTTCTAAACTCTTTTGTCTATCTTCTAATAAATGTTGACTAACAGCATGTTAACGCTTGTGGAGTGCCTATCTGAGATGTGAGGCTGTGGCTTGAGGTTGTGACAAAGTAGCCATCCCTCATCTGCCTCAAATGTTTCTTTGTCCATTATTTTCCAAAAATAACCCAAGAGTTGTGCATGACCAAATTAGGTTAGTGCACATCAGGTGGGGCTTGAGGCACTGTGCCAGAAAAAAATGGGTAAGTACTTGGGGTCTGTGAGCTTTCTATACAGACATTAAATACCTCCAGGGGATTTCCTAATCTCCTCATTGATAAGAATGGTGCTAGGAAAATATAGACTGAAATGAAATAGACTTTTAAAAAAAAGCTTTAAACAAATACTCTGCTTTCAGCTTCTCTGCCAACCTATTCAAAGACACACTGAGAGGAAACATGAGTCTATATTACAGCACAGGCTTTTAAATTCATCAATACAAGGAGCCAGGAAATGCCTTGTTCTTCTTCAGGGCACTTTTAGTTAGCTTGCATTCCAGGAATGTTAATTTGTTCCAAGCAACATTAGAAATTAATGTGTAAGTGTAGGTGATCCGTATAAAGACCGCCTGTTACACTTAATGCCTGCGAAATCAACAAGCCTATCATTTCTAAAGTTCTGTTTCATTTTAAGTTTAAATTCAAAAGTACTAATGACTGCAGTGGAAAGATGTCTTCTATGTCTTAATAAACAGGTAAATGATATTTGATTTCTGATCATCCTATAACTATTTATAGCTAATATACATAGCAAACAATCCTCTACATTTCTGCAGAGACTTCCAGAAAAGAGAAAAAAGAGAACCATGACTTACAAATGGAATAGATTCTCTGCATTATGAATGTCATACTCTGTTTGGGCTGCTATAATAAAATACCATAAACTGGGTAGCTCATATACTATAGATGTTTATTTCTCATAGTCTGGAGGCTGAGAGTGCAAGGCCAAGATCGTGGCAGATTCAGCCTGATTTGTAGTTTACTGATATCAACTGTTTGCTATGCATTCTCATAGTAGAAGGGTTAAGGTTTCTGGGGACTCTTTTATAAGGACACTAATCCCAGTCATAAGGGTTCTGTTTCCAAAGGCTCAATTGCCAAAGGCCTCACTTCCTAATATCATAACATGGAGGATTGGGTTTCAGCTTATGAATCCTGGGGAAGACATAAACATTCAGACCATAGCACTAAGGTAGTCACAATATGTGGCAGATAGATGTAAGGGTAATATACTAGGGGAATCACAAGAACAGAGTTTTATCATCAATTTATTTGCCTCATCCCCTAAATCAAGAAAAGTATTTAACTGTTCCAGGGCCACATGTCCCCAAAGCAAGAACTAAAAACTACAATCAAATGTCTATTGTATTAAACAAGTAATATTTCCTACTCTGATGTGTCAATTTCCATTTTTTGTTGTCACTCTCTTCTTTATTTAGAAAAGACAAACTTGATGCACACATGATTCCATTGCAATGTAACCCTTAGTTTATCCACAAAGTGGTACTGCAACACGCTTTGGAATATCAGGTATGGGACCTGATATTCACATAAATGCATTAAACAATTGACTCTCCTCCAGTGAATTTAAGATGTGCTTGCAGTGAGGAGTGAAGGGGGCACATAGCTACCAGGCACAGACTTCTTTAATAGACACTATTGGGGCAGGCATAAAATGACAGGTCACGTGATCCCTACTCTGCCTGAAATTATAATATGAATTAGAACAGTAGTTTTCAAATTTTGACCATGACCTACTAGTCAAAATACATTAATCATAGCTCTTCAGAATACATTCTGCATAATGAATATTCATGTGTGTATGTGTCTAAAACACCACTTCGCTAGGAAAGCTTCCTGACCGTCCAGACCAGGTCAAGTCCCTCTATTATACTTTTCTGAGCACTGTTTTCCACCTTGCCAGTACTTGTTATAATTGGAATGAAATAATTATGCAATAAAGGCAGTGATCTCATCTCTAGAGCTGGATTCCAAAGCTTCATGAGGGCAGGAACCTTCTCCCTGCCTTATAAAACTGTGGTCTTGGGAGAGCTGATCTGGAACAATATTATGTATTTAAGAGCTGCTTATAACCTGGTTACATGGACAAAGGGCTGAGTAAAAAGCAGATTCCTGGGTTCTCTTTTTATCTGGAAGTCTCTTAGAGGAGCCAAAGCAGAGAACTCAACATGTTCCTTGCAACGGCTCAGAGAACCCATGTGGTGTCCATGTAAAGAGGATAAGTATGCTGGGCAAGGTACAATATGAGTGGAGTATGTACTAATATTAGACCCATTGTTTCTCCTATTAATTTTCTCTAGGCTTGAAAATCTTTGTGATTGGCATCCACTCATATTCATTGCTTCCCTCTTTCTTCCTCTTAATTCTTTATTTTATCATTATCAAATTAGCTTTATTTATCTCCCTTTGAATTACTTTATTATTTGCAAAAAAATCAAAACTTTGTTTTAAAAAAGTATTTTCTAAAAAGTTGGGTAAAATACCATGTTGCTATTTAGTATCTCTGTGCTCTTTCTGTGTGAAGAAAATGAAGAGTAATATATTTGTTTTGGAAAATAAGCACAATGAAGAGAGGAAGTAGAAATTTTTCTTTGACTAACACTTAGGGGAAGCTTTCTAGAGAATCATATTTACGTGCTGGGAGATAGTTTTATTGAGTAAGATGGATTAGATTGCATGTACATGTCCACAATGGGCAATCTGGAATGAGAATCCAACTCTCTTTTTTCTGTTGATTCTTTCTCAGAAGTAAAACCCTCAGCTGAATGATAGATAATGATCATCAAGCAATGCTTACGTCATGACGCTCCCAAGTAGGACATTGAACCAGAGCAAAACTTGCACCTGACATGAAAAAGCAGTCTGTGTTTGGATCACCCCACAGAACTTAGCTCTAAAGAACTGGCAGAGAAATGCATGGATTAAACTTTTTATTAGAATCGAAACTGGAGGCTGGCGCCGTGGCTCAATAGGCTAATCCTCCGCCTTGCGGCGCCGGCACACCGGGTTCTAGTCCCGGTCGGGGCGCCGGATTCTGTCCCGGTTGCCCCTCTTCCAGGCCAGCTCTCTGCTATGGCCAGGGAGTGCAGTGGAGGATGGCCCAGGTGCTTGGGCCCTGCACCCCATGGGAGACCAGGAAAAGCACCTGGCTCCTGGCTCCTGCCATCAGATCAGCGCGGTGCGCCGGCTGCAGCGGCGGCCATTGGAGGGTGAACCAACGGCAAAGGAAGACCTTTCTCTCTCTGTCTCTCTCTCTCACTGTCCACTCTGCCTGTCAAAAAAAAAAAAAAAAAAAGAATCGAAACTGGCATCATATTGTAGCAGAGCAGGATATTCCCTTTGTTACATGCTAACAAAGGCCTGGGCCACTGTGTGCCCGTGGTCTTCATTTATATGAATTAGTGCCCATAAGAATGTGCTCATGATATGTGACAAAGCCAAGCTGTGAGTTGCTGATACCTATCTCTCTTGTGCTATGCAACTGCTGCCATTAGGGATTTATGGAGGCAGGCTTGACCTACAGATATGTATACCAACCAAGGCATGTTGTCTAGCTGTAACAAGAGTCTTGTCCGGCTGCAGGCATGTACTCTCTTTGTTATCTCAAGTTGAAATCAGTGCCCTATTCCCATCTAATGCCACCTGAAAGTCAAAGAATCCAAGTATTACCTTCCCTGCCATTCCATGTGTGAACCATTTTGCAATGTTAAAGAACAAAGCATGGATTCTGTTAATGCTGTGAAGTAAGTGAGTAGTGTTACTATTCTGACTGTGCAGAGGAAAAACTTTATTCATCATGAGAAACAGAAAGTTGAGTTCCTATTTGGGGCTGCTTTTCACTTCCTTTCTCCTTGCAGAGATAATGAAAACTGTCCTGCTTTTTTCCAAATGTGATATTTACTTTCTTTTCCAAGAGGTTCTCAGGTGGATACACAAAAAGACTTTATAACTTCAAAATAATAGTAGATAAAATAAGCTTCAGAGTGAAATAAGAGATAAAAGACTAAATGCCATGTTTCTAGTCCATGATTTCTGGAAAAATGAAAGAACTTTATCTAAATTTGGTTATCTTTTCTGCATGAGTTTTATTAACTTATAGGGTCATAAAATAATGAATATGATCATCTTTTTAAACCATATTTATAGAATTATTATATGAGAACTTCACTCGGCCCAAGTACACAGATTTAAGTATAACTAAACAGAGATGTCATCAGAAAATGACTTGCAAAATGAGTTAATTGCAACATGACAAAATATGATTTAAATAGGGATTTTGGACTTTCAGATAAATAGCATACATTTTTGAATAGGATACATTTTTATTTTCCATCAAGAAAACAAAACATGATATGGTGAAAAATTTTCCAGAATCTGTCTTCTAATCTACAATAAAGAGATCTGGTCTTTTCAGGTTTCAAATATCCTTTACTCTACACAGGAGCTGAGAAAATATTTATTATAAAGGCTACAGGTATCTTTAATAGCTTGGAATGTTACCCAAATTTGTCATCAACCTTGGAAAACATAAAGCTACTAATAATTTTAACTTTCTACCCTATGCTAAATTCAAGTTTCTGGTGCTTAAATACATGAACAAAACAAAAAAAATATGCAACAACACAAATTTATTTGACAGAGGGACAAAGAGCTCCCATCTGCTGGTTCGCTTCTCAAATGCCTGCAATAGCCCCCAGCTGGGACCAAAACCAGACGCTGGGATCAGATCTCCCCACTGGGTGGCAGGGAACCCAAGTACTTGAGCCATTATCTGCTGCCTCTCAGGGTGCACATGAGCAGGAAGCTGGAATCATGAACATAACTGGGACTCAAACACAGTTACTCTGCTACTATGAGACACAGGTGTCTGAACTGCTAAGTCAAAGGTCCACCCCTAAATTTTAACTTAATGTTGATGGTCAATGGTTAAATAGTAAAATAAATGAATTTATTGTTGCTTTAAGTTTAGAAAACTTTTGCCTGTTCTTATGTCTTGCCTTTTAAAGATGCAGATTAAAATTTAAATAGAAGAGTTCAGAATTAAAAGTGATGGGATCAGATACATACATTGACTACCACACTTTTCCATTCCTAGTTTCTTTGAAAAGGCAAGAATAACACCTTTCTCCTCATGGTGAAATCAATTAAAAATTTGTCACAAATTGAAACTAATTAAGGGAAAATAGAACATGGCTTTATGATCTAAATTGTTCTTAACTGAGCATCATCTATATTGTCTCTTTAAGTGTAATGATAAAAATGGCATTTAGTACTGGTGATCATATATCTCATCTTGGCATCAGAAAGCAATGCAATTGTATTTTATGGATGTGATTACTTGAGTTATATTTGATTCCTGCTTCAGATGGAAAGCTCCACAAAGGTAGAAATAATGACTATTTGTGATTGTCATGTAACTCCCAGGGCCAAGCACAATGCTAGACATTATACAGGGGATCAGTAAAGTAGGTAGTGAATGACTGAATTCATGGAAGAATAAGTGCATAAATGCGTAGTTGCTTGAGGGTCAAGGAAACTTCCAGGGTGGGAAGAGGGCGTAGGGATGGTGGATTATTTATTTTGGTTGAGTCCATGCAAGACAGAAAATGGCTTTTTATTTCTATTGTGGAGAATCTGGAAACTATGGGATGGTTATGAGACGTCTTTTAAGCACAAAGATAGGTCAAGGTTATAGGCGGCAGTGCCTGGACACTAAACAAAGTGACAGATGGTTTAATTTTTTGTTATTACTGCATTAATGACACGTAGTCACACACAGTAGACAAG
This sequence comes from Oryctolagus cuniculus, assembly GCF_964237555.1. Taxonomy (NCBI): domain Eukaryota; kingdom Metazoa; phylum Chordata; class Mammalia; order Lagomorpha; family Leporidae; genus Oryctolagus; species Oryctolagus cuniculus. Next base: position 18,003,565 of record NC_091453.1, read on the forward strand.
CAAGACCCTGGCTGCACGGGTATATGTTTTTTCCTAGCAAAGGTCAAACTGAAATGAATTAACTGCCTGCTATCATGTTATCATCTGCCTTCCATTTTCCACAAGGGTGTATTCCACTTGCTTAGACTTTGGCAATTTTAAAATCCCTGATCTTAATGTCCTCAGAAATGCACAGATTTTATAGCCTAGATTTTAAGAGACGCCATTACCTGACAGGGTAATGACAGTTTTATCTGCACTGGTGACTGGATTTGCGGTGATACTTAAATAATAATCCAAATCAAATGATAATTTTTTGAGAGGATGTCAGGAAAGGAGAAAGAAAAGAACAAATGTATAGCATTGAACTTGGTTTAAAAACACAACACACTCCAGCTTCCCATAGACTCTTAGTTTACTGGAAAAAAAAAAAGTCCTTTAGCAATTCCTCTTCCTTTGGGCACATGAATGGCATTTCACTGTGATGTGATTATAAGAAACAAAATTCCTCGGAGACGCTGCCTTAAAATATTTCTCTTTATAATGTTCTGAGCTCGACAAACCTTGGTAGAAAACAGAATACTCTTAATTATGAATAAATTAACTAAATTAGTAACATGAGATGGATATGCAATTAAGGGATTGTTAATTGAAACTGGAAACGCAGCTGTATACAGCTTCGAGATGAATCATACCAGTAATGACGCAGATGTTTATAAAATGTGATTATCTTTAGTGGAGACAGCACTGTATCTCCCGAGCCCATTCTTATATTGTGTCACTGAAATGGTGTTTAAACCCGTGAACACCAGGAATCAGTATCTCAGGGATGGCAAATTAGGCTCCCTGGATATGGGAATTAGTGTTGTCTGAATGTCAGCAATTCGATTCTCCAGCTTTCAAAGAATGCAGATATGGAGCCAACAACAAACATCTGTTACTTGCATGGTCTTCAAAAACAAAAACAACCAAAAGTTGCTGGCAAACCAGTGCCTGTTTCCATCAGAGAAGACGGCAGAGTATCTGTGCAGGCTGTGTGAGCCTGCGAGAACCCAGGGCCCAGGGCCAGAGACCTTGTGCACAAGTGGTAAATGCACCCTCTGCCGGCAGAGGCCCTAAAACACCTTTTGCCATTTTCCCAGCAGTCAACCCAGAAGGAAAAAACAAAATCTTCACGACTAAAGGAAGCAGTAGGGAAACGCTGTCATTCAACTCACTGCATATTTCAGTTCTAAAATTATCGACGATTCTACTGCACTTTGAGAACTTCCATATGCATTTCCCATGTATTCCAGGGACAGCAAATGTGTCTAGGGATCTGGGTTTTGATGGCATTGCATGGTCTTTGCACAGGCTTTGCTTAGACAAAGCTGCGAGGAAGAACCGGACGCTGTGTTCGAACCAGAGCTTGGTGATTGTGGAATGGTGGCTCCTCAGCTCAACAGACAGCAGTTTTGGAAATGCGGGTTCCTACTCCCTGGAAGCAAGCTTGTTTACTTACAGCCAACGACTGTGAGTCTGGATGGTGCTTACCAATGCAGCAGATGCCAGCACTGCGGTGATCAGCAAGGTCTAGTCAAAAAAGGACTCACACTTAGCCTCAGATGTTGATCAACTGAACATACAGTTGTCTGCTCAGCTTGGATCCTCTACCAGTGTGACCAATTTCCTTAACAGAAGCTAGTTCTCAAAAGGAAGTGAAAGAAAACAGGAGACAGGCTCCCCTTAGTCACTACTGTCCACTATCAAAAGAATGCAGAAAACATAGGATGTTTCCCTTTTAATTCAGGGAGATCTTTATCGTAGCCTTTAACGGAGTATTTGGGTGACGTTAGACTCAAATAAACAACTCGATTTTCCCCTTCACATTGGCAGTGGGCATACGAGGCATTTATTATTTGTGTGTGTTTGTTTAAAAAATACATTTTTCAGAATGAATGAGGAGAAAAATGCAAACATCCAAAAAGATACACCACTATATATGGTTTTTCCCTCTCTGCTGGCTACCTATAAATGCGGGATTTATTGCATTTTGGTCACGAAGCCTTCCTAGCATATGTGTTAGTCTCCACAAGCACAGGGTTTGCCTATAACTTCAGTATTGATTTGCTGTTACACGAGTTCCAACTTGTCTAAATTTCATTACCTGAAGGGACAGCTTGCAATTCCATACACAAGTTTAATAACAGCAAGATGACTACATGTAGACTGAGCTTGGAAAGGACAATTTCCCCCACAGTGTGCTGGGCCAAATTCTTCACGAGTCTGTTATTTTCTTACAAATGGTCATGACAAAGCCAATCGCATATATTATTTACTAGCATTTGTATTAGTGTTTTCAACTCGGAACCTACCTTCAACCACACTACTACTAGAAGACATTTCTGACATGTCCAGCTATTTACTTACCTAAGTGCCATTCACTTCTTATTCCTTGGTGAAGAAACTCAATTACATTCAGATAGTGAACATCAAAGGGGCCAGTTTGGCAGGGGGCAGGAGGGGGGATTAAAATCTGGTGGCAAACTCATTCCTCAAAGCCAGTAATTGGTTTAAAGGGGTTCATTGAGACCCAGTTCAGGCTGACATATGGTGGGGAAACTTCTGGCAAATGTTTGCTATGCGAAGCACAGACATACACAGACACATAGGAACGCGCAGTGTACATGTGCACGCGCACACACAGATGTGGTTATCTTTGCGTCTTGTACCCTTTCTTCTCGTCTTGACTGCTACTGTCTGAGGATATGCGATATTGCTTGGTGCAGTGAGAAGCCATCTTGGGGCCATGAGGAAAAAGCCAAGACTTCAGAGAAGCTGACCTTGGCCTTTATATAGTTCAGTTATTGAAGTAACCAGCCCTGGAGCTGATGGCCTTTGGACTTTTTATTTTGGCCAAAGTGTGGTTCTTGATTCTGATAGCATCAACATCACCTTGGGACTTATTAGAAATGCAGAATCACACACTCTACTCCAGAACCTACTGAATCAGAAACTCTGGAGTTCACCAAGCCTTCCAAGGGAGTCTCATGCATGGTGAAATTTGGGAACCACCATGTTATATTACCAAATGTCTGTATTATTTGTGACAGTGTTTTCAACATGTGCCTGATTCCACTGGGATTCACACTGGAAACATAGGTTCCCAAAGCTATTTTTATCAGACACTCTAGCAAAGGGGGTTGGGAATTGGTAAATTTAATCATGTGTCCCTGGTGACTTTTATGACCAGAATAGTTTCGGGAAAGTAAATTTAAGGGTCTTCAATGCAGGCAATATCTTGTGGGCTAGTGAGAATATTTTAACCAGCACACCTTCTTCAATCCCCTAATTCAAGTGGCCGTAGCATCAGGACCACTCAGATAAACAGATAACTAGCTCTTGCTTTGGTGAGCATATTATGAAGTTTTAGTTTGGGCAGCATTTGACTGAATGTGAGATATACATTTTTAAGTTGCTGGTTTCTTAACTTATCTGTCAATTTGCATTCCTGCTCTTTTACATTCACAACCTGTTTGCCCTAACTCCTACTTCCAGCTCCAGTCTGAATGCCTAACCTCTTGTACATTGTTGACCTACTCTATCTGCAGGCCCCATCAACCCTGGCAGGATTTCAGAATCGCTCTCAAGTAATTACAGGAGTAATTATGCATTCCTTCACTCCTAAGCTGCATTCTCCAAGGCCACATTCTACCTGCTCAAGTTGAACCTGCTGATGCCCACAAGGCCCGCACACAAACAGGAGCAATTAGTCTGTTAAAAACCTAAGCATATATTTTCAAAGTCCAAAAAAAATTTTTTCCTGCGCTTCCAAATAGAAATAACTGAGAACTCCAAAATGTTTGACTTTAAGTGGTGCATAATCATTAATATTCTTTCAGGTTGAACGAATATTTTATATTAAAAGCTATCTGTCTCTTGTTTACTTAGCCAAATAGGCTAAAAAGGTAAAAAATCATCTCAGTGAAATAATTGCCCTATGAGTGACAAATGTAAAGAGTCAAAAGGAGAATTAATGCAAATATTTAATTATGTCTCTTCTCCCCTAATTAGATATACTTAATTTGCTTAGCTATTACTTATCTCTGCTACCCCCTCCACCATACACCCCACACAACAGCTATTCCAGATTGTAGCTGCCCCATGTTAAATCAGATCCTCCCTGACTCCTAGGCTTTTGTTTATGCTACCTCTTCTTTCTAGAAAGCTCTTCCATTTTTTTCATTGCTCAAGTCTGAGCTCAAAAGCTACTCCAGAGAAAAATTCCTTGGGAACTCTTCCAGCATTCTCTATCAGTATTTTGGGGGGGCTGAGCCCTGGTGGTATTGTCTACTGGGTGTGTAGCAATCATCTTAGAAGCCAGGCTATATCTTGGGGACCTCTCTCCCTACTGCCAAGTACAGGGTCTTTAGTATAACGTAGTCACTGAAAAAATACCGAACTGAGTTTCAGGCAAAAGTGATTTGCAGACAAAACAATTATCAGAATAGTTCCTTAATTTATGTACTTGTCTTGAAGGTTTTCTATAATTAATTTCAAGTGGGAGGCCAGTGAAGATTGCCTGGATTTACTGTGTGGTAGGGGGCCAAGCTTGACTGAAGACTGAGAAATTCAGTTAAATGGGGTAAATTAGTGGCATGTACAGTCTATATCATGGGGATGGAGAGAAAAGCTCAAGGTGTAACCACTCATGTCTAAGAAATGGGTGGCTCTCCAGACACCTATTGCTGGGAGACCAGGGAGGCCTCTTGGGAGAAGGCCTGAGTAGAGATTTGAAAATCACACACTTTGTTCAGCAGGAAAGCCTCAGTCGACAAGGGAAAGAGTGCTTTTGAGAACGGAGTGGTGTCCTCCACTTAGACTTAGCCTCTGTTTGGCCATGTCTGAGTCTGATGCGTATAAATAAGAATGACCTGAAAGAGCATGTGCCTGATGGGATGCTTCCTGCTGCAAGTGAGAGAAACTCCAGCGCTCAATGGCTTCAACAGCCGACGATTATGGAGGTAAACCTGCTCAGAACTGGACAATTCGGAAGCCGAGGGCAACTTCAGGACTGAAGTTCATTCCATATTTTCCATCTGCTATCCTTAAGCGAATGCTCCACAAAACGGCTACTAAAATTCTAGTCCATTCACTCACTCATTCAACAAATTTTAGCACACTAAGAGCTGTTCTTAGTTGTTCTGAACACATTAGCAAACAAAACAGACAACATCACGGCCTCCTGGAGCTCACTTTCCCATGGCAAGAGACAGACTATATAAGAAGCATATTTAATGTGTTAATTCTGTAGTATGGGTATATGGGAAAAAAAAAAAAAACAACAAGAAAAACAGGACAGATGACCTTTCTGCTGCATAACATATCCAGATAGTTTTTTCGGTCACCTTTCTAGGGCCTCACTTGGGATGGCTGGGAGCATGCAGCCAAGGGCCTGGGCTGCCCAGGCATTTGTCATTCCACACAAGCTGCGGATTTCTTACACGGCAACTCACTTCCCTCAGAGCAAACATCCTAACAGACTAAGACAGAAGCTGCAAGACTGTTTGTGATCCAGCCCCGTGCTTCTCTCGGGGCTGTTTCTGCACCCCCTTGGGTTTGTTATTGAGGACCAGGCCAGATTGAGCGTGTGGGCAGGCACTACTCCAGCTGTGGTTACCTGGAGACGTGATTGGCAGCGAAGCAGGGGGCACCCTTGTACAAGAACTACCGTAGTAGGCCAAGGTAGAGTAGAGTGAGGCAGCCCGGAAGAGAGAGGTGGGGCAGGTTACTGTTTAAATACAGTGGTCAGTTTTCCAGCTGGCTTCTTTAAGAAGCTGAGATTTTAGGAACACTTGAAGGCAGTCGCAGTCATACAGAGCCCTAGAAGAAGCGCACGCCATGGAGTGGGGAGACCTAGGTCCAGTGCCCTGAAGGAGAATGCCCGTTGAGTTCCCCAGATGACGAAAACCTTTCTCAGAAGCTCTGTATCCTATTGCCTTAGATTGCAAAAGCAGCCCACGTCTGTGGCAGGTATTGTGGTGCACCACCTGGGATGTCCACATCTCATATCGGAGTGCCAGTTTGAGTCCCAGTTCCTCTTCATGCTGCTTATGCATCATGGGAGGCAGTAGATGATGGCTCCAATGCTTGGGCCCCTACCACCTACATGGGGACCTAGATGGAGTTCTGGGTTCCTGGCTTCAGAGAGTGAACCAGTAGATAGAAGACACTCACTCTCTCTCTCTTTCTCTCTTTCTCTCTCCTGTCACTGTGCCTTTCAAATGGATGAACGAATGAATGAATGAATGCTTTTTTAAAGAAGCCCATGCCCGAACTGTGACAAGGAGATTGAGATCAGCATGTATGGCTCAGGACGACCATCATGCACTCTCTTGGGCTGGGGCCTCCCTGAACGCCCAGGGTCCTGTAGAGGAGGGAAGATCCTCAACAAGCCAGCAGGCAAGAAGGCTGGGCAGCACACAGATCTGGGGAAAGGGGAACAACAGAGTCTGCACCACAGCCAGGGGCGTCCACTATTCTCTTGTGGGGACTCACAAAGGACAATTCATCGCAGTTTGCTAGAGGTGGATCCTGACTACCAGCAGAGAATTCTCATACTGGGGGTAGGAGCACAAAGGATAGGAAAGGAAGCTGCAGTGACCAAGATGAGCATCCAATTCTCCCAGCCGCGCGCGAAAGGGCCGTCACCCACAGAGAAGGAGAGGCTTTAACAGAATGCACTCAGTGGGCAGACAGCAGGTAGCACCTGTAATGGGAAAAGGTGCCTCTGAAAGGAAAATTCTACGCATCAAACGAACATATATCGAGCTATATAACCAATGAAGGACTTAATGCAAAGAGGCTAATATCAGAATTCCCAAGTACAGCATAGCCACAACAGCTGTAGGCCCATGCCTTCAAAGTTCAAGTGCCTGATGGGAAAGCAAAGCCTAAGAATGGGGGGGTTCTGACTTTTTGAAGCAATTCAAAATCTTTTATACCTCCTGAGTACCACATATCATAATCTGCCCGCACTTGAGTTTTCTGTTACAAAAAGAAAGTACATTAAGCAGTAGTTCAGTAAATATTTATTGACGGAAACAGAAGTGAATATTTATAAAGACTAAGTCAAACTGAGATAATAAAGAAATGTGAGCTTTAATTCAGAGGCAAGGAATGCCAAGAGTGGGGTGGGTGGATTCTGAAGTTCATGACTATATTCTCATATCTTGTTTTTTTTTTCTGCTACTATAAGCAGCTGTTGGCAGAAATTATTATATTAACCTGGAAGTCTATTCAATTTTAACAAAGGGACTCAGGTTTGATGTATCGTTGAATATAAGACAAATTATAACATTTCATTGCAACTATATAATATCAGGAAACACCATAAATAATCTTTGAAAGTACCTTTGCTTTTTGACGATGAGAATGGGTTTTCCTCCCATAGGTCTAGAAAGAAATCTGGCTCAATCTTACTTGACATGTATTTAGTGGGAACCCACTGGGTGTATAATGCTATAAAATATCAATAGGCTATAGAAAAGAAGAGAGCCCCTCTTTTTACAACCCAGCAGGGCAGGAAGGATTAAATTCTCCTTCAAAAGGAAGAGCAAATGTATTAGAGAAGATGCTGTATAACTGAGTTCAGAGAAGTGAGAAAGTTTAGAAAGGTTTCAGAGATATGAACTCCAGTTCTAATAATAAAACTTAACATTTTAATACCATTTAATAGTTTTTGAGGCACTTTCACAGACCTTATCTTATTGTTTCACATGGACCTTGCGAGACAGGTGGGATTTGGATAAGTAATTCCATTTTTAAAATGTCTTAGAATATAGAACATTTATACTGATGAATGCCCTTTTTAGAATAAAGCTAAAGAGTGTGTAAGAAGAATAGAGAGCATGTTTTTGGTTCTGGCTCTGCTATTAACTAGCTGTGTGAGCTATGACATGTCATGTGGCGTCTTTGTAAAATCAACCATTGGATTTCTGGACTTTCAGAACGAAAATATTCTGAATCAATGGGTGGTAATAACTTAAGCAGGCTACCTTTTCCAAAATGAAACTTATTCATGGTAATACCTAGGTCATTAAATAATATAGTATTAAAATTAATCAAACAGAACCTTTTGAAGAATGGTTGCTGAAATGTAAAGCTAAGCATATTAAAATATTCAGCAATTCCAAGTAGATTTTTTAAAAGATTTATTTATTTTATGTGAAAAGCAGAGTTGGGGGGGAGAGGGAGGGAGGGAGGAGGGAAGGAGGAAGAAAGAGAGAGAGAAAGAGAGAGAGAGAGATCTTCCATCTGCTGGTTTACTTCCCAAATGGCCACAAGGGCCAGAGCTGTACCAGACTGATGCCAGCATCCAGGAGCTTCTTCCCGGTTTCCCATATGGGTACAGGGGCGCAAGCACTCTGTTGCTGTCCCAGGTGCATCAGCAGGGAGCTGGATTGGAAGTGGAGCAGCTGGGACTCAAACTGGCATCCCTATGGATGCTGGCATTGTAGGCAGAGGATTAATCTGCTAAGTTACAGTGCTGGCCCCCCAAGTAGATATTTTTAAAGCAATGAAACACATTAACAGATTCAGCTGTTTTAAAAGTAGATTTAGTAATTGTGCTGTTGGCTAATCTATGCTTTGGGGTAACTTGTTTCATAACCTTGGCTTTAGGCTCTGACCAAATTCCTTAGACATAAACTAATGCCTGAATCTTATCTGACTTGGTTGCAAAGGCAAGGTCCTAAATGCGACTAGTCAAAAAGGGCGATGGAATCAGTACAAGGCAGTGACTGTAATTGTGAAAGAAAGATAAAGTGAGTGCAAAGTTGGTAAGTTACTAACAACATCTCTGTGTCTGGAGGATTGCACGTTATCAGCTAATTGCCTGTTTTCCTCCAACATTCTTTGCATATCATCTCCAGATCAAGAAAAAAAATCATAGTGCTTCAAAAGCTATTTTGAGATTTCTCTTAGCAAACAAGATGGAATAATAAGGACCAAATTTACCATCTGTCCTGAAATAACCAGTACTCCGACCACATCTATGTAAGGATGGCTTGTGAGGCAATGGACATTGAGTAGGGAAGGATACTGGCTTCTGAGAGGGGGGACAAATATGACTGAACTAAATAAAAACAAACACTACAATTTACAACTGTCAGTTTCTTTCCTCTTATATTTCCCACTGTAGAGTCTAAACAAATAGTTGGTCCTCTGTAAATACAAGTTCATCAATTGAGAAGCTGGAGCTGAGAGTTTGGGAATACCAAGGCAGCTGGAGTTCACAGGACAGAAGACCCAGAGAGCTACATAAAGGCAGACCCTGGAGATGAGCAAAACTTCTCCCCCAAGTACTCAAATGAGGAATGCTTAGCAGATGTGTGAGGAAGCTACTGGAGGCTGGGAAGGGACTGGGATAAAGGCATAGAACTAACAGCAGCTAGCACTCTTCCAGGGCAGGGAGAAGTACCTGCTCCCCAGGAGCCATACTGGAACCTCATGGCTCACACACAGGGCACTGGGTACAGTACTCATCAGGACCTCACCTTAAGGTCGTGTGGAATAATTAGGGCTAGACTGAGTGTTGGTCGAATCTCACCTAATCATAAAGGATCAGAAGACAGCGCACACTTTGGAAATGGAGAAATGGAAATATATTATTGTAAGAGTATCATATCATCTGTGAAGTAGCCTAATACCACTTGAAGGTACACTGTGATAAAGTAAAAATGTGTACTATAAACTTAAGGCAGCCACTAAAATAAGAAAGAAGAGCTATAGTTAGTGTATAACATGAGATAAAATGGATTCATAGAAAATATTTGATTAATAAAAAAGAAGAATAAATGAAAAAACACATGGGATAAAGAGAAATGACTTGATGAGATATTTATGTCTAAGCACATCAATAATCAACTAAAATGTAAAAGGTATAAAAATTCCCCAACTAAAGCAGATTAACAGATTAGATTAAAAGAAGGCAAAATCCAACAAGAAATGCACAATATAAAGACACAAATAAAGGTTAAAAGTCAAAGGATGGTAAAAGTTAAAACATGCCAATAACAAGCATAAGAAAGTTGAAGTGACTATACTATTAAGCATAAGTAAATGCAAACTTAAAGCACAGTAAGATACCACTGAAAATCTACAGAAGTGGCTAAAATAAGAAAGACTGGCCATATGGTACAGCAGGGTAAGCTGCTCCTTGGGATGCTCACATTTCCCATGGGAGTTCCTAGGATCTAGTCCTGCCTGTCTCTAATGCAGCTTCCTGCCAGTGCACCCCAGAGGCAGCTGTGATGGCTCAAGTGATTGGTTTTTACCACCCAAACGGGAGACATGATCTGTATTCCTGGCTCCCTGTGCTGGCCAGGCCTGGTCATGGCTGGTGTGGAGTAAACCAGCAGTTGAGAGCTCTTTCACTTCTCACTCTCGCTGTCTCTCTCCTTTTCAAATAAATCAAAATAAATAAAATTTTAAAAAGAAGATTGAACATATCAAATTTGGGAGAGGATGTAGGGAACTGGAATTCTCATGCACTGCTTGTGTGGATGTAAAGTGGTACCACTGCCTTGGAAAACAGATCAGCAGTTTGTAATATATTAAACACACACCAGCCTTAGAAAATCTAGCTCGCCCTTGCCTAGGCATTTACTCAACAGAAATGAAAATATATGTCCATTCAAAAAGACTGGGACTTTAATGTCTATAGCAGTTTCTTTGTGAATAGCTACAAACTGAAAACAATCTAAAAGTCCATTAAACAGTAAACTGATTGGGTTTGGCACTGTGGTGTAGTGGGTAAAGATGCCGCCTGCAGCATCAGCATCCCATATGGGTGCCGGTTTGAGTCCCAGCTGCTCCACTTCCGATCCAGCTCCCTGCTCGTGAGCCTGGGAAAGCAGCAGAAGATGGTCCAAGTCCTTGGGCCCCTGCACCCACATGGGAGACTTGGATGAAGCTCCTGGCTTCAGCCTGGCTCAGCCCTGGCCATTGTGGCCATTTGGGGAGTGAACCAGTGGATGGAAGATCTCTCTCTATTTCTCTCTCTCTGCCTCTCCTCTGTAACTCTTTCAAATAAATAAATAAATAAATCTTTAAAAAAACAGTAAATTGATAAACAAGCTGGGTTTGTATATGCCTACAGAGGAGTACTACGCAGTGATAGAAGGGAAATATATATATATATATATATATGAATCTCAAGAAAATTATGCCAACTAAAAGAAAAAGAACATACACTGCACATACTGTTTAAAACTAGAAAATGCAAGTACTCTACAGTGACAAAGTAGATCTGTGAGAGCAGGGGAGGGGCTGGAGGAAGGGTTTACAAAGGGCACAAGGAAACTTTTGGAGTTATGGGTATGTTTACTATTTTGAATGTGGCAATGGTAATGGCTTCTGGTGTAACTGTGTATCAAACCATCAAACTATACATTTTAAGTATGTAAGTCAACTATACTGCAAGAAAGCTGTGTGGAAAAATAGAGAGAAAGCTACTTAATCTCATCTTCCTTCAAAGGTAACATGAAGTATATTCTGTGGCTTTTTGAGATCACAAATCGCTATTTATTGATAAAGGTCTTGGGTATAGGTGAACCATGTTCAGCATAGAGAAAAGGATGCTTATTTAATTTTTGATCAATTATGTAGTATTTTTCTCTTGGAATTTTTAGAAAATGACTGAACTGTTGGTTAATCTTATGAATCCACAGGTCTAGACATAAGTACTATTTGTTCAGAAATTACAGTTTTGTGAGCAAGCTTTTGGTGCGGCAGACTTGGGATACCTGCACCCCATAACAGAGTCCTGGCTCTGCTCCCAATTCTAGCTTCTAACTAATGTGCACCCTGGGAGGCAGCAGTTAGGGCTCAAGATTTTGGTCTCTGCTACCTACGTGGGAGAACTGGAATGAGTTCCTAGTTACTGGCTTCGGCCTGGTGCAGCCCTGGCTGTTACAGGCATTTGGAAAGTAAACCAGCATAAGAAAGGTCTTTCCATCTGTCTGTCTCTCTCTTCCTCCCTGTTTTTGCCTTTCAAATAAATAAATATTAAAAAAATAAAATTTTTCCCACTGTAAAAAATTCTTACCAAAGTCTCCCCCATGATATAAGTTTCTGATTATGTTTATAGTTTTCTATAACATTTTTATTTAGTTTTATAATTCACCCATTTAAGAAATATGTATTGAATGCCTACCATAGAAAGCACACGGCCAGTGTCAGCAGATCCACTGGGGCTTGTGCCCTCCTAGGGCAGACGTGCAGATGGGGGAGCTAGACTTTTAATAAGCAAGTCAACAAACACAAAGCTATAGATTTTCATAAGTGCCCCGAAGAAAGCAAACAGAACACCGTCTGTGATAATGATAGGAAATGTGCCTTAGAAATGATTTAATTATACATTATCTCTGCAGTCCATTACTTCAAATGATCCCTAGTTATTAAATTTCCATAGTCGGATTTTACTACTCTGTTTAGTTTGTTAGTCGCAAGCTTCAGGCCGTTTAAAATAAAAGCTATGATGAATAGAACAGTCGCTCATGTGCTTGGTCTTCACCTTTGAGGTTGGCAAGGCGAGGCCACTTTGTCCGGGAAGGCTTCTGATCATGCCTTTCACTGGGCCTGGAGCACGCATGCACACATGCACACGCTAGCTTCAGTCCTTGCTGTATACTTCAGTAGTGGCCTGCATTTTTTTCCCATGACTTAACACAACTTGTCATTACTATATGAGAGATTTTTAAAATGAATATCTGGGGCTGGCGCTGCAGCGTAGCAGGTAAAGTCGCAGCCTGCAGTGCCGGCATCTGAGATGGGTGCCGGTTCGAGTCCCGGCTGCTCCACTTCTGATCCAGCTCCCTGCTATGGCCTGGGAAAGCAGCAGAAGATGGTCCAAGTCCTTGAACCCCTGCACTCGCATGGGAGATCCGGAAGAAGCTCCTGGCTTCGGATCAGCACTGCTCTGGCCGTTGCTGCCAATTGGGGAGTGAACCAGCGGATGGAAGATCTTAATCTCTCTGTCTCTCTGTCTCTCTCTCTCTCTGCCTCTCCTTCTCTGCCTTTCAAATAAATAAATAAATCTTTAAAAAAATAAAATGAATATCTGTCTTCCTAGGAAACTATAACTCACATGAAGGCAGAGAAGATTTTTCTGGGACTATACTACACACCACAGTAGATACCAGAAAAACAAAATAGACGGCTAAAAGAAGGAGCGTTTTTCTCACTTCCGGAAGTCTAATGACTAAATTTTCCCAGCCCTCGCGAGGAGTGGGTCTAGCCTGGAATCCGTGAATGATTCAGTCCCTGGGTTCCACTGGCCCTTCCTGAGAGTTTGGTCTGAGAGTCATAGAACCATCCCACTTGAAAGCTACACTTCCTCATCTCCTGACCTGGGTGAATCCTGACAAACTAAGTGTTGTCAGGGAAGCTGCTGTTTTCGTTTATGGGGGGAAATTGTAGAGAACAGGAAATGTTATGTCAAGCCAACTCTGCGCCACAGGGGTGCTACTGTAGAGTCGGTAGCACTCATAGGCTCCGGGGGCCAGTGTGTCTGGGTCCGACTGTCTCTCTCAGCACTTATGAGACCTCAGGCAAGTCACCCAACTCACAGGTTCCTCATTTTTCTCATCTGTGAACAAAGATAAGGGGGCAGGCATTTGGCCTAGCAGTTAAGATGCCCTCGTCCCATACCAGAGTACCTGGGTTCGGGTCTTCTGGCTCTTGACTCCAGTTCTGGCTAACACAGATCCTGGCGTGCAATGGTGATGTGTGAAGCCATTGGGCTCTTGCCGTCCAAGTGGAAGACCTAGATTGAGTTTCCAGTTCCCAGCTTCAGCCTAGTCCAGCTCAGCCCTCCCTCGCCATGGTGGGCTTTTAGGAAGTGAACCGCCAGATACAATCTCTTTATCTTTCCCTCTCTCTCTGTCTCTTTACCTCTCAATATGTTTTTAATGAGGACAAAAATAACATACACCTCCGTGGGTAATTGTGAAGTTGAAATGTTTGGTACATGTAAGGTGCTCAAAACAGTGAGTAGCAGGCAGTGCAAGCGAAGTGCTTGTAATTAAGTACTGCATAATACTGAAACCAAGCCCTCTCAAATTCTAATGGTGCAACTACACTGTGCAAATACAAAAATAACCTTCCACTCTACTATCCTTGTATTTCCATCCACCTATCTTCCTCAGTGCCTTAAAGGAAGGGAGAATTTATATCATAATGATGGTTATTCTAAAACCCGAGAAGTATTAAGCAAAACTATAGTAACACAAAGTTCACTTTGTGGCATTTATCTGCAAAACTAGCATTTCTGAATGTCGTAAGCTAGTTTCCAGTCCTCCTTACAGAGCAGGCTTTAACATGCGGCTTTTCATATGGCCTGAAAAGAGGCTTCTTTCTGCTTTCTAGAGGAATGCGCAGTGAGGGAGGAGAGGGGGCGGCTTGCCGGTGGAAACCCGAGAACAGCGGCTCTTTGAATGCCGGGCAGGACGTAGCCTGGGAACTGTGAGCAGCTGCTGGCGGAGTGTTTCACACGCAGCGGGGCAGTGGGAAAAGCAATGAAGAAAACAAGCAGGGCAAACAAATGCAGAAGAAAGGGTGGGCGGGGCCAAACTCCAGGAAAGGAGAGGTCAGGCGGGAGGGAGGAGGACACGCTTAACAGAAGAAAGACGAAAACAGGGTGAAATGGGCGCCAAGGACTAATGTTCCAGAACAAGAAACCATGAGCTTTGTGGTCATTTTAGACACCAGGAAAAATATGCATATTTGGAGAAAGAAATGAGAGAGAGTTGAGGAAGCTGAAGTAAATGCGCACGTATATCGGCAAATAAGCGCACTTAATAGGGACACATTCCATTTTTAAAAGCCATCGTAAAACACGTATATGGACTACCCTAATGGCTACCTTCAGAACTGGCAAAAAGAGTACCTGATTAAAATTCTCTATTCTCTTCAAGATGGGAAACTGATTTTATTCTGAAGGACTCTCCATTGGGATGTACAGTTTAATCTTTAGACCTTATAAAAGGGCTGGCTACCATCTTTCTGTAATACAAGCTTGGCCACAGAGAAGACCAAATAACATAGCCAAAATGAGAGCGTAAATTATGATTTCACAGCTAGATTTACTTTGCCATGGGCACAGTAAACAGACAGAATCTCCCTTTTCAAACCAAACTAACAGAGAAATAAAAAGTTTCACCAATAACGTCAACATTTATAGACAGGTCGCATAAGGTGGTGCGCACGTTTGATGTCAAAGTGAGGACATAGCTTTCCTCACAGCACTGTCTCCCTCACAGAAAACCCACCATCAGAACACGCTGTGACTCTAGATTTCTAGCTGAGGCCACCAAAGGCCAGGAATGGGACTGAGCACCCCCTTGACTTGCATCCTCTTAAAGGTTTCCTCTGGTCTGCTCTACCAGAAACCAGGAGGAAGAGGAGCAAGCTAGGCAGCAGAAGCAATGTAAAGATGGGGGCAGGCTGATGAAGGGCTGCTTTGCGCAGTGATCTGCCATCAAGGACACCCAGCAGGCCCATCCACCGCAAATAGCATTGGTTGTCAGTGTGGAAAGCCAGGGCTTCAGCAGAAGTCAGCTTATGAAAAGCCCTGGCAGTTCTGCCAGCCAAGAGCTGGGTGACTGGAAACAGAACCGCCCTAGGGGTTGAAGGACCCCTGGGTCAGAGCCACAGACCCTGTTGGCTCTAAGCTGAAAGAAGCCCTTCACTCAGCTCAGCTTCCAAAGTAACCACCGCTGTTGAGGGGACAGCCAAGGAGGGTCTGTAACACTGCAGGCAGAACTGCAAATTTCCTCGTAGAGATGCCACCTGCCTTCTCTTCAGGCCAGCTCGCCTCCCAGGCCAGCTAGGTAATGGAAGTCAACAGGTGCGCTCCCTAAGGAGGTTCACACCTCCCTTGTGATGCCGCTTCTGGTATCCCATGTGAAGAGATCGATAGGTCTGGGCCTCAGACCTGGCCAGGTCTTAGTGCCCACCTATCAGCTGGACTTCATCAGGCCCCTCCTATCAGTTTCTATTTGCCTCTCAATGGGAAAACTTTCTTGTGGTTTGGGTAGTACCTTTCCTAGTTCCTCTAATAATGAGTCTGTCCTTTGTTTTAGATCCTGTGTATTTCATCTGCTTGTTAAATTCATTTTCTCCAGACTTGAAACAGTGAAATTCTAGATGGCCATGCACATGAAACCTCAGATGGAAGCAATGTCTGCAAGCAGGCACCACATCCCCTTTGAGAGGCCACCTCCTGCCGGAACCCTGTCTTGACTACCGTTCTCTACTCTGCTCCTACTCAGCTTGAAGAAGCCAGAGTGGTCACTGCCCCATCCCCCTAACACAAGTTAGGGTCCATTCTTCTGGGGGAGGGTGTGTGAGGCAGTCAGGTTGGTTCCAATGCAAATTCAGGGTGCAGCATGCTTGCTTTCCCTAAGTTACCTTTAGTGAGTCACAGTGCCTGCCCCGCTCCTTGGGAGCTTCCAGTCTTATCATGAGAACAGCAAGGGAGTGGTGACCCCACCCTCCTGAGCGCCCAGTTTACTGTAAAGCAAATCAGGTGCCCCACCCTTCTGATGGCTCTTTTGTTTTATCAGGAGCAAGCCAGACAGGGTAAAAATTACAAATCAGGTCTTTGGATGGGTTTGCTCCTGCCTTGTTCTGATTGACAGTTTCTCCTCCAAAATTGTGCTTAAAAACCCCAGTACCACTAGCTCCTTCGGGTTGTTCCTCTCTTGGAGGCCACCCCTCCCCCCTACAGGCAACTCTGGTTGGAGGTCTCTGACTTAAATAAATCTTGCATTCAAATACTAAAAAAAAAAAAAAAAAAAAAAGAAATACAAAATCAAGTAATGCATAAAGATCAAGCAATGACATAACTAATACTTCCTAATGATTTGGATTCTCTTTATAAAATGTCAGAAAAAATCATGTTTTTTTTTTCCCTTCTCTTAAACTAATAAATATTTCTGTGACTCTGACAGCTTCATTCCCAGTTTCTACTTCGTGTAATTTTTTTCTGTCATACTGTCTACATCATTCACTTTTGTCTCGCTAGTCCTGCATATCCTGATGTCTTTCTTGGAATAAAAAAAAGTAGAGACTGTCCTTGAAAACAAGGCCATTCTTCGTTCCGGGTGAGAAGGACAGACTGGAATATTTGGGCCGCGTTACCTTGAAGGTTATGTGAATAAACTCTCATTCCTCCTGAGTAAAGTACCAGCAGCTGTAAAAATACTGGAAACCAAATGTTCTTAAGCTTGACAGTGCACTTTGGCCTCAGTGCACTCCATGGGCTGTCACCATCCTGGGCCCTTAGATTTACATCTTTCCATTCTCTACAGGGCCTGTTCACTTCCATTTTTATTTTGTTTTTTAACTGTTGAGGTTAAGCAGAAATGATTGTTCTCTTCTTACTGAAGAGATGTTTTCCTAGAACTTAATTGTCCTTTTCCCACGGGTCATTCTATTCCTAATATCAACAAATCCTTCTGTGACTTAACCTTTTCAAAAACAAATAGATTTTTTTCCCTCTTTATTCTTTTCATTTCCTATACCTTCAACCATTTAATAACGCCTGCCAGTGGGCACATCAGGCTAGATTTGTAGATGAAATCTTTTTAAAAAGCAATCTATAGTTTGCAATATGTTAGAGCAGAGGGTGGGCACTTAGGTACAGAAAGTTAAGCCTGCATCCCAGATCCAGATGGAGATGCAATTCCAGGTCCTTGACTTTGGCGTGGCTTAGGCCCAGCTGTTGTTAAGCATTTTGGGGAGTGAACCAACAGATGTGAGAGTTCAATCCTTCTCTCTCTCTGCCTTTTAAATAAATAAAAATAAACTTAAAATGCAACAAGAATAATATATTTTAAATTAATAGTAAAAAGGATATGTTAGAGTAGTTTTTTTTTTCTATGTGCTACTGCAATATTTTGGGAGGGGTAGCGTCTAATTTTTTAATTACATGGCTCCCTTATTCATATTTCAAAAACTGAAAGATCCCCACATGATACAAGGCGTTAGTATCTATTAATAGGGAAAAAGTGACAGTTGATAAAAATTTGTATGACTTTAGTAGCACAATTACTTAGGAAAACAGTGGTATATGGTTGAGATGATTTTCTATTCAAGCTACAGACAAGGCTTGATGCAAAAATATACATTTTAGACCTATTTGTAGAATCTGTAATTTGAGAAATAATTTCCATATGTGGTTACAGGTAAGCAGGAGCTTCTGGGAGCTTGACAAAAATGTAGAATTATAGGTCTTAACGAATATCTACCCAGTCTCTGGGGATGGTTTAACAAGCTCTGCCAGTGATTTTTATCCATGCCACGTTTTAAAAACTATGTTCTATACCAGCACTATCTAATAGAAATATAATGAGAGCTACCTATATGATTCAAATTATTCTAGTAGACACATTTAAAAAAGTAAAAAGATAAATACTGCCAGTTGTTTTAATTAAAACAACAGGCTCATTTCATTCATTTTCAAGAAAAATAACCAAGTTTGAGTAATAATAAAAATAAATGAGTGAAATTCAATATAACATATTTTACTTAACCAAATATAGAAAAACTATGATTTCAACATATAATCAATATATAAATATTATTGGGATATTTCACACTTTTTGTACTAATCTTTGAAATTTGATTTGTGTATTATATTTAAAAATAAACTGTTACATTCTTTAATATATTTTTTTTAAATCTGAAAGGCAGAGAGACAGAGTGAGAACCAGAGACAGAGATCTTCCATCTGCTGGTTCACTCCCCCAAATGCCCATAACAGCCAGGGCTGGGCCAGGTCAAGCCAAGAGCCTAGAACTACATTTAGGTCTCCCATGTGGGTGCAGGGACCCTATCACTTAAACTATCATCTGCTGTCTCCCACAGTATAGATTAGCAAGTAGAACCAGAAGTGGTTCTAAGCCTAAACGCAGGACTCCAATGTGGGATGTGGGCATCCCTATGCTAAAAGCATGCCTCTATATATTACACTTATAACACATCTGAACGGGAACTAGCTTTATCCAAGGGCTCAACAGCCACATGTAGCTATCACATTGGACAGCATAGTTCTTGACAATGTGATCTGAAATACAGCACATACACATTCATACAGCAGCACATTGTATTACTGTGCATCTCCTAAAAGTTTCTCTCCATCCTCCTGATGTCCCTTTACCTTGTTTTGCCTTCAGGAAAAGTTAAGCACTTGGGTCTCCATGTTTCTGTAGCACTTTAATACTCATCTATGACGAAGCTTTCTGCATGACATTATACTTCATTGCCCCAATCGGAGTCTGAACCCCTCTTACAGAAGTCATATGTTTTCTTAACCTTTTAAGCCTGACGGTACCTGACAAGTGCTTCAAGTAGGGCAATGAGTCTCAACACGTGGGCTCTGAATCAGTCATGTCAGTGTCACTTGTTAGAGATGCAAGATACTGGGTCAGAAACTCTGAAGGCAGCGCCCAGTGATCTGTGTTTTAGTAAGCCTTCCAGATGGTTCTGATGCTCATCAAAGTCTCTTGTCTAGGAGAATGGCCTCAGACTCACCTTTTCCCTCTGAGTTCTATGTCTAACTACAAGCAGACTCATTTTAGGTGTTGTTAAAGGAAATGTCAAGCAAGGACATGCCAGGAAGATGGCAGTAGAGCCAACCCTCAGTGCAACTGAAGTGGAGGCTGTTGGATGTCCTCCCCTTACCCCCAGGTAGTAATAGGCCCACTTTATTTGTAAGAGCAGATGGTGCAGCTCACCTAGGCTCCCTGCCTAGAAGGGAGCCCATAATGCAAAGCAATTAGTAGAGGATCATTAAAAAAAAAAGAGGAAAGTAAGGAAAATGTTCAAAATATGTTACTACATTTAAAAGATCAAATCCTGTGCCCAGTGATGACAAGGACAAACATACACGGCTAGAAGGCCTACTTAGAAAACCTGTCTCCAAAGGGAAAAGCATGAGTTGCTCTGCTGGGATTTTTAACTTGTAAATTAAAAATAATTTTCTTTAGTGTTTTTGAAGTGAAGCCAGACAAATGTTCATATTGACCAACTCAATAGGATCCCATCTCCTCTCACAAATCTTACTAACATGACCATGTAGACCAAACCAGAGATCTGAGAAGACAGGCTTTCATAGTTTCAGGGGTGAAGTACCACATATATATTTTATAAACCTGGAGAAGGGCACAGGGTAAGGACGCCATCATGGCAGTAATACAAGAAAACCCACCTGTGATGTTTCTCTTAATTTGTATTTATTTGAAAGCAGAGACAAAGACAGACAGAGATTCCCCCATCCACTGGCTCATTCTCCAAATGCCTGTTAACAGCTGGGACTGGGCCAGGCAGAAGCCAGAAGCCCTGAACTCAGTCTGGGTCTTCCATGTGGGTGGCAGGGACCCAGGTATCTGAGCTGTAACCCAGCTCCTCCTCGAGTGCCCAGTAGCAGGAAGCTGGAATCTGGAGCAGAGCTGGGACGCAAACCCAGGCATCTGATGCCGGATGCAGGCATCCCAAGCAGTGTTTGGACTGCTGCACCCAATGCCTGCCACTAACTCTGCTTTCCTCAACATCGCATATGCAATCTTAAGGGGGTTTTGGTCAGTATGTCCTTGGCCAAACAGCACAATTACAATGTCTATTTGGTGCACAGAAGTCCAATCACTGCTGAATGAAAGAAGGAGGAAAGAATGAAAGCAGTAATAAAGTGTCCAGAAGATGAGGGCCTAGTTCTCTGTGACACAAAGCTCCCATGGAGGTATGCAGATGTAGAACAATATGCATGGGGCTGGTGCTGTGGCATAGTGCGTAAAGCCACCACCTGCAGTGCTGGCATCCCACATGGATGCCTGTTTGAGTCCTGGCTGCTCCACTTCCTATCCAGCTCCTGCTAATGTGCCTGGGAAAGCAGCCAAAGATGGCCTAAGTGCTTGGGCCCCTGCACCTACATGGGAGACCCAGATGAAGCTCCTGACTCCTGGCTTCGGAATGGCCCAGCTCCGGCCATAGGGGCCATCTGGGGAGTGAACCAGTAGATGGAAGACCTCTCTCTCTCTCTGCCTCTGCTTCTGCCTCTCTCTAAACTCTGTCTTTCAAATGAAATAAACAAGTCTTAAAAAAAAAAAACCCACAATATTCACATGACTCTTGAAGACTCTTAGGAAATCTTTTAAAAATACCTAATTCATAATCCTTTTCTACAGCATATTTAATGACTTTCATCCTTGGAAATGCCCTCATTTAACTTTTCAAGTGCTTACATTGCTTGAGTTCCAACAATCAAGAAGGCACGTACTCTTCGTGTTAAAGTATATTTGCAGCTTCTGCTGCTATTTCTGGGTTTACTCATGAGTATAGGGAATGGTAGACCACTCTCCTCCATTCCAGCTGTGCTTGGCAAATAAAGAGCACGACCCCACTACTCATTGTGTGTGCATTGCTTCAAAACTACAAAGGCTTATCATCATGTGAACTTTCTTCCCATATGGGTTTGATATTCATTTCTACTTAATCAAATATTAGTATTGGTTCTGCTTTAAGAGCTAATTCATTAAAATGGCTTTTAGTTGATTGCTGAGTTCTAAAGGCACTGAAAAAGATAATGGTTTAAAATTTTATATTTGCAATTGTAAGTGTGATTTCTAAGGGTACACTGAAGTAGGCTCATTAATCCACTGGTTTGTAAAAGGAAGTTTTCCAAGTTAATGTATCTGAGCATCATTAAAAGAAGAGAGGAAGTATGAAAAAAGTAAAGTATTTCATACTTGTGTTGACTAAATAGCTTAAAGTATGACTTCGTTGGGGTCTAAATTTAATTGGAGTTTGAGAAGAGGAAACAAAAATGGTTTGGGAATTACACTTCAGAAGACCTGATTTAGATCTTAACTGACACTACCTTACAAATTATGACTATGATTGTGTCACTTAATGTTTCCTTCCTTGTAAAGTGGAATAATGAGAATATGCGATTATAATTATAATATCATGATCATACGGTCATGAGGATCAAATGAGAGAATGCATGTGAGAACTCTTGGTAATGAAGGCATGATGGTTTCCTATCCCATAAATTAAACACTATCCAATAGTCACGTAGTAACATCCATACCAATGTGTGCACTCTCAGGCAAGCATGAGAATTTTTGCCCATAGAAAATTTTGAACAGGCAAAACAATGTGTCTTTCATTCGCATTTGTGGATTCAAATAAATTTGAAACTCTCTATATATACTGTTTATATGCATGGGTAAATTCTTTCTTGAGTCTTACTCTACTGTTGATGGTCAAGTCTAAATAGCTTATCTATTTCTATCATTTTGATTGATATTACATCAGTTAAAGAACCAGTGTGGCTTTCTTTTAGAATCAGTTAATGGATCATATAACTAAACCCAGGATATTATGATATCAAGTAGATATACCTTGATGGCATATAATTCCAGTTTTCCTATTACACAATTTTAACAATTTATTTTTTATTTTATTTGAAAGGGGGGAAAGAGAGAGAATGCACTCCCATCTGCTGGTTTACTCTCCAAATGTCCATAGTAACTGAGGCTGGGTCAGGCCAAAGCCATGATCTCAATCTAGGTCTCCCACATGGGTGGCAGGGACCTAACTACTTGAGCCATCACTTGTTGCCTCCTAGGGTGCACATTAACAGGAAGCTGGAATTGGGAGCAGTGCTGGGACTTGAACTCATGCACTCCGACTCGAATCCCAGCACTCTGATGATATGGGACAGAGGTATCCCAAGCAATGACTTAACTGCTATGCCAAATGCCCGCCTCTATTACTCTCGTTGGCTCAAATTGAATACTCTTTTCTCAGGTTTATATCTGCCTTCCCACTACTCCGACTCTGTTTTTCTGTTTTTCCTTGTCTTAGCAGAGGCAAAGATGAACTCATACTTGATTTTTATCATGATTTTAGCAGCTGACTAAATTCTATATTTTTATAGAAATATGATGTCATAATGATAGCAGGCTCTAGTTTCCTGCCACAGAAGTTGGATCATGCTTTAGTCTGAAGTACATTCTTTAAATGTAAAGTGTTCTTGAGAGGACATAGGAGTCGCAGTTCCAGGAATGGGATTAAAATTGCTTGATGACAACCCCATTTCTTGCTTTGTTCCTTTTCTGACCAAGAGCTCGTGTTTACAATAGGCAAAGTGGTTAGAATTATGGTCAAAAAAAAAAATGGAAATCAACTCCACTCAGTTAAGTGCAAAGTGCAAAGCAAAACTTTAGAATTATCAGCTTTCTGCTAAAAATCCTTTTTAAGCATATCCTTAAGGTCATGTACAAAAGTAGAAACAAGTGAAATTTGCTGCAATAAGAGCACACACCACAAACTGATTGAACTATTTAATGTGACAATCTGTGTCTATGTTGGTTTGGGGAAGAAGGGTTTAAAGTTAGAGTTATAGAAGGAGAAACATAGTTCTAACAAGCCACACTGGTTCCTAGGAATAAAGGAAGCAATTTCATTGGTTTTCAACTAAAATTCATTCTATATTTATTTCCCTCAGATTTCCAGATATAGAATCATAGGACTGAACTGGATATAGCCTTAGACAGAATAGATTGTCTCACTTTAAAAAAGAGGAGGAGGCCAGTGTTAAGCCTATGATTAAGATGCTCACTGTGATGCCTACAAGGCATTTGGAGTGAGTTTGAGTCTGGGCTCTGTTCCTTAGTCCAGTTCCCCCTAACGCACACCCTGGGATGCAGCAGGTGATGGCTCAAGTACTTGAGTCCCTGGAAACCATGGTAAGAGATCAGGATACAGTTTCGAGCTGGCCCAGGCAAGGCTGTGTCTCTCAAATAAGTAAGTTTTAAACATGAGGAGAATTGATGCTAAGAGAAGTTAAATGACTTTCTCCAAAACCTGGGCAAATAATGGCAGAGCTTAAGTTCGAAGTTAGGCTCCCTAATATTCATTTTGATGCTGTTTTTACTATATCACACAATTTCTTCTTACATATACTTCCTTCACTTATAACCAAGTCCTTATTTATTTGAAGGAATCAATAAAAATTAAATTATTAATACTTTCTCACACTTGACGTCTAAATACATCGTACAATTAGAATGGATTACTTAGCATTGATGATTTTTAAAAACATTTCCCATTAGTGATGAACTTTTATTTTCATTTATAAATATGCATGTGGCTGCCACAAATCCTGTAAAAGCAAAGGTGGTATTGGCTCTCTAAAAGAAATTTTAAAATATAATTCAAGAGGGCTTGAATGGAACAAATGTGGCCACTGGTTTTCTTTGGAATCTATTACTTTCCTTATTTATGCTTAAAATGAAAATCATACTAGGCATGAAACCGGTAAGATTTTAAGAGTATTCAAGTACTATAGCACAAACAGACATAGAAAGACATGTAATTGCTTAACTATACTGCCTTGCCCTAGTCAATGCCACTTACTAACAATCTATCATGCAAACATTTCAACACTATCCATCACAACCAGAATTAAGTTACATGAGATCTCAAGAGGTCCTGAATTTGGAACTTGTTTTTATTAAGGTCCTAGCAATTCTTCAAGAGGATTTTCAATCACACCCCTAAATGGGCTGCCAATAGGAAAGTAACCTGGTTTATCATCTTTCTTTTCTTTATTAAAACACTGAAAGCAAATATTTTTAAGCCTAGTTTCCTCTCTGTACTCAAAAGCATACTTTCTGCATGTGGTGAGAATGGAAAAGGAGAGAAAAGGATTCTGTCATTCTCTGGCTAAACCAGTTTGAGGGCTTTGGAGTGAAAACCAGCATCCTTCACATGGAATGCATGTATGTACCTCCTCTACTACCACACCACACCACACCACAACACGATCTGAGTTCTTACCATGAGTCTGGCTCTGTATGAATCAGTGCATTCCAAATTACAGTAACCAGTTAGAGAACAAGGAAACTGACAACCGGAGAGATGCACTGGCCTTAAGTCTCTCAGTCTGTAAGTCATTCCAAAACCTGGATACGCTAATGAAACTTTTAACCGTGATAATGTGAAGAGCTAGAATTTATAGTGCGTACTATGTAGCAGATTCTCTTCCCACTACTTTCCATTTATTTTGATTTATTCACTCTAAGAATAAACTGATAATGTATACAGAGGATTCTATTATCCCAATTTCAGATGAAAGACCAAGGCACAGAAGGGTTCATTAACTTGCATAAGGTCACACAGCTAGAAAGTGTGACCTTGAGCACAATCCTATTCCCTGTATTAATTATGTAAATAATATAAACAATCCTATCCTCAGAAAATATCATGAACATCAAATGAAGAAATTATATTCATTGTTCCTTATAAATAAGCCTTGTCTGCATATTGTTTTATCATAACAAGGAGCAACAATGTTTATAATGTACCTACCTGCAGAAGTTTCCATCTGGTGTTCAGGTCTTCCAGAGTACTAAGGTTATATGGTGAGAGCTGAATGCCCAGTGTGGTGAGCTGGCGGCCAAGGTCATTGACGTGGCTTACATTCTCTTTAAGAGGTGCAATTTCTCCTCGGAGAGCCTGCATGAGAGTCAAGAGCAAAGTGGAAGATGAGAACGTTTAAAGCAAAGCAGCAGACACCTGGGAACTGTAAGATACTTCAGTCTGTTTGGGTTCAATGTCAATGACATTTGCTCCATGTGTCGATCTGCATGTTTGTGTGCTTTCAAAGTTCACGTGTTGAAATCCTAAGAAAACCAAAATCATAATAACAACCACAGAAATCTTAACACCCAATTAGGAGGTGGGGGCCTTTTTGGAAATGAGTTTTGGGATTAGCACTCTTCTAAAATGGACCTCGGAGCACTCACTCGTCCCTTCCACCATGTAAGGATACAGCTAACAGGTGCCATCTGTGAGAGACAAGTCCTCGCCAGGCATCAAGTCGGCTCATGTCTTGGTCTTGCACTTCCCAATCTCCTGGACTGTGAGAAATAAATTTCTGTGATTTGTAATCCACCCAGTTCATGGTATTTTTGTTATGGTAGTGCAAATGGACTAAGATACTCTGGTGTGGCGATAATATAGCCATGGACATTTGTTAATGAATAAATAATGATAGGTAATGTTTCCTGAGCACTTTCTAGGTGCCTGATGCTGCGATGAGCCCCATTCATAGAACAGAAATGATTCTATTCCTATACAACTACCCTATGAGGCTGGTAATAGGAGAATTCTCATTTTATACATGAGAAAACAAACTTTGTAAGGTTCAACCTTGCCAAGGCTCCATGGGTAAAACTTGAGCAGCCCAACACATATGCAGGTTTGCCTGCCTGCAGAGTGCAAATTCTTAATTACTGCATTATATGCAGGGACTTCAAAATGTTTGTGGAAAAAACAGAAAGGAAAGTTTGCTTTGGTGCAACTGTTTTCAAGTACATGCATAGTTTTTTCATAATATACATTTTCCACGAACTTTTTAAAGATCCCCTCATATGCATGGATTGCAAATTTCTTGCAACAAAATAAAGTTATTTTTTAATACCATTTTCCCCACATACTTTTTGAAGTAGATCTCTCCAAAGAAATTTGGGGTTGGCAAGGTAACAGGAAAAATACAGTGCTTGCTAGATTCTAAATTTTACTCATCTCACAACCAGAAATGGATGCTTATATTTACAATAAAAAGATACAGTGAATCATAAAATATCACATTCATACTTTGCACCAACCGCACATAATAAATCGTTTCCTTTAGGGAGTAGGGTATTTTGTCGAGTCCTAAGAATGACTTCCTGGTCTGCTGGTATTTTAGTCCTTGTAGCAATGACTTCAGAAGGCTCCCGTGGGGCTTCTCCGCTGTCTCTGAAGCACTAGAGCAGGAGTCTCTGGTGCAATGCATCACTGCAATCTGTTAGGCAGAGAAACCCTATGCAGATATGGGGAGGATATTACCATGCATCATATCTTCCCTATCGAGATGGCATTTATGGGTCTTTAACATGATGCATGATGTCCAAATGTTCCACTGAGCAATTTCAAAGGGACAAATTTCCTCACTTAGGAGAACAGTTTGTGTAATGGGATGTCTGTGCACAAGGACAGCATCACTTACTTGACTATACGTGCTGTCTTGCCTCGCTCGATCTGGGCAGGTGTTATTTCTCTGTCCGGTTCAGTATGTTGATTAAACCATTGTTTACACTGACCTCATTTATAAATCTCATGTTCTCTCTCACTCCAAATGGAAGCCACTGTATATATTTAAACCAAAAATGTCATTATCCTCTCACATCAGCCTGAGTATCCCATCACTAAAATGCAGTATATGGAGTCTAGGACTTTTAAAAAGTCTAGGGTAATACACAGCATTGTGATAATCACTCTGCTACACTTACAGTTTTTAAAAGGGGTCATTAAAACCATTATATTAGGGGCAAGTGTTTGACCAGTTAAGATGCTGGTTAAGATGTCTGGGTTAAGTACCTGGCTTTGATTCCCAGCTCTCACTCCTGACTCTAGATCCCTGCTAATACAGACACCTGCGAGGCAGCAGTGATGTCTCATGTGGCTGAGTTCCTGCAATCCACATGAAAAACATGGATCGAGTTCCTGGATCCTGGCTTCAACCTGTCCCAGCCCCAGCCACTGCGTATATTTGGGGAATGAAACAGTATATGGGAGTTGGTTTCTCTCTCTCTCTTCTCACTCTATTTCTCTCTCACTTTGCCTCTCAAAGAAATGAATCAAAAGGCAAAAAATATTATGTGATACAATTATCGGGTTCCTTTTTGGGTGATAAAAATCCTCAGGCATTAGTGGGGATGGTGAAAAACCTTGTGAATATACGAAATACCACTGAATTGTATAGATAAAGGGTGAATTTTATGGTATGCAAATTACAAACCAATAAAAAATAAGAAAGCCCTCATGAGCACACACATCCAAAAAAAATTCACATGTAATACTCCCATCTTTACTCAATATCATGTCCATGGAATATCAGTGAAGCAGCCTAAAACTAAGAAAATCTAATAGAGGTTAATAATAAATATTATTTCATTTCCTTATGATTAATCACACAGATTAAAAGAATCAGGGGACAAGTGTTTGGTCTAGCAGTTAAGATACTACTTGGGCTATCTCCATTCCATATTGGAATGCCTGTAATTGAGTCCCACCTCTGTTTATAATTCAAACTTCATATTAATGTGCAACCTGAGAGGCAATAGGTGATTTCTCAAATAGTTGGGTCCATGCTACCCATAAGGGAAACCTGGATTGAGTTCCTGGCTCCTGGGCATCTGGGGAGCAAAGTAGTAGGTGGTAGATCTCTCTCTCTCTCTCTCTCTCTCTCTCTCTCTCTCAAATAAATAAAATAAAAAACAAAAGTTTTAGAAAGCACCAGAATAAGTTCCCATGGAGCAAAGTGGTTAAAATCCACAACTCTGTATTCATATCTCTAAAAGGAAATGATTCCTAATCATTTTGTTTTGACTAACAGGTTCAAAAAACAGATTTAAGAAAAAGGTCATTGAGGATACCTAGAAAAAAACAATGATTACAAAATGGAACTATTCTCTTCTAGATAATAACATTCATTTCTGGTAACCACAAACAATTATTATGTGAAAGGGCACAGTAAACAGTAACCACTGCCTGGCAGGAGAGCAGGCAGAAGCTTTCAATGGTGCAGGTGAGCCCTTTGTGCTAATCATCTCTTGTCCCCAGCAAGGCATGCAGCCATTGAGTTGCGTATCCAGCCGGGGCAAGTTATAACCAGATTTCAGCCCCTCTCAGGCTATATAATACACATGATAAATGTCACTTATTAAAATGTTTGGATTTTCGCTTTGTTCCCCCAAAGTTCTAGGCACAGATTTTAATCCTGCATCCATGTTTAGAGGATTAAAACATAAGTTCCAGTATTCATAATTAATTGCTATTCTCCTTTTTCGTCTTTTTAAACATTTTCATTTTATTTGAAATGGAGAGGGGGGTGTGGGGGGAACAACAGCCTGGTCCAAAGTCAGGATCCCAGAACTCCATCTGGGTCGCCCACGTGGGTGGCAGGGACACAAGTACTTAAACCATCATCTCCTACCTCTCAGGGTATGTATTAGCAGGAAGCTGGGTCCGCAGTGGGACCGGGAGCACACCCAGGCGTTCTGACATGGGATGTGGATGTCTCAAGCACTTCGACTACTGCAGTAGAAGTCTGACCCCCATTCCTTCATTTACTTTACTTTTCTCCCTAACTCTACACTGTCATGGCATCTTGTGGCTTCTTTTTCACTCCCAACCAGCAATCAGTCCAAGTCCTCTGAATTGCTCTCTACTTCAGACTCACCAGATCAGTCAGTCCTCATTCCCTCTGGAGACTGAGTGAAGCCTCTTAACAGGCTCACGATAAAAAGCCTGAGGTATCGGTCAGTATGTGTGGTTCTTCTTTCATTAGTTAGGCTGTCAATTGTGTGTGTATTAAAACCATCAGTTAAGTACATAGTCTCTACTGATGTTGCCAGTTGGTATCGCTATTATGTAATTTAGAGATTATTTTCTGAGGAAAGACTTATTAATATAAGGAGAAACAAAGGTTTTATTTCTTCATAAATCACATCAAATACACTGGAAAGTTGTTTCAAAGAGAAAAAGAAAATAAATATTGTTCAAGTAGATGTAGAGTAGAGAAGTGTAAAAGATTAGGAAAACAACCCTAATGATTTAGAAGGATTCTGTATTCCGACTGCTTTTCATGTTTCCTGTTGGGCTTACTTGACATTAAAGGAATGGAATTCAAAATATTTATGTTATTAGTTTGACTTATGGAGAACTCCAATCAATGAATACTCAAAGACTTCATACAACACTAAAATATTGGTGACTATCTTAAGTTAAAATAAAATGCTTAAGAAATATTTTTATGATTCCCTCATTGAACTGACTTTTCAATTAACTGTTGAACTATCCACTGGAAGAGAGAACATCTATGAAAAGTTTTTAGTACTACTATTACTTTACTCCACCACTACTGCTACCAAGAGAAAAAGTCAAAGTTTGATTTTATTTGAATGCCTACATTTCTATTAAGTATTTGATAGTGGAAGATTTGATTGCAGAGAGGTCAGCTGATACGGAGAAAATTTGGGGCAAAGTTTCACTTTGGGGGGCTTCTTGATGGGACTAAGCAGACTGAAGGAATTTAGGGAACTAGAAATCATGATGAGGCTACTAAGCACATGAGGATGTGTCAGGAGATAATGACAGTAGTAACAATGAAAAGAAGAACATAGAGGGCTCAAGTCAGTGTTGACGTTGGCATTTGACCTATGAGTTCTGGTGGCATCTCCAAAGCACCCAGCTCAATGCTGCAGGCTGTCAGGGCTTAGAACCACGTGTAATAGGACTATGGTCCCCTAAACAATCACAAAACACACAGGAAGGGTGAACATAGGTGCTTTGTTAGGTAAATGGATGCTACTTTGTTTGACTAGATTTTGAATACTAGAGATTTCAATATCCCAAGCATAATTTATGTTTAAATTATTAAACATTATACAGAAAATGTCAAAAAGTAAAGTTAACTCTGAGCAACACGATCTGCTGTTTAAATGACACTAGGATTTCATTAGGTTTTATTCTAGCTTGGAAGCAGTAAGTGAGAAAACATCGAAGGGAGCCGTTATACTGTGGATTTTCTTTGAATCACTTAAACATCTGGAATATGTTCTCCATGAAAGAGCAAACCAAGGCTAATTTTATTATGACTAGTTTCATGCAGGCAGAATTTTCACTTCATTAAATGTTGGCTGATTATAGATAGAAAAGTACTGGTTTAGAATGATATATATGTTTGATATGTCAAGGTTTTTTTTCTTTTTATAAAATTAAATTGCTTGTCAAATCTTTGTTTATCTTTATATAGTTAAGGATTTGTTCAAATGTGTATTTATGATTACTGTCATCAACTACTTTGGCAACAGAAGAAAGGAATTATCTTTGAACAAGAGAATATTATTATTTTAAATCAATTATTACTTGAAAGGCAGACAAACACACACACACACACACACACACACATACACACAGAAAGGCACTTCCATCTGTAGGTTCACTTCCCAAATGCCTGTAATAACTGGGGCTGGGCCAGGCTGAAGCCAGGAGTCTGGAGCTCAATCTAGGTCTCTCACATGAGTAGCAGGGACCCAACCCCTTCTTCCATCACCTGCTGCCTCCCAGGGTACACGTTAGCAGGAAGTTGGACTGAAACAGAGGTGGGACTTGAACTCAGGCACCCCCATGTAGGATCTGAGCTCACCCTGGTAATATTATTTTTGAGTGTCTAGAAATTTTGACATGATATCTAAGAGACTATCCCTACTGCAAGGCACAGAAAGTTAGTTTTGAAGATTCAAGAATTTGTGGAGGGAATTCTACAATGAAGGTCTCTATTTCTTCTGTGAATCAGGAGGCAACAGAGCTAGTGTAGTGCGCAATGACTGCAAATATGAATTAAGGGAAAGTGGGAACATATGAATCAGTTGTAATAGATACTGCGACAGGACTTAACCTAAGCAATGCAGTGAGATTGGCAGACACTGTTGAGGGTCCACTTTGAAGCTGGAATCAACATTTCTTAGCAGAACCAATCTGCCCCAATTCCTCACTTTCTCCAACAATGATCCATGTAAGCGTGGATAAAGAAGTTGATCCAGGTTCGGGGTTTTGTCAGATGATTCTTGCGCAAACCCTTAGGAGTAAGGGGGTTTTGATTTTATCCAGAATGTGATTGAAAACTGAACCGTGGAATCTAAACTGGATTAGGAGTAAAGTGAAGCAAGATGCACGTGTAGTAGATGCAGAGAAAGCAGGGGGTCAACTGTGGAGCTCTAGGATAATCCAAGAAAGGCCACAGCAGGAGTTGCTTCAACTCACTCTAGTGTGTACACGCAAAGAGGGAGAGGAGATTCTGGGGATGCTCAAATTAGTTCTGCCAGATTTGTCATTTATGAGTTTATTTATAAAGAGAGAGATAGATGTATATATATAGATAGAGCTTTATTTATATATAACTGGTGCTACTGAGAGTCTGAAAATATTCCTTTCCTAGAGGTATTGAATTTTCTTCCTGAAATCCTAACCCGCTAATTTATAGAGGTTCTATATTACTAGGCATGCAAAAGTAGTAGGGTCTGACAATGAAGTGTCATTTTAGGGCTATATACACTGTGCAGAGAAATTTACACAATAAACACTGCTTAAGAAATGAACTAGTGATTCACTACAACTCTCTCTACCAGGAAACTTGACTGAACAAATGTTTGCAAACCAAGACCCTGGAAAAATGCTAGGTTAGTCCTTAGAAGCTAAAGAGGATGAAACAAATTATGCCCTGCACATACAGGTCGTTAGGACTTGTACTGAGCTCTTACACGTGGCACAGGGAAGCCCTCAGGGAATCTGGTTATCTGGGAACTGGAGCAGGCACAGCCAGCTTTCCTTGTAGCTTCCGCAGGGCTCAGTGGCCATGTCATCCTGATGGGGCCAGGAGAATCAAGTCTATATCTTGCTTTGCCCAGAGCATCATAGGCCTACTGGAATGTTTAAAAAAAAAAAAACCTGGGGGAATGAACTACATTCAAAAAGAAACACAAGATGAAGTGTAGGCAAGACTTTCATGAAATGCACCAGGCTCAGAGACATCCACTGTTAGCTCTAATTCTTGGCTTTATACTCTGGTTGGGTTCCCTGTCCAGTGTGGTGCCCAGGATGTAGGTTCAGTTTTTGTTTTAGATACTTATTGCCTTGGCTAGGTATCCGAGAAACAGTGTCTTAGCATTCTTAAGATAAAGGGAGTGAAAGAAACAGAGCAAGAAAGCTAAGTAAATGTGTGGCTTTGACTGAAGTTCAGCATCAGCCTGGTCCCTGAGAAAACTCTGCAGAATAAATTAATTCACTAGTGAGTCCCTTTGTACCCCTGTAGGACTTAGGAAAGAAGGAATGATGTAACTTGCCAGACAAGGTGGATTCCTTTAGGCTAAGAAAGGTTCTCTGCAAACTAGTCCAACTGTGACCCATTAGTAGTCAACAATCTGGCTGGGGTACCAATAGCATCCACTATACAGACTAATTCCATCTGGTTTCCCAATCTCTTTACTCTTGGATATTAGATGCCAGGCATTTTTAGGTGGCGTTCTGTAATGTGAACTCTCATTTTTAAAACTATAGGAATATCTCATAGATCTCCAACAAAACTTGGACATAGTTCTTTTTTCTTAAGGTTAAGTCCCTACTTTCTGCCCAGTTCTGAAGGGTTAAGTGGTGCAAGGAAACAGACTGAATGAATAGAACTCTCTGCCTTTAGTCTCACTCTTGCCTCTGGTAGAGATATTCTTAACAGTACATTATGCCATTGAAATGTGTATTCTTTTTTTAATAGAGATATGATTGCATTCCATTCCAACATCAGTTTTTATTGTGGTAGCCTGAAGGCAAAGTATTATGCGGTTTCTTTCCATTGTCTTCCTTGCATTCAGCTGTCAGGGCAATTTTTATAAACTTTCATATTTGGGCATGATCACTTCTGATGAGTAAACTGCGTAATATATGTATATATAGATATAGATAGATATATAATGAAACAGACTCAGAACCAATGCTCATGTATGGCACAATCAGGATGACTTAGGAGAGGTTAAATTTTTAAAGATTAGGAAAGCTAGGCAAATTTGTAAGCATGAACAAGATTGCTATTTTTATTTCCCAAGCAATGATCAGTAATCATATTTTAACCATGATTTCCTTTCAGACTCAAGACACTTCCAAATGTGTGACATTAAAAAATAGTAATTAACTGCTGTGTTTTTTCCATAAAGAATCCACATGCTTCTATGCAAAATGATCTCGTTTCTCTTCACATTATTATAGAAGAACACACACTCAAGAATAAAAGCATAAATTCTTTTTTAGCATTTCTCCCTTCATATTCATCACAATAGTTTATCTTTCAGGATATAGCTTCGCTATGAGGCTTATCACCCAATATTCTTGAAATGAAACCTGAATTATATTTTTATCATACTAATCGTTTCCCTTTTCTTTCTTTTCTTTGTCTATTCTTTTGTCTTTCACACATATAATTTAGAAATGAGAAACAGAATAGCACTGATCATGAATGCAAGGTTTTTGTTTGTATGAGCAAGAACCTTACTTAATTTCCTTCGAAACCTGTTACTATAATCTTAACTCTGCTAATTATTTCCCCTTTATATAAAAAAAAATCAAAAACATCTCAAGCTTTCCATAGCTTTCTAATGACACAATTGAAACAAATAAAAGGTAGTTCACGAGTGTTTTCGTGGCTAAAATGCGGAATGCTATTAAAATAAAAAGGTTTCTAATGAATATACATGAATCATTTAAGCAGGGTATGTTTTAGACTGCTAAGGAAACAGAGAAAATGTCAATATTTTGTTTCTGAGAAATTTTACTTGTATGTGACAAAGCACAAAATGTCAGTTAATGAAATAAGTTAACTTATTTAAGAATAAGTAACAATCCATAAACCATTAAAAGCATCAACCACAAGGATATTGATCTTGAAATTCAGGAGTTATGGTGGACTGATTAAGTTTTACATTTAGCAAGTTTCTTGAACTTGAAAACATTTCAAGTTCCATGTGACATTTGCTACTGCCACTGTCCCTGTGTAGAGGTATTGTCTTGGTGAGGAACTGTCTGACTTTATCCCTCCACTATATGGCTCAAAACATTAGTGGGAGTGATTTTCAAACAGCAGTGTGTGTCAAATCACATGGAGGCTTGTTAACACAGAGGTCGCTGGGTCCCATTCAATGCTTTTCATTCAGTAGACCCAAGGTGAGTCTGACAATTTGTCATTTCTAACAAGAACTTTTAAGATGTTGAATTCCTAGAAGCTACAAAGCTTATTTCTGGCTTAGATCCCTCTTATACACTGTACCCTCTACTTGGAGCTTTACATTTCTATTGTCTGCTTACCTGGTTCTTATCCATATGTATCAGAAATCAGTTAACATGACCATTAATGAGACCTGGGGTGGGTTTTTAGTCTAGTGGTTAAGATGCAGGCATCCCATATCAAAGCCTAGATTCAATAGTGGGCTCCAGCTCCTTTCTCCAGTTTCCCGTTAAAGCCAACACTAGGAGGCAACAATGATGCCTCAAATGATTGGGTTACTGCCATCCACGTGAGACACTTGGATTGAGTTCCCAGCTCCTGGCTTCAGCCCTGAGCCATTGTGATCATTTGGCAAGAAGTAGATGGGAGCTGTCTCTGCTCGAAAGAGAGATGGGGGAAGAGGGAGAGAGAGGGTGAGGGAGGGTGAGGGGGAGGGGAGGGGGAGGGGAGGGGGGGGAGGGGGAGGGGAGGGGGAGGGGAGGGGAGGGGGAGAGAAGAGGGAGAGAGAAGAGGAGAGGAGAGAGCTGATTTTGGTATAGCAGGTTTAGTTGTGGCTTGGGATGCCTTCATCCCGCATCAGAGCACTCCTTCAAGTCCCAGCTTGTCCACTTCCAATTCAGCTTCCTGTCACTGTAACTGAGGCAACAAGATACATGGCACAAGCACTTGGGTTCCTGTCACCCATGTGGGGAACCTGTAGGCTTCAGGCTTTTGTCTGGCCTAGACATAGATATTGCAGGCATTTGGGAAAAGAATGGCAGGTGGAAACCTCTCTCTTCTGTGTTGCTCCCCTTCTCTGTTATTTTGTCTTTCAAGGAAACAAAGAAATAAAACTTAAAAAAAAAGCAAGCTTTATTTATTTTAAAGGCAGTTAGAGAGACAAAGAGAGATACAAAGAGAGTGGGAGAAACAGATATCTTCCATCCACTGGTTCACTCCCCAGATGGCTGCAACAGCCAGGGCTGGGGCAGGCAAGAACCTGGAACCTGGCACTCAATCCAGATCACCCTTGTGAGTGGCAGGGCCAAGCACTTGGGCTTCTTCCACTGCTTTAGCAGGGAGCTGGATCGGAAGTGGAGCAGCTGGGACTCGAACTGGTGCTCATATGGGATGCTGGAATCAGCGATAGTGGCAAGCTTAACCAGTGTACCACAACACAGGCCCCAATAAATCTTTTAAAAAAGAAAAATAAATACTAGAGGAATTTATCTCTGGTTGTCCTTCCTGAAACCAGTGTTTCTTGATTTTTTCACTCTTAGCATCCTATTTCCCTCTTAACACTGATCAGTTTGCAAGTGCTTATTTATTTGCCTATTGATGCATTCATTGTCTATTTCTTTCAAAGATCAAAAAATTCATTAAGGCAATTCTATATTTTTTTCACCAGGATATGCCTACACTTAGCACATGATAATCTCTCAATACACTATATTAAAAACATAAGCAGCAAAGAGAATTCAGCACTTTTACATTAATTCCTAGTACTTGAGACCAATACCTATTCTTAATTTACTTCATAGACACAATTTCCTACAAAAATCTGACAGAGTTGCCAAATATTAGAAAACTGCCGATTTTCTTTAAGTTCCATATCTGAATTATTTATATCTATTGCTTAATTTATTTTATGTGGGAACATGTGCTAATTTCTGAAGCATGTCTAACTCTCTGAGCAAGAATATAACATTTCAGTTTTAATATCAACCAAGGATTTTTCTTAAAAATACAGCAGGTTGACAAAAAAAGCAGAGGTGGGGAGCTAATCTGTTTAAGGAAAATATGATCTACTTGTGGTGGTACAACTTGGTTTACTTTCTGGTGGACAATTTAACAAGATTAAATACAAGCCTTCAAGACAGTTATGTGAAATAAATCTTTTATCCCCACCTTTCCCCGCATAGTTATGAGTATATGAAATGGTTACCGTGTAGCACCATGTAGTGAAACCCGACTGCAAGACAACCTGGGTGCCACTGCCACACTGGTGAGTCTTACGACACACCTGAGATCTCTTTCAAGAAACTAGTACTTTTTTCGACTTTACCCAAGCAGGCTCTGATGAGACTATGAATGATCCCTTGTTCTCTTTGTTTCCCTCTCTTTTTCCTCCCCCTAATTTTTGAGGCTTTCCATTAAAGAAAAGTTATTTAATGATACATGAAAGGGATCATCAAATGTTAAAATATGACAAAGTTCATTTACAAATATTGTCCACACATTTCCTCTTGTGAAGCAAGGGGATAAGAACATGGACAGTTGGGGGCTGTAATAAAGACGAATGAGAAGGCATAGCCTATGTCTTCTTCTTTTACTTCATCAACAACCAGCTAAGCACTAAGTCATGCACCACTGGAAATACAAACTCACCCAAGTTCCTATCCACACCAGACCAGGAAGACTCTACGAAGCTATGAGTAACAAGTTCATCCAGGAGAGAGCCATAGATTATGATTCTTGCATGAGTTGGTGCCTCTTTACAGCTGATATCTGACCTCACCCCAGGGAGCACCTCTCTTTCCTCACTCCTGTATCATTTAGCATTGTAAGGTCTCCTCGAACTAGACATTGGGCTATGCGTATATGACACTGGTGAAGGAAGAGGAGGCATGGTACAGAGAGGAACGATGCACGCACTGAGTTTGAAGAAAAGGTAGGAAGTAGAAAAGATTAATGCATGTTTGAAGAAGTGCTAACAGTCTTTAATAAGGTGAAGTATGAAGTACGGGTCAGTTATCAAAGATAAATTGTGGATGTTTTCTTGGAATAAGATTATACTGAGTCTTGAATGAGCTGGCTTTTGCAATGTAGATAATCAAGGTTTCTGTAAAGGGTAATGGCATTTCTTGGCAATTTTTTAGTTATATTTAACTACTACTCAAAAACACTCATTTTATATCCACTAGGCACTATGCACATACATACTATGTATGTATCTACTATGCAAAGGGAGAATGGAACTTAGCTTCAGAGTCATCAGACAGGATTCATAGTTTAGTGTATTATTTAAAAGAACAATGTGATTCGTGCAATGAGAAGTTGTGTCATGAGGTTTGC
The DNA here is from genome assembly GCF_964237555.1 of Oryctolagus cuniculus. Classification (NCBI taxonomy): domain Eukaryota; kingdom Metazoa; phylum Chordata; class Mammalia; order Lagomorpha; family Leporidae; genus Oryctolagus; species Oryctolagus cuniculus. The sequence continues at coordinate 18,041,525 of NC_091453.1, forward strand.
AAAGTGCAAAAGATGCTTAGGTAGGTCGGGAGAGACCCCCTGAATAGACATGGTGACTGAAGCCATCCACAGAGGTAAACAACAGAAAATGCATGCATCTGCGGGCATGACATGTTCATCCAAAATCTCTCAACTAGAACAGTATAAGCTGGTGGCCATCGCAGAAACGAGAGAGAAGTGGCAAGCAATGTTTGCGGATACTGACAAGAAATAACAATGGCCGGAAATGCGACAGTAGCGATTGGGAGCAAATTATCTTAAACTAATTTTTAAGCATCTTAGGCACCTAAAAGAGAATATTTTGCCCTACAGTTTTGTACTTGTGTGTCTATTTGTTAATTTATTCTACAGAATATTATCGAGCACCTATTGTATGCCAAGGAAGGTTTTGGTCATTGTTAATAAAGCAGTGCATAAAATAGCCTGAATCTTTGCAATTAAGCTGCTTAACTCTAATAGCTATCATTTCACTTTAAATTATGGCTGTTTACTATACTATATAGGTTTATAAAGAGACGAATTCCAAACCAATATGTGTCCACAACTATAACATGCAACATTTTAGATAAGAAAAATTCACAACCAAGTCTATTATATAAAACAGTTTTAAAAACTTTTTTCTCCATTAAAACAAAGTAAGATTCTTCTGCACGCATGAATAATGATTAATAGAGGGATTGAGGATTGTGAGTTACTTGTACAATATACTATACCAAACTTGCTTTATTCTGGACACATTTATTTAAAATTTAGTTATATGGAGAAGGTACTCTCTATTGAAACAGAATGAATTTTGGCCAATTTGATTTTGCATTCAATATATTATCAACTTAGAAAAACTGAAGCAGAATTGAATCAAAAATGAATATAAATTTTCTAAGAGCTGAGATAAAAGTAATACATGCAAGAAACCTGAAAGAATTATAAAATGGGTACCAGTTTTGTGGCACAGTGTGGACACTGGTTTGAGTCCCTGATGCTCCACTTCTAATCCAGCTCTCTGCTAATGTGCCTGGGAAAGCAGCAGAAGATGGCCAAAAGTACTTGGGCCACTGCACCCACATGGGAGACCTGGTTGGAGTTCCAGGCTCCTGACTTCAGCCTGGCCCTGCTCTCGCTGTTACAGTCATTTGGGGAGTGAATCAGTGGTTGGAAAATTCTCTCTTTCTCTCTCTCTCTCTCTCTCCTTCTCTCTGTGTGTGTGTCTCCCTTTCACTCTGTGACTCTACCTTTCAAATAAATAAGCAAACCTTAGAAGAAAAGAATTGCAAAATGTTCCTCAATATCCACTTTTACTTTAAGATTATTGTAGCTCCTGGATTTAAGTAATGCTTTGTCTTCCCCAATGGCTTTATTTCATACAAACACATATAAAAAATATGCAACTTCTTAAAGTCAAATGGAATGAACATAAAAGAGATTTTCTTCATTAAAATTAAGCAACAGCACATCTTAAAACCAGCTTGGTGTTTAATAATGATTCATCTTCATTTCACCATATTCTGAGACTGAAAAGAACCTTCCACGTTCACTTCCAAATCATGTCGGCCTTCTAGACGTATTTATGATAGCTATTTTTACGTCTGTTAATATTATGTGTGAAAGATCCAGCCTCTTAAGTCAAAACAAGGTTACTCAGTTTTCCAGTTTTCCCATCATATAATCAACAACTTCAACTATCAAAATATTACTCTGATTTTTGTAATCACATCTTAAGGTAATATAGAAACTCATCTCCTGTTATAGTCTGTTATGACAACTGCTATTATGATAGTGTCCAGTTAAGCACTTGCAAATGATGAATAAATTACGAATTATACATATCTAAGTGTCAAGCTGTTTAATTAATGTACTCAGAGGCTACTGAAAAAAAATTCAAATCATTGGTCAAATCTACCCTTTAAGAAAAGGGACTAGTATTCAACCAACAAATACATTACACTTCAATAGTGGTAGAGAGGTGGGTGTTTGACTTAGTGGTTCAGATGCTACTTGGGATGCCTACATCCTACACTATTTCCAGCTCTAGCTCCTGACTCCAGCTTCCTGTTAATGCACACCCTGGTAAGCAGCAGTGAAGGCTCAAGTCATTGGGTTCCTGGAATCCACATTGGAGACCTGCATTGAGTTCCTATCTCCCAGCTTCTACCTGGCCCAGTTGGTGTTGTGGGTATTTGGGAAATGAATGAGCAGATGGGATTTCTCTCTCTCTCTCGCTCTCGCTGTTGCTCTCTCCCTCTCTTCCTCCCTCCCTTCCTCTCCTCCTCTTCCTGTCTCTCTCAAGAAAAAAAAACATAAATAGTAACAGATTTATTTTTCTTTTCCAAAATAGGAGTATAACTTAGTGTTCTCAAAAAAGTCAGTGGGAATAATGCTGGATCAATTATCTAAAGGAGAATAATATTTCAGTGAAAAAATGAGTTTAAAAATCCTTTAGAATAATCTTTATACTAAGAATTCAAGATTCTTTGAGTCAAAGAAGGTCAGATTACATTACTACCCCTCTTGCATACCACACTCAACCTCAACCCCAGGCAATTTTAACATGAAGACAACCTTGGAAATGTCTTCCTCCTTCAACTTTCATAGTAAATGTCAAGGTGGTTCCAAAGATAATATTTCACTCCCTGTGTTAGCCAAAGGATCAACAGAACTTATGATGATTTGTATAACCCTTATTTTTGTAATATTTGTTTATTGGCTGTCCCAAATTACCACAATATTGGATGACTCTTACAGTGGTTCCAGTATTATGGCTGTGTAGGTCTAAAATAATGAACCATTCTCTTACTTTAGCCCTATCTCCGCTAGCACAGGCCAAGCAGGTACACTGCTGTTCCACATAGTCTCCCTGCCTGGGGAGAGACAAGAGATTTAAAGCGTGGGGCAATTAAATGGATATTATTTAATACAAGAGCTAAAAGGCTTGAGATCCACAGCAATTAGATCCCAAATGGGGCTACAATATTTTAAGAGTAGGAAAATAAGTAAAGGAAAGTAAACACAGCAGTGGTTCATCACTGGTTTTAAAAACACAATAATGCATTGCCAATGACCCTGATTTACTTTTGTTCCTATTTCATTACTGCATTCTGTATGTGTTGCTAATAAGTTGACTTCTGTTTTCCAACTTGCTTGTGCCATTTTAACATCATGATAATAGAATTTGATTGTTTGATAGGGAAAATTTTAAATGAATCCATTGAGTCTAAAATGATGCAGAATTCCAGAGAACAAAACTTCTAAAAATAAGTATGTTTTGAAATAGGAATGGCAGGCTCTTAACTACATGAAGAGGAAAACATTTACCATAAAAATCAATTCTTTCAAAGAAAATAGAAATTTATCTTAGTGTTAGATTCTTCAACCTCATTCTGGTTAAAAGAGTTTGACATTTCAGGGCTGGACCCACTGTGAAAACTTAATAAATATTGAAGTTTATAAACAAAAAGCATAACAATGATATGTGGACCAATTTTCAAAAACATTGAAAATCAATGTGTCCTTACTCTGCCTAATTCAGTTTACTCAATTCTTTTATGTATACTTGATCTTAGTGGGTTTGACCATAGCTATTTCAATTATACATTGAGCATTAATCAAATGACTTTTGATGTAAAATTTCCTTTCCCCTGGATTCCAAAATAAGGAGGAAGTTTGTTTTTAGTGTTTGCTGTTTAATGTTAAAACAACCATTTAGACTGTTTCTGTTATATTTTTGCAACAATTCCCATTACATATACCGCTTACCCTATACCACAACAATGAACTTCTTCAAAGAGACTTAAAACAGTGATTTCGGCCCACATTTGGGAAAACCTTATTTCCCTAATCACTGTAGTTAAGACTTTTTCCCAGTTACTCTCCCACTTTGACTATATACCCATCTCCCTTACTATACACAAATCTGTGTCTTCTCTCATGAACACAGAGGCTCAAAAGGTTGACAAGGAAAGTTATACAATGTACAAACTCCTGAAACTACTAACTAGTGTTAGGGCCTTAGCTTACAAGTGCTGGATGATTGTCTCAACTATTCTGAATGCCCCAGGTTTCGGAAGCTCTGTAAAGCAGTTGCCTATAGTTAGTACCCTTAGCAGAAAACTGTGTGGAGAATTTTTAAATTCATTTGCTGCAACCGGTAAGTGTGATAAATATTTACACAAAGTGAAATACTCATGTGACTGAATATTTTCATTTTAACTGGCATTGTGGAAATGTGGTTAAGGCCTTGTTGTACCCCACATCAGGGAGAGTCTGGTTCATGTCCCGACTCTACTTTACATATAGTTTCCTGTTTATGGAACCCTGGGAAGCAGCAGGTGATGGCTCAAGTACTTGGGACTCTACTACCCATGTGGGAGACCAGATGGAGTTCCTAGCTCTTGGCTTTGACCTGGCCCAGCCCTTTCTATTGCGGGCATTAGGGAATGGGTCCACAAACAGAAGATCAATTTCTCTTTCTCTCACTCTGGCTCTGCCTTTCAAATAAGTAGATCAATATTTTTTAAAAAAGTACCAATAAGAAATAATCAATAATTGTGATTGTCTTCCACAAGAGAGCTTTGGTGAAGAGGCCATTATTCATATCAAGATTCCTGAATGGAATGATTCTAACTGAACTGTCAATTGCTCTAACAGGAGGTCATGGGCCTGTATTCATTTTCCATTAAATGTTCTGGACATTGATAAATATAAAATAAATAACGATATATATTATTTGCAATTGAATAATTACTACCAATATACAAAATATGCATTTAGTACATGTGCAGCAGTGTCACTATTTTTAAAAAAATTATGTATTTATTTGAAAGGCAGTGAGGGGGGAGAGCGAGAGAGAGAAGGAGGAGAGGAGAGGGAGGAGAGGCAAGATCATCAGTCTACTAGTTCACTCCCTAAATGGCCGCAACAGCTAGGGCTGGGCCAGGCTCAAGCCAGGAGTCAAGAACTCCATCCGGCCCTCCAGTGTGGGTGGCAGGAAGTGAAGCACTAGTGCTATCATCTGCTGCTTCCCAGGCACATGTACAGAAAGCTGGATCAGAGGCAGAACAGCCACTCCAATACGAGATATGAGTATTCCAAGCAGTGGCTTGATCCATTGCACCACAATGCTGGCCCCTAGAAATACAGATTCACAGCCCTATTCCAGATGTTCTAAGTCTGAAACGCTGGTGAAGGAGTTCAGCAACCTGGGTTTCCACGTGTCCTCTGGATGATTCTGATATATCCTCAAGTGAGAACCACCACAACAGAAAATGCCTGACATTCTCAGTCACCATATTGGGTAACTTGAATCCCAGACACACATTCTATAACTTCAAAGCCAAGTTTACTTACGAAGCCCTCTTCTTACTAATAATCATCGCTTACTTGGACGTTTTCCATTAAGTCTTCCTGTCCATCATCAAAATTGGTAAGCAGTTTAAAAGTGGGCAGGGGGAAGGCGGATTGCCACAAACACAGTTTTCATCATTCTCAAAAATTTACTGCTTGTGCAGGGACAAAAGAGCCAAGCAGAAATATGGGGGCTGAGGGCACTAGTAGGTTCACTTACCAGCTGCAGGGTAGACTTTAACTGTGCTGGGCATCCACCCCAGCACTGCTCTAAGTGTTGACTACTGCGTCTCATAATTGCCTGCCTTCTCAAGAGAGGTGACCTCCGCTGATGGGAGCCCCCCAGGCCCTAGAAGTAACACCTTCCCAATGCCTGAAGAGGTAACTCTTGTCCTCAGGGGTGGGCAACAGGCAGCAACATCTTGGAGCAGAGACCAAGAGCTAACTGTGTGTAGTTCCTCCCAATTCTGCCTTCAGTGCCTTCATGTTGGTAGCTGGAGACCATTAATGGAGGGCGTGTTTACAGTATGAAAACTGGAAAATGCTACCAAGCAGTTTACCTACCTCAGAACCAGTTGGTAAATACTGAGCAGGACAACCCTGGCACGGCCAACCACTAGCAAGGCTATCAAAGGACAACTCTGCTTGTGTGTTTTGTGCCCCAGGCCTCCCTCCTTACAGGTCAGCACATAAAACCAGGTGTTATTGGAGACAGCATACTTACCTGCTTGGCTGTCTTCCCCCCTGTTACTTCTCTAACTCCCTTCATAGGCGTCTTCCGAGAGCTGACCCTCTATGTCCACACGCACCCAGACCACTGCCCTTGGAGTCTGCCTCCTGGGACCATGACTTAAAATACCAGTTAAGTCACGGTTAAGTGACTGCGCATAGAAGCCTCAAAAGACACACAAAGCATCTACAAAGAGCCACAAGTCACAGAAATTTTGAGTCACAAAGATCAGAGAAAATTGCAAAAGATAAATGTGAAATAGCAAGGATCTAGACTTTGTGTATATGTACATCAAAGAAGGGAGTTGATGGAAAAAGATGAGACCTGCACAAAGTGGGCAATCAGTCATATCATGCTTCTCAAATTACTCTTTCACACCCACAGGGGAAGGTAGTGCAGGACTTAGTGACCTAAGATTTTGGAGAAAAAGCAACTTTATATTAAAACATGATGAAGACATTGCAGAGATCACAAGATTGACATGAGATTTCCAAAAAATCAGAATCATCAATGAAATTTCATGCTCACACAAAACACAGCTATGCAGATGGAAGCAGATGGCAGCTTCTGTCTTCTTGGCCATTAAAAGAACTGAAACAGAAAAGTTTGAGGAGCACTACTCTTGGAAAATACTCTTACTAGAAAAACTAATAGTAATTGTCGATTATAACTGAAAACACTTCACTTTGAAATAATCTTATTATGAGTAATTTCTCTTTCCATAAGTCCCATTAAAACAGGAAGGTTATATTAGTAATATAGGCACCTGTGTTTCAATAATACTCAGAAAACTTTACCAAATTATTCAAAACTGGTTTACCAAATTATTACAATTATTCAGTGTCACTGCTTCATGTAGTTAATATAAGGTTGTTTAAGGTATAATACTGATGCCACTGTTCTTTTTTAAAAATTTTTATTTAAAAAGTTAAAAGAGATACAGAGACCCATGAAAGAGAAAGACACACACACACACACACACACACACACACGTATTTCACGTGCTGGTTCACTTCCCAAATGCCACAGCAACCAGGGCTGGGCCAGGCTTGAAGCCAGGAGCCAGGAACTACATCTGGGGCTCCCACATGAGTAGCAGGAACCCATCACCTGATGCCTCTCAGGGTGTGCATTACCAGGAAGCAGAAATCAGGAAGGGAGCTGGGGCTTGAACTCAGCTACTCTATTCTTCCATGAATGTGTTGAAGTAGCCTCATATTGGCTATGTGAGTTCATTTTCTTAGGAAATATGGAATTTCATTAAATAACCAACTCTCACATTTTACACATTTCTAGTTAATGTGGTACAAGCATACACACACATAAGCTATTAAAAATTCTGGCTCCCTCATCTTGGTACTAAATAACAATATTCCCAGGAAAGCCAAGATACCATTAAAACAAGCCCAATATAATTTTATACATGAAATAAATTAAGTATTCACACTCTATAATGAGATCAGACTTCTCTGCGTATAGGTTTTAAGCATATCATAGATGGAGTTTTAGATCCTTTAATACTGAGAGTGTATTACTTCGGGTTCTTTTTTTTTTTTTTTTTTTTTTGAGTAGTCTTTTATTACCTAAGACTCTTGAGGAAAAGTATTTATAATTATTACCAGTCACAAACAAAGCTTCTGGAATAAATCCTCAGTAAACAGGATTGGCATATTAAAGGATCAGTTTTTGATATGGCTGTTTTCAAACAGCAGGAAGGATGATATTCTTTGGAGAAATTTTTATTGTCTAATTAAACACTTCTTGAGTAGAATCTTGTCAGATGAACTCATTAGCTGAACATTTTGATAACCCATGTTCTCCTAAATGTCCCGTGACCACAAGAGTAGTTGTATTGCTTTAATTTATTGCAATAACAATGGTAACCAATTCTAGCTCCTCCTTTTAACACAGCCCATCAAAGGAATGCAAAAAAGTCCAAATTAAAATAAGTTGAACAATAAAAAGAACATGTTCCTTTTCTGACTGTTCCAAAGCCTTTTCCTATCTTTAAGCAAAGTTCACTCAGTAATTATCTTATTTGTGAAAGTGAAAGCAGAAAGATGTTTCTCTTATTAAATCAATGTCTTTATGCTTTAGATGTGGAAGGCATCTCAAAACAGTCAAAAAAGAATGTCACCAACTCATTTCCTCCCACCCACTGTTTTAAGTCGTTTGCGTGGTTCCAATGTATACTACACTTACATAAGTTGTTTATGAAGAGCCAAATTAATAGTCTTTGCAATTGTTTTCATTGGAATTTGGAGAGCTGACAAATGAATTAGTAGAAAATGGCAATTCTACATGAATTAGCTTTTAAGTCTCCCTAAGAGGCTGATGCAGAACTTAATAAGAGACTTATTAGGAGAAGTAGGACAACTTAATTCAGATTGATTATAGACTTCGGTGAAGACAGCTGGGGTTCAAATGAAACTGAAAAAGAACTTATATGCACTTCAAAGTATGCTAAGCAGATGTCTCAAACAATTACCCCACTCTGCCTTTTCAGAAGTTTCAAAGGCAGGATGGGAACAGCATGATAAAGGAGGGTTCTATTTGCTGAAGTGGAGGTAGGGGCTGTTGAAACACACACACACACAGAGCTAGCTCAAATAAGACCCTTTGAGTTAGGAAAGCGGCTTGACTTGGGTGTCCTAAGATCTCCTTTTAGCTTTATAAACGAAGCAGGAAATATATGTTAACTAAGCAAGAAGCTCTCCAACACAAACTAAACAATTGCTTTTACATCCAACAAATAATTTGGACAGAATTTTAAAGATGAGTAATTCCTATTTTATTTTCTATGCCCTGTTAAAGCCAGCAATGGCTACTCTATTAAAAATAAACATTATATTTTAAAAGTATATAATAAGACTTTACTATAATATGCCTCTTTAGAGAGGTATTCCCAGATATTAATGGTAAAATCATATGCTTTTGAACATCACAACACGTGCTTTGAGACCCAGATAAAGCCCTGGTTACTGCATATGACAAGCATTCATTCCAAATTTATGGAGGGTTACATCTTTTTTGCTTTTTTTTTCTTGATCAAAGGCTTACATAATACACAAAGCATTTTTACCAAAACAACATCTAAAGCCTCCATACAACAATTCATTTGTAGTTCAAGACAATGAACAAAACATTAGTAAATTTTCCTCTTCCTACTAAAGGCAGTAGACCTCATTCATTATGAAGCTATGGTTCCCTTATTCTGAGCTCACAGAACTTACATAATTTTGAACCATTCCTAGAGTTGCTCTATTTCTGATGGTTCTGTCTATCCGTGCATCCCTAACTCTATAAGAAAGAATTACAAACTTTATAAATCTCCTATATAAGCAAGGATTTAAAGTTGTCTCATATAAGTTATAAATATTCCAGAATTAATAAAATAAGAATAAAAACTTTATAACCAGGGTTAAGAGGAGAAAAGCAGTAGGGGAAGATAGAGTTGCATGAACATGGTTGCAAGCTTCCTGCTTGCCAATGTGAAAATAAAATTCTCATGTTTTATATCATATTTCATATTATCTGTCCAGAGGAAATATACTTGGTTTTTCTCAATGTGAAATTCTGAGCATTACTCTGATAAACTTCTCAGCAATCAAATCTCTTATCACCAATGCGTACATGTCTTGAGAAGTACCATAAGTTAATTGTATCTATGTCTGAGAAAGGTAAATCAACTACATATATAGGTATATATGACTTTTTGAAAGGGATATTTAATGTTAAGTGTTTTCCCATTATTGAATTGAAATCAGAATGAGAGTCTTACCAATTAGGGTATGAGAAATTAAATTCATTTTCAGATCAAAAACAAATAAAACAGAAACAAAAAGGGATATTGTAAATAGGGTAGGATAAAGACCAGGGAATATTTGAACTGTTCCAGGCTTAGTTAATTTTGATTATGAAATCCTGCTGCATACATTCTCCATCCACCCTCAGGATCCTACAAGTTCTCTTCAGTGACACATCTGAATAAAGATGAATCCTTTATGCATACTCTATAAGCTATATATTCAGCAAGTTAATTGACTTATTAACTAATTTAGTTCCCTTGGGGCATTTTTCTAAATATATTTATCATTTTTGGAGAATAGTTTAGAGTAACTATTTGTATAATTTCGCACAAAAGTACTATGTTTAACTGTGAACAGATAAAGGGCAATAAATTTTGTAACAATTTAATTTTAAGTATATAATGTTATTCATATTCTTTAAGTGTCACACAACAGGCAATAGGATGTTGAGGTAGAAGGGATTTTAGAAGGAATAGAGTCAAATTTCTAATATTTTCTTTTGAATTTTCACCTACCATTTTAACAAAGAACTACTGAACTCAACATTACATTGTACGTTTCATGAGGGCAGAGACCAAATGTGTATCCTGTACGGCACATGTCTAGTACATTACATACTGGCTCCTAAACAGTTCAATGAATGAATGAATGAAGGCACTAAATGGAATTCCTTATAAGTCATTCTCACTGGGCTCAGAGCTGGGTACTCAAGGATGTACAGCAGGATCCTCTTTCTCAGGAACCTCACTATCTCTGGGAGAACAAGACTAAGTAAGTTGCTACAATATATGAAATTTAAGCTTGGCAATTTAAGCATCTTTGTGATCTACGCACTGAACCAAGAGCAGCAGCTTCTGCTTTGTAGGAGTTTGGTGTGGCAGACACTCTGGGAATACCACAATGATGGGCAACATTTAGTTTGGGCTTTGAGGGCTGAGTGAGAGTTCAGCAAGTAGGCAGCGTGAGATGACCCAGACAGAGAACAATGGCAGAGGCAGGCAGTTATGAGACAAGACAGCAGATTCGGGTGAGGGAGGCGGCATGGGCAGAGCGCATTAATGCCCAGGAGGATGAAAGCTCTAGTTGAGAAGTTAACCAGGACTAGGAAGAAAAGGGCCACCTATCATCTTCATTCATTAGACTTCCCCTTTAGGGAGGTATTCTTCTGCCAGGAGTTTGGATTAGTGTTGGAAGAATCTAGATAACGCAGAGATATCAGTAAAGAAACTGTTCGTTCATTTATTCATTCGTTCAATGTGATATTTATGATAGGCCAGGCACACCAATCATGGAATTGGATTTAAAGATACAAGTTGTGATCATCTAAGTAAAAGACGGTGGGGATTGGAAAAGGATATTTGGATGGAAAAAGAAGAGAAAAATAAAAAAAAGTAAGTCTGAGGTAAAATGAGCAATCATATGCAATCAGTGAAAATGTAGAAGGGTTTAAGGATGAACCTAGAGTTTCTAGCCTAGGAAGCTTGTTGGTTTATGACTCATTAACTGAAACAGGAAACACAGAAGGTAGTCAGGTTGAGATGGACAGCTGTAGGAGACTGGGAAACAGCAGAACAAATGATTTTGGTTTCAGAATACTTGGATTTGGGGTTCTAACACTACCTGGGTTAAGAGATCAGAAGAGATATCCACAGTATAGACTGAGATTCTTCACTGCTATGGCTTGACCAAGATTCAGCTTACAAAGTCTGCAGGACTTTAGACACCAAAGTCATAAGTTGGTGGCATTAAGAATGTGGAAACTTAATCCAATTACGGTATTTAGGAGGCAGACCTGGTGGGAGGTTCTTAGTCACTGGGGCCGTGCCCCCAAAAGGCTGTTCTCTTAAGAGGGTTATAAAAGCCCAAGTCAAGCCGAGTTCTCTGTTTCCTGGCTCCCATGTGATCATCTTCTATGTGCACTTTGCCATTACCATCCACTACCCTCACCAGGTGGTCATAGTAATGGGGCCCACATGATCTTGGACTGTGAACTTCCCAAACCATCATCCAAGATAAATCTCTTTCCTTCATAAGTAGCTTCTCTCAAGTATTTTGTTACCAAAGTGAAAAGCTGACTAACACTGCTACCATCTAAGCTGTTTCAAACTGGGGGCATCTAAACAATAAAAATAGAATAAGACAGAAAACTTGGGCATACCAATATTTGAAGGGTGCATCGAGGTTAAAAAAAAAAAAACTTAGGAAAGTATAGGAAAGAGAAGAACGTAGGCTGAACAATGCCATGAAAGCCAAGGAGATGAGAACTTCCAGAATGAGAGTTCTGGCAAATATCCTGAATGCATGAAAGAATTTAACTTATTTTAGATTTCATTCTAGGAGAACTTCTGCAGTTTTGACATTAGATAAGTAAACAAAACGTGCTACAAGTTGTTTGTTTCAGAATTATACTCCTAAATATGTATATTCTCTCTATATAAAGAATATATATATATATATATATATAAAGAATATATACATATATATAGCACCTTTGTGCTCCAAAGGAATTTAACTTTGATTTCATAGACAGGAGTATTCCAAATATACTGGTATAATGATATGTCCCATCTGTAGAGTGCTAATGCAAGTTGAAATTGTATTACAAGCATTGCCTTCTAGGGGAAGACTAGCATTACCAATTTCATTTCACAGTACCATAACTTACCCAAGTCATATAATTTAGTTAGCAAAAAGGCCAAAACCCTGACTCATGGCTGTTGCTTAAGTGTTATATGGCTCTCTATTCCGATACTAAGTCAAACAAAGAAAACACACACACACACACACACACCCCAGACTATTTTAGTATAATCAATTTCCTAATAACAAAATCCAACGATTTTTTGTCTTGTAACTTTTTAATATTTCATTTTATATTATTGAAGATGGGCAAATGATTTGATTACTATATAGTTTTGGAGAAAACACCATGAAAGGCAGAATTTAAATTTGCTAAGGACAGACTGATCTCTCTTGCTGAAAAGGGCCCTATTTTTAACTTGGCAATAAGAAACTGCTGCACTCATGTTCTGATCAGAACCGCTTTTGAGTTGCCCAAAGGGTTCTGAAGCAAAGTAGTAGACGGTACCTTGACTTTTTCCAGGTGATCTTGGAGAGAGTCAATAAGGAGATCGCCCACGGGCTGCCACGATCCCTTGATCACCTCAGCCTGGCGCAGCTTGAGGTCTAGCTCATCTGTCGCCTCCTGCAGTTCCTGGAGTCTCTCAAGGGCCTCATCCAGTTTTCTCTGCCAGTCAGTGGAGTGAAGGTTCAATTTTTCCCACTCAGCGTTCACCTCCTCAGCCTGCTTTCGTAGGAGCCGAGTGACATTCTGGGCTCTCTCATCAGGAGGCAGCTCTAAATTGGCAATATGACAAGGTTTTAGGCCACATTCATTTGTGTGTGTGTCTTTTTAAACATTGTCAGAAAGGTCATACTGGAAGAAAGAAAGAGTACACTTTAACGAGAGGCCAATTTACTGATTAATGGCTCTTTTACACTTTGACATAAATTACGAAGCACGGCTCAAGTCTGTCTTCCCGAGTGAATCTGTTCTACCCTATATCAATCGGAAAATCCAAGATTCATTTAAGCTATTGAGGAGAAAAATGGTAGGATGCACCCCACAAGCTCTAATTTACTTTTGTCAGGCTCTTAAATGGAAAACAAGCTTGTAGTCTTTGTGACAATAGGATTCCTCCTCACAGATAAACCCCTTTGTTTACTATTTTCTAAATGTTCCACGAACTCATCGCTAATCTCTTTTCATGTTTATTTATGAATGTGCAAACAGATTTATGCATGGTAGTTTATGCTTCCTTATTCTTCTTCAACATCTATGTTTAATATGAATTGATTCTATTTAACCTGGAAAATACGAGCACTATCCAGACCCTGGCAGCCAGAATGGATAGGCTGCTCTGTCACCACTGATCCTTCTATCAATATGTTATTACAGTTCCACATTCAATTACCTCTGGGCTCCTGGTAGAGTTTCTCCAGTCCTCCCAAAGGCTGCTCTGTCAGAAATATTCGTACGGTCTCAAGAGTACTCATGATTACAGGTTCTTTAGTTTTCAATTCCCTCTTGAAGGCCTGTGAAATGAGATGAAAAGAAATGCTTATTTGGCTTGTGGCGTTCTTCTCAAAATTAATCCAGGGTGCTCAGAACTTGTTTATGAAACTCTCAGGTCAATTTCTATCTCTTTTATTTATAAACCAATAGTCATAAAATGATAAACAAGGCTATTCAGGTCTTTCTGGTCTTTCAGAAACCACTGAGTTTGAAAAACTATTCTGGAGACAAGTGGGGAGCTTTTAAGATAAAAGTGCTTTATTTATATAACCTCAAGTTGGAAGGTATACATTGCAAAACCCTGGCATGGCTAATGCAGAAATAAACACACCTTATAGAATGCATAGCCAGACATACCTGGAAGCCTTAAGGCCCATTTGAAGAAACTTAGCCTGGAATGAAGCCTACAACTAATGCAACTGACAATCACCGGTTAATTTGGTCAAAGTGTCTGGTGGTTAACTAAAATAGTGCACTAAGAGTAAAAGAAGCTTAACTCTCAGTAGCTTCAAAAAAGTACCTATTTGATTATGCATTGTGGTACAGCAGGTGGAGCTGCAACTTGTGATACAAGCATCTGATATCAGAGTGTCAGTCTGAGTCCCAGTTGCTCTGCTTCCAATCCAACTCTCTGCTAACATGCCTGGGAAAGAAGTGGAGGATGGTTCAAGTGCTTCAGTCCCTCTAACCCATGTAAGACACTTGCATGGAATTTCTGGCTTTGGCCTAGCCCATCCCTGGCTGTTGTGGTTACTTGGGGAGTGAACCAATAAATCGAAGTGGAAGATCTCTCTTTCACTCTCTCTTTTTACAACACCTTTCAAATAAATGAATAACTTTTTTAAAAAACAAAGATTATCCAATTTTTTCATTTTAATTATTTTTTAACAGATTCAATGTGATTTATAGATACTAGTCTAAGAACATAATGATATTCCTCTCCCTCCCTCTCTCCCACCCTCCTTCCTTCTACGTATTTCTTTTTTTAGCTTTTGAGATAATACATTTTAAATTTATGTTACAGTAAAAAGCCTCAATACTTCATCAAATAAGAGGTATAACAAGTAAAAAGCAAAAAGACCTTAGTTTAGTGGGAATACAGACAATCGCTTTAATGTATAAATGACCATTTCACCCATATACAGTTTTGTTGGTCAATTAATCATTCATAATCTCTTTCAATGAAATGCAGCCAATGACAATATAACATCTAAATATTTCCTGTGAGATCTTCCATTTTGACCTCTATGAGAATAGAAGAAATGTTCTGAGTTGTTACAGAAGTAGTAAGTGCAGGAACAAGTTTCTACAATAGAATTGACCTAAAATGGTTTCTTGAGGTCATCTAGGCTGGTTCCCAATTTTAATCTCTAATCCTTAATCTTTCTTTATACAAGGGATTAAGAGAAAAGCAAAATGCCTAGTTTTGCCTTCAAGGAGTTTCTGGGTTAAAACAAGGGATAAAACAAATATACCACAAGAAGAGTGAAAGCAATAAATTTATGAACTTACTGAGTATAACTGAGTGCTAAGAGGGTTATTGTGAGGCAAGGATAAGCTAATAGATGCTCTGAGACCATAACATAATCTCAGAAGTGAATGTATTAATAAAAGTATTAAGTATAACATCAGCACTAATGTATCTATGTATAAACAGGAATAATGATGATTGCCCTGTCCTAGGGCTTAACCATTTTTATCTTTTTTCAACTCTGTCTTATTTCTAGCTCTGTTGACTACTGAACGTAAGCCTTGTTCTGTCACTGGGAGAAAAATTAGTGCTATTCTCCTTTAAATTTCAGATATACCATTGTGCTATAGAAGTACTGCAGAAGTATATTTACTGACAAATTTATCGATAAAACCTCAGTAGTATTCACCATTCAAAAGAATACTGAGTTTACCCTTTGCAAAATGATGCATACTCTATTATTATTTACAATTCTGTAGAAAGAGGCAAGGTATTTGAATCACACTAATGGAGCGCTATGAGTGGAATATTAGGATTCAGCTTTTGGACAGGGAAGTAACTTCTTTATTGTGGGATATTACTGTGCCTTTGAAAATAAAGAGTAGGCAGGATAGTTACTCTGCTTACGTAAAAGGCTGATCTTCCCTGTAATATTTTACTTGAAATCTGTATTTTTGTGTGTGTGCATGCACTGTGTGTATGTGCATGTGCTTCTTACGTTCTGTATTTTTTTATATATTTTAAATTCCCAACTTGAAACCAGTTATCATTTTGACTTGTTTCTCCATTTGGAGTTGATAGGCAACTGATACCATGGAGAATCCAAGTGCAGAGACACAGCACATAATATAATATGGCATACATAGTATTTTAGGTAGGCTAGTGTTTCTATAGCACGGGTTTCTTAGTCACAACTACTAAAAGTCTCTAGCCTCTGGAGAACCTCCTCATCCCATGGGAATGAGATCTGGAGTCATTTGTCTCGTTAATTTCACACACCCAAGAGGGCCAAATGACTATATTCCAGGGTAGATTCCCATGTTACGCCCCCAATTATCAAAAAGAATCCAGTGGCTATCTCTCTGGGTATTTATTTACATTTGAGAAAATATGACACTCGGGCCTGGGAGCCATTTCTAGGTTATAAAACCTGAGACAAATGGGGCTGGCTCCTGAGGGAGCTGGAGTTCGGACTCAGGCTCATTTTGTTTTCGGGGAGAGCCTTTCAGGAGGAGAGAAGAGCTGCCTCCTTCCCCTTTCCAAGCAGAAATCAATCATTTTCCCCTGGTCTCTCACCTATGGGGTACCAGCCACTCACGAAGGAAACTTTTTCATCAGTATTAGAGGTAAGGATTTGGACAAAGGGAGAGGATGACAGCAACACTGACTGTAAAGTAACTACAGCAGACTTCTCATGTGGGGCCAGCACTGTGGGCTACGCCACTGCCTGTGACACTGGCATCCCATACAGACACAGGTTCCAGTCCTGGCTGCATCACTTCCAATCCAGCGCCTGATAATGGCCTGGGAAAGCAGTGGAAGATGGCCCAAGTGCCTGGGCCCCTGCCCCCACATAAAAGGCCTGGATGAAGCTCCTGGCTCCTGGTTTCCACCAGGCCCAGCCCTGGCCGTAGAGGATATCTGGGCAGTGACCCAGCACATGAAAGATTCCCCCATCTCCCACACTCTCTGGCTCTGACTTTCAAATAAATAAATATGAAAAAAGAATACGTCACATGTGCATTCAGGATAAAACAAAGATTAACATGAAAAACCCAAAAGCACAATGCAGGGGTGTTCTGTATAGGGAACAGAATAAAGTGGGGGGGTGACATGCTGAGTTTGGAGAGGTAATATTCCTTCCTCAATGAAATAATGGTCTGATACTTGGGGAGAAGAAAATGAGATTAAGGAGCCATTTTCTCATTCAGCTAATACCCATTGTGTACTTAAGTGTCAAACGATAATTAGGGAAGGGGAAAGAGCTTGGCCCAGTGGTTAAGATGCCCATGTCCTGTATCAGAAAACCTGTTTTCAACAGAGTCTGAATCCTAACTCCAGCTTCCTGCTAACAGAGATGCTGGGAGGCAACAGTGATGGCTCAAGTAGTTGGTTATCTGTCACGCACATGGCAGACCTGGATTGAGTTTCCTTCTCCTGGCTTCAGCCTAGCCTAGCCCCTAGCCACTGTAGGCATTTGGGGGCACGAGTCCGCAGATGGGAACTCTCTCTCTCTCTCTCTCTCTCTCTCTCTCTCTCCCTTAAAAAACAAGTTAATGGGCACAGACAAGAATGGATGGGCAGAGAGACGGGAGGAAATCAGAAGTGCTGAGCTGTCAGTACTGAGAGGAGGAAGGTCACCCATCCAGCAATGCTAACCAGAGAGTAAAGGCCGCAGCAGCCGGCTGACTTGAGGAGTGCGTGCAAGCACGAGTAGGTATTCCAGCTGAAAACTATTTGTTGAACGTATTTTTTCCTGAGACGGAAAAGAGAAAGATATGACAGGAGGACAGAGAGGACGACAAGATGAGAGGAAGCAATGTTCCTTTTAGGACGGTTGAAGTGATCTGAAGCAGACTGAGGAATGGACGCCAGCAGGACGGTAACCAACCACCCTAGTTTGTCCATCACTGAGTTTTTTTTTTCAGGATTCAGAACTTTGAATACGAAAACTAGGACAATCCCAGGAACACTAGTACAGTTGGTGATTCCAGCAGAGAAAGATATATTAATGATTTAGATGGGAGAAAGTGGAGATAATTGTTGGAGTAGGAACCGCAAACTAAGAAAATGGATCTTAAAGACCTCATCAAACTTAAAAAGTCCAATACACTATTTTTTTAAAGATTTATTTTACTTGAAATTCATAGTTACACAAAGAGAGACAGACAGAGACAGAGAGAGAGAGATGGAGAGAGAGAGGGAGAGAAAGAGGTCTTCCATCCGCTGGTTCACTCCTCAGATGGCTGCAACAGCCCTAGCTCTGCCGATCTGAAGCCAGGAGCCAGGGGCTTCTTCCAGGTCTCCCATGTGGCTGCAGGGGCCCAAGGACCTGAGCCATCCTCCACTGCTTTCCCAGGCCACAGCAGAGAGCTGGATCGGAAGTGGAGCAGCCGGGCCTCGAACTGGCACCCATATGGGATACCAGCACCACAGGCAGCAACTTTACCCACTATGCCACAGCGCCGGCCCCCCAAGACACTATTTGATGATACAATTCCATTGTTACAACTGAGAAGTAAATAATTCAAGGCTAAGGACCATCCATTATAGGAGACTACTTGTTTGCCCCTCAAATTGTTGCCAAGAACTTAGCTCCATCATAACTGCCTTGTTCATTTCTTAAATATGAGTCACTGATTAAAATGAGCCTAAAGACAAGACAAAGGAATTCTGTCATCACAAAGACATAGCACTATTATTTTCACATTACTGCCCGACATTAAGAAAACAGAAGGAAAAGAGGATTGTCTCGTCAAAGTTTAGGAAGTCATAGACTAAGTACTGAAAAGGTAAGAACTCAAGCAGAAAAAGCGAGAAAGTTTGTTCAAGAAGATTTTAAAAAGAAGAAGAAAATGATAATATCTGTCATTTTGTGAAAAAAAAAACAACTATAATATGACATGTTAAAAATGGTTACATGATGGGGCCAGCACTGTGGTTCCATGAGTTAAGTAAGCCACGGCCTGCAGCACCGGCATCCCATATGGGTGCCTGTTTGCATCCCAGCTGTTCTACTTCTGATCTAGCTCTTTGCTTATGGCCTGATGAAGCAGCAGAGGCTGCCCCAACTGCTTGGGCCCCTGCACCCACATGAGTAACCTAGAAGAAGCTCCTGGCTCTTGGCTTTGGCCTGGCCAAGTCCCAGTCTTGCAGCCATTTGGGGAGTGAACCAGCAGATAAAAGATTCTCTCTCTCTCTCTCTCTGCCTCTCTTTCACTTTGCCTTCCAAATAAGATAAATAAATCATTTTTAAAAGTTATTATATTAAAAGTCGTCCTCCATTTGTTCACTTGATAAACTGTGAGTCCTGCTATATACCAGACACTGTTCTACATAATGGGCATCAATGGTTCTCTTTTTCTGTTGTTCTTAAGATTTTATTTATATATTCGAAAGGTAGAGTTGCAGAAAGAGAGAGAGGTGAGAGAGAGAAGTCTTCCACCTGCTGGCTCACTCCCCAGATGGCTGCAACAGCCAGTGCTGGGCCAGGTTGAAGCCAGGAGACAGGAGCTTTATCTGGATGCAGAGGCCCAAGCACTTGGACCATCTTCTACTGCTTTTCCAGGTACATTAACAGGGAGCTGGATCAGAAGTGGAACAGTCAGGACATGAACCCGTGTCTACATAGGATGCCAGCCTACTATGCCATAGTGCTGGCCCCCATCAATGGTCCTTATAGCAAGGAGTTCAAGAGACAGAGATTGGGGTGGGCATTTGGCCTAGTGGTTAAGATACCAGTTAGTAAGCCTGCATCCCCCATAGGATTGCCTGGGTTTGAATTCTGGCCCCTGACTCCAGCTTCCTGCCAATGTATATATACCCTGTGAGTCAGTGGTAATGGCTCAAACAATTGGGTTCCCGCCACACATGTGCGATACCTGGACTATGTGTCTGGCACCTCCAGACATTGCAGCTATTTGGAGAGTGAACTAGCAGCTCTTTGTCTGTCTCTGTCACATTCTCCCTCCTTCTGCTTTTCAAATAAAAACAAATTTTTAAAAGAGATAGGCTTATGTAGTGAAAAAATGACAATTCTGCAATAAAATAATGGAAACTCAATTTTCAATAACTAATAACTTACTATAAACTACATGCTATAATACAGCTCCTTCCATTTTGAAAGGTAGGGAAGTAGAGACATTTTAAAACAAACAGAATTCTATGTCAAGAGACTTGACTGATAATAAATGTCTCAAAGACACCCTGTTTGAGTGAGGTTTGGGAAAACATATATTCACAAACAACACTTATTTTATCTTAAAGTTACAGCAAATATTTTAAACCAGAAAAGTTAGTTCATTCACATGCAGACAGAAAAAGATAACAGATACACAGGCCTTTAACAAACACATGCAGAATATATTCAATATTTAGCTGTCAGTATTCAAATGTTAAGATAATTACCTCCTGATTCTCTGTAAAACACATCCTCTTCCCTGTACGTTCCTTTCCTTTCTTTTTTTTTTTTTTCGATTTATTTATTTATTTGAAAGACAGAGTTACAGAGAGGCAGAGGCAGAGCGAGAGGTCTTCCATCCACAGGTTCATTCCCCAGATGGCCCCAATTACAACTTTTCCAGGCCATAGCAGCAGAGAGCTGGATCAGAAATAGAGCAGCCAGGACTCGAACCGGTGCCCATATGGGATGCCAGCACATCAAGTGGCGGCTTTACCCACTATGCCACAGCACCATCCCTTTCCACCTTTCTAAGACAGACAGATCCAAAAGCCCCCAGTTGTGATGTAGAATAATTAGAAGCAATTACTGGGGCTGGCACTGTGGCATAGCTGGTAAAGCCGCCACCTGCAGTGCTGGCATCCCATATGGCCACCGGTTCTAGTCCCGGCTGCTCTACTTTCGATCCAGCTCTATGCTATGGCCTGGGAAAGCAGTGGAGGATGGCTCAGGTCCTTGGGCCCCTGCAGCCACATGGGAGACCTGGAAGAAGCCCCTGGCTCCTGGCTTCAGATCGGCACAGCTAGGGCTGTTGCAGCCATCTGAGGAGTGAACCAGCGGATGGAAGACCTCTCTCTCTGCCTCTGCCTCTCTATAACTCTGACTTTCAAATAAATAAATAAATAAATCTTTTTTTTTAAAAAAAAGCAATTACTAAAGCCTTAGAGCAGTTATGTGAAAATAAAACAATATTCTGTCAAGCAAATGAGAAAAAACTGGGCATACTAAATTGACACTTTTCCTTCTACACCTTCCGGTTCACAATATGAACTTTTATTTTATTTTATTACGTGTTTCTTCAATATTGCAGCACTGAAAAATCCTAAGATAAATCTATTTATTTAAGTATGTTAAATTATTATCACAAATATTGAGTCACTGGGTAACCAAATGTCGACTAATTAAATAATTAATTCAAACATATTCATTCTGAACCTATTATATATTTAGAAAAGATGTAAAAACTTGATCCATGTCCTTAGGGAGTCAATAGTTTGGTTGAGTAGGTATATTTGAACCTACTATGAACCTTTCACTCATGCAAACTGAAGTGGAGATAAGTTAGGGTTTACCTAAGGCCATCAGTTTTTAAGCCAGACTGAGGTGAGTGATAACAAAAAATAAAATTCCTAAATTATAATTTTAAGCTATATAAGTAGAAAACCATAAGGACCATGAAGCAAATCAGAAACTTTAAAAATTCTTGAAATCTTAGGGAAGAGTAAAGCCAGTGACTGTTTTTTCTATCCTTCCTGCTTCCAAAAAAAAAGAAAAGATGCGTATTATCAGAAACACCTAAGAATGCCATAAATAGATGTAGTTTATAAGCAGGTATGGAGGGGATGATGGGTGAGAATGAGTGACTGACTGGAGGCAGGGAGGAGAGGGAAGAGCAGCAGAAGAAGGGGAGCCACAGCAGTCCCCACATGCCCACAGGCACCTGCGCTAGAGGCAAAAGCCAGGAACTGGGAACTGAGTCCAAGTCTCGCACACGGGTGGCAAGAACACAACTACTCGGACCATCACCTCTGCCTCCCGGGACTGTGTTAGCAGGAAGCTGGGATCAGGAGCCAGAGTGCAGACCGAATCCAGGCATTCTGAGGTGGGATGTGGGCATCTCCACCAGAGTCTTAACTGCCAGGCCAAACACTGCCCTGAGGGTGTGATACTGACTTGTGTGACTTAGCCCAAAGACAGGGACAACAGAGGGCTCTGGGCACAGACACTGTCACTGCAGGGAAAAAAGTCTTCTCGCCTCCTCCTGGAGACAGGGGATGCAGGATCCTATTAATATGGATGGGAGCAAAAGCCTTTGATTTTCAAAACACAGACATCCTTCCATCATGCATAGTTTTCCTGGAACTGAATTCTAGCCGTATTCCCATTGAAGTAGCAGGGCTCTGTTTGTGTAATTCAGGACGAAGTCTGATGGAATGACTACTCATGATTCCCATGTCTGGAAGCAGAACTGAAAGGAACCCTCCTAGGAAGCCAATGAAGTAGTCCCTGAGTGGCAAGGACCCTAGGGTTCAAGTCTGGGCTAAGCCAGAATCTGGCTGCATTGATCTCCAGCAGCTCATCCAATCTCCCCGAGCCTTTGTGCCCTCATTTGTAAAATGTGGGAGTTTGCTAAACATCTTCCTTAAGTTCTAACTTCCAGTTGTGATATTTTATCATAAATGCATTTAGAACATTAATCGACCATGGGCCTACTATATGGTGGCAGTTTGAGATAATCACTGTTAAGCCTCATTACTAATGATAACAACTATAGCAATAACTTGGTACATAGTACATCATCAAAAATATTAAATCGGCCGGTGCCGCGGCTCACTAGGCTAATCCTCCACCTGCCGCGCCGGCACACCGGGTTCTAGTCCTGGTTGGGGCACCAGATTCTGTCCTGGTTGCCCCTCTTCCAGTCCAGCTCTCTGCTGTGGCCCGGGAAGGCAGTGGAGGATGGCCCAAGTGCTTGGGCCCTGCACCCACATGGGAGACCAGGAGGAAGCACCTGGCTCCTGGCTTTGGGTCGGTGCAGCGTGCCGGCCGTAGCGGCCATTCGGGGAGTGAACCAACAGAAAAAAGGAAGACCTTTTTCTCTGTCTCTCACTCTGTCTAACTCTGCCTGTAAAAAATAAATAAAAATTTAAAAATATTATTAAATCAAAAGTAGACCATCCAGTTAGAAAAGCAGAACGTGTTACATGGAGCCCAGGTTTATTTACATACAAAATAGACTTGCAGGTGAGTTATTAAAGAAAAATTAATGCTTTCAGTTGGAAAAAATTGAGAAATCTTTTTTTTTTTTTTGACAGGCAGAGTGGACAGTGAGAGAGAGAGACAGAGAGAAAGGTCTTCCTTTGCCGTTGGTTCACCCTCCAATGGCCGCCGCTGCAGCCGGCGCACCGCGCTGATCCGATGGCAGGAGCCAGGATCCAGGTGCTTTTCCTGGTCTCCCATGGGGTGCAGGGCCCAAGCACCTGGGCCATCCTCCACTGCACTCCCTGGCCACATCAGAGAGCTGGCCTGGAAGAGGGGCAACCGGGACAGAATCCGGCGCCCCGACCGGGACTAGAACCCGGTGTGCCGGCGCCGCAAGGTGGAGGATTAGCCTATTGAGCCACGGCGCCGGCAAAAATGGAGAAATCTTATTGTGGACCTACGCTCCATGTCCAAGCTGAGGTAACCTTTGAGTCACTGGGCGAAACCTTCTCAAGAGGTGTTGATATTCTTCCTGCGTTAACTTAGTGATTTCTTAAAGAAGACATTTACGTTAAAATACTCACTAGTTCTATGGTTTGACCAGCTGGAGATTTTCCACTAGTCACAGCATTCGCTGGTGGAGGAGAAAACACAAGACAGACTAGGACTTAGAGTGGTTCAACAGTTCCCTGTGTTCAGCAAGTATTTCCCGGGTGGGCACAGTACAAGAACATCAATCCACTCACATCTGTAATTTGATCAGTATGTAATAGTTTCTTTTTCATGACATAGTACCATTCTAATTTCCATATTGTTTCTACCTTGTCTGCACATATCCTATGTTTTTTATGTCATATAAGAAAGTTCTGAATACATTCTGTCACCAAAATGACCTTCCCCTTTTAAAGAGCCACCACATTTACTGAGTCTCAAATATATAAGATATACCTTATCAAATGCTAACTTAGGGACAATCAATACCCAGTGAATTCAAAATCCAGATCTTGGGATAGCACAGGGTCCAAAAATGTGGTAAATGGCAGGGTGGTAGGGAGACTGGCAGCAAGAAGCACAGAGGGTCATGGAAGGAAGAAATTTGAAATTTCCCTTGATAGTCACTGGAGAAAGCTAATATTAGAGCAGCTAAGAAAACGGGATATGGGCTAAACAGGAAAGGTTGTAATCATCCTTTTGTATTGTGGTAAGAACACTTACTGGGGCCGGTGCTGTGGCATAGAGGGTAAAGCTGCCACCTGCAGTTCCGGCATCCCTTATAGGTGCCGGTTCTAGTCCCAGCTGCTCCACTTCTGATCTGCCTCTCTGCTATGGCCTGGGAAAGCAGTGGAAGATGGCCCAAGTCCTTGGACCCCTGCACCCATGTGGGAGACCCCAAAGAAGCCCTTGGCTCCTGGCTTCAGATCAGCACTGCTCTGGCCGTTGTCTCCCTTTCTCTCTGTTTAACTTTGACTTTCAAATAAATAAATAAATCTTTTAAAAAAATACTGTTTTAAAAAAATATCACTTACCATCAGATCTAGCCTCTTAGAATTTTTAACTGCACAAATCAGTGTTGTAAACTATAGGCCCTATGTCGTTGAGCAGAACTCTACAACTTACCCAGAGCCTGCCTCTGCCTCTGCCCCTCCCTCCCTCTCTCCCTCCCTCCCTCTCTCCCTCCCTCCCTCTCTCCCTCCCTCTCTCTCTCTCTCCCTCTCTCCCTCTTTCCCTCTCTCTCTTTCTGGCTTTCACATAAATAAATAAACCTTTTAAAAAATTATGAGTGAAGTGAAATCTATCTGAAGCAAAGTTGAAAAGTAAATGGAAATATCTCAAGACAAAAGTTAATCTTTCAAAAAACCAATTGTACTCAATGAGAAAACACTTTTAAGTACTTAATAGAAAAATGTGTTTAACAAGTGCCTTGTTGAGGTTCCTTTTCCGAAGTCTTTTTCAGTTGTACTTTCTGAGCCCAAAGGCATGGGCTCAAATAGAATCTCACCTACCTGTAGCTCTGTGATTCTGTGGAGGAATAATTTAGTGCTCACATCACATCTTGAACAGATGTTTGACTCTCAAACCTAACACTGGATTGCTTCCAACAACCACTAGGGAAGTCACTTCCTACCGGCAATAAAGTTGTTAAGTTCTGAACTGACCTTGAAAAATCATTGGTGGAAACTCAGTCTATTCCCATGGTCATTTAAGGAATTGGGTCTTAGGTCATTTAGCCTAGACCCTAAACTTTGGGAATTCCTTTTGAAGTGACAGAAGAAGTGAACAGATTATTAAGAAACACCATGACAAATTAACTTCTTCAGATGCTCAGCCAAAATTTCAGATTGTCAAGTTTAGGTGGTGAATGATTTCTGAATCATACCATTTGTCTCTGTCTATCACCAAGATCCAAAAATGGAACGCTTGATTCACTTCATGCACATACCTTCAAACGTGATCATTTCCAAATGTTTTGCATCTCCATAATTGGCACTATCGTTTCTCTGTTCATTCAAGCCATAGACATCAGAGTCACCCTTGACTTTCTCCCACACGCTACATCCCACCGATCTTCAGTTCTCTCAGTTCTGCCCTCAGAATGCATCCTGGGTTAAATCAATTGTCACACAACTGCCATTCCCACTACACCCAAAGTCATGGGCATTTTCTTCCTAGATGACCTCACCCCCCTTCTGACTATTCTCTGTGCTTTCCATTTTACTCCCCCTGTAGTCAGTCCTCTATCTAGAAGCCAGAATCAACTTCTGAATCCATAAATCAGATCACACCATCCCCGCTGAGAGCGCTCCAGTGAGGTCTCATTACACACAGAATGAAATCCACCTCCAAACCACGGCCTGCAAGACTGCCGGTGATCTGGCCTTTGCCTTTCTCTACAGCTTCCCACTGCCTACTTCTATTATTTCCCTTGATAATACACAGTCCAATTTGCTTTGCCTTGAACATTCCAAACATGCTCCCATACACGGGTTCTCAAATTTGCTGTCCCTTCTTCCTAGAATACTTTTCACCCAAGGTTTTTGCTTGGCTCACTCACTCACACAGGTCTTTGTCCAAATAGGACATCCTCAGAAAGGTCAACATTCCCATCTTTTCGCATACTTGCTTTACTTTTTCCTTATAGCACTTACTCCAACTTGACACTGTTTTATATGTTAATTTACTGAATTACTGTGTATTTCCGTCACTAAAATATGGATGTTCATGGGAGCAGGGACTTGTTCTGTGCAATATCATATCCTTAGTCCCTGGAGTAGACTAGGTACTCATTATTTAGTTACTGAAAGAATCGGCACATTCTAGGAATCTTAGTTACGGTATAACTGTTCCTAAAATAAACTTTTGGGAGAAGGAAGAACACAGAGAAAGTACAAGGGTTCATTTGCAATTAAAATAATAATGTGTGTGAAACTACTTTGTAGAGGCAGCACTGTGGCACAGCGGGTAAAGTCACCACCTGCAGTACTGGCATCCCATATGGGTACCAGTTCGAGTCCAGGCTGCTTCACTTCTGATCCAGCTCCCTGCTATGGCCTGGGAAAATAGTGGAGGACGGCCCAGGTCCTTGGGCCCCTGAACCTGCATGGGAGACCTGGAAGAAGCTCCTGGCTCCTGGCTTCTGATCGGCCCAGCTCCACCCACTGCGGCCATCTGGAGAGTGAACCAGCGAATGGAAGACTTCTCTCTCTCTGCTGCTGCCTCTCCATAACTCTGACTTTCAAATAAATAAATAAATCTTTCTTAAAAAGTACTTTGTAAAAGCAAAACACATAGCAATATACTTTAAGAGTATTTGTCAGGATATCAAAATATTTTGAAAAGTGAGAAAGACAACTTTGGTCGAAAAGTGAATTTTTAAACTACTCAGTTTATTTTGTGATAGTCATTAAAGAAAGGCAGAAATTCCTCAATGACTCCAGTCTTAAGTTCTGATGATCTAGCTAGTTTTCAGGAGATTTCCTCAAAAGCCTAGAAATGCAGTTCTAAAAATAATTCTTTTCTATTCAACATCCATAAATATGACTGCGTAGGATATCAATTTTGTACAAACGTAGTACACTTTGTTAGAGACGAAGGATAGATCATGGGTGAGCATTTGGCACAGAAATGAAACTTCTCAGGATATCTGCATCCTATACTGGAGTGTCTTGGTTCTAGATCTGGCTCTGCTCGTAAGTCCAGCAACTGGCTAACACTCACCCTGGGAGGCAGGAAGTGACGGTTCTAGTACATGGGTCCCTGCCACATGTGGGAGACCCTGTACTGAGTTCTCAGCCCCCGGCTTTAGCCTGGTCCAGTCCCTGCCCTTGTTGGTATTTAGGGATAGAAGATCGATCTATCTTTCTCTCTCTCTCTCTCTCTCTCTCTCTCTCTCTCCCTCTCCCTCTCCCTCTCCCTCTCCCCCTTCTTCTCCCTCTCTCTTTCAAATAAATAAAAATTTGAAAATAGATCAGAAAGATGTTTATTTCCCCTAACAGACCTAAGAAGACATTTTAGTATAGACATAACTAGACGTTGCAGGGAAAGCAGACTTGCTTAGACATTCTAAGAGGTCAGGCCATCCAATGTTGGTTGGAATAAGTCACTCTATCACAACCCTCGGTTGTTTTTCCAAGGGGAGAGGGAAGAATGCCTTTTTCTTAACAGAGAGCTGACTTAAATCTTAACATTTACAAATGGCACCCAAAGACATTTTTCTCTTTCTGTTTAAAGAAAACACAGAGAACTCATCAAGCTAACACACACATGAAAATGTACCCGAGGCTAGCAGGCCAGCATTGATAACAGAATTAGCCTAAATAAATGTATAATCTACAACATGATTTCAGGATAACTTTATTGAATTTCTAAACCTCTCCCTCACTTTGTGGTGAGTTCTGAGGAAATCGACCATGCATAATATATGACCTGACAAATGTACAAGTAAACTACTTTATCCAAGCCTTTTCATTTGTCAACAGCAGCCAAGCAATAATGGCTTTCTGTCCACTGTTTTAATAATGTATGTATTGATTACTTCCATCTAAATCTTCACCAGAAAAATCTCAGGAAGCTTTGAAGGTGTCCTTATGGTCTCTAGGGAGCGGATTACAAAGATATTTAAATGGAAAGATGAAAAACTAATGACAAACAATTTCATTAGTAAAAATGCAAACAAAAAGTCATTACCTACAGTGTTCTTATAATCAAGGCCTAATCTCCATTTGGATTTGGAGTAGGAGGAGAGGAATTAAATAAGCTCATGGTTTATTGCAGTTGTCCTTAGAAATTCCCCACTATGATTTGCTCCTTTAAGACTCTTGCTAGGTTAATCACACAAGTAGACAAGTAATAAATATCACTTTAGTGACTGCTCAAGTAAAACAAAGGAAGTCAATTTTAAAAATATATCTGGACCAGAATAATACACACTAATTGAAAACGAGTCAGTCTAGTGAGGCAAGTAATGAGGAATTATAAAAGCCAGGATAATGTATTCAAAAGATATAAAAATTGGTCAGTTTATATTTGCAAAGGCACATTTGAGCTTTAATTATTTATAACATTTCACCACATATGGAGCATTATTTTATTAATTAGTCTTGAAAGCCATTCAGTTGCTGTTGTTATGCTGCCCAGCTGGTTTGGGGAACACAGATCCACTCTCATGGGTGTGAAAACTCCTCTGAGGAGGGACACTGCAGTCCCCAGCTACCTGTGTGGACTAGCTTGGAATTTTACCACCAAGAAAAGCATACATCTCTCCATCATAGTAATTGAGAGCGACTGAATATTTTCCTTTTTCAAAAAAGAGTATTAGACATGTGATACTTTGCCATAAAAAGCTTACCATTAATCTAAGTAGAAGTACAAAGAAAATACAAGTTTCCTATTTTTCAAATAATCTGATTTATAGAAAATAAAGAAGTGAACAGCTTTTGATCATAGTTTCCACTTTGACATTTTAATGCGATTTGTCTCGTGTCAAAAGCAACAACACTTTATGTAATGACACTGAGTAGGGGACAAACAGAAAAATCCTATCAAGAAGGAAGGAATATCACTCCCTGTGAGGGTCCTTCAAAAAGTCCTTGGGAAATGAAATTAAAACATAAGCCTATTTTTGTGCAACAAAATGTGAAATCTATGTATAGTTTCTGCACATTTTCCATGAATTTTTTGAAGGCCCCTGGTACTCATTCTCTCCCAGCCCTCAGACTCAGTAGCCTAGAGGAGAAGGAAAAGGTTAATATTAGTTACGGGTTGCTCCCCACTCCGCCTTTCTTTGTTCCCTTATCTCTTCAGTGTCTAACATATCCTAGGTACTTTATAAGCTGCTTTGTATAAAAAGGACATCTCACTTCCCCACCCCTTCCCAAAGCTTCTTGGAGCACATGGTTTAGTGCAAATGACTGATATAAATCAAATAGTCGCACATTCATAATATCAAAGAATATTACGTCACAGAAGTCAGTCAGTGTGATGAGAGGATATAAAAGGGAGATCTGGCCAAATGTGGGCCTTAGGGGGAAGCTTGCATGATGACAGGTGACTGGGCCAGGATGTAAATGATTATTAGATGTTAACGATATTATGAGGGAATAAGTCTGAATATAAAGAATTTAAGGGGTCGGTGCTGTGGCATAGTGGGGAAAGCTGCCGCCTGCAGTTCTGGCATCTCATACGAGTGCCAGGTCGAGTCCCAGCTGCTCCACTTCTGATCCAGCTCTCTGTTATGACCTGGGAAAGCAGAAGAAGATGGCTGAAGCCTTTGGGCCCCTGCTCCCACGTGGGAGATCCGGAAGAAGCTCCTGAATCCTGGCTCCTGGCTTTGGATTGACGCGGCTCCAGCCATTGAGGCCAATCAGCGAGTGAACCAGTGGATGGAAGACCTCTCTCTCTGTCTCTCCTTCTCTTTCAGTGTAATTATGACTTTCAAATAAATAAATTTTTAAAGAAAAAAAAATGAAAGAATTTAAGACACAAGGCTAGTATGTTTAAGGCTTTGCCTGGCAGGAATATGGAGACCTGGGAAAATCAAAACAAGGCAGCGAGGCTGGAGTCCAAAGAGAAGGGAAAAAAGCAGCAAGGAAAGAGATGGTGGAGGCCCCACCCGCCGGATAGGACCTTGTGCTCTTGCCAAGGACTTCAATCTTCTCCAAGGGCTTAGAGAAGATTCTCAAGAGTATTAAGACGAGGACAGACAGAATTTCATTTATATTTTTACATAGATTAGTTTGACTGAAATATAAAGATTGCGCTGTAGGTTGGCAAGACCAGAGGCAGACATGTCTAGAGAAATGGTTTCTTATGGCCATGGTGACTTTGTGGTAGACAGAGTTAAGAAATATTTTGGAGGTCAAGTGACTCAGGGATACATCAGCCAGGGAAACCTGGAGAGTGCTCATCCTAGAAGGGTACTGGACCAGGCTGCTGTGTTATTGTCTGGCCAGGAGGACATATTTTGTTAGTTTCTCCAAGCTTTTTGTTTCTTCTGTAGATTGCAGCAACAAAGAGATAAAGGAGCCAATGATTCTGGGATTTTGGAAGAGTTACTAAAAAGGTTTGATGATTAAATTTAAGCTACACTTGGAAAGAACAGTAGAACTAATATGTAAAACGCAGAACTGTCGATGGGTTGGAAGTTCTGTTAAATCAAGGAAGGGTAATAGGTTTCTCAACAAGCACACTGGTCAAGTGGGGATTAGTTCACTTCACTCTGGTTAGCATGTCCTGTAACTCCTCAAACCATGTCCTTCATCATGGGATTCCTGCATAGGGATTTAAACCAATTAGCTAAAATGAACCATAATGATGAATGGGATGGGAGATGGAGTAGGAGGTGGGACGGGAGTCAGGGTGGGAGGGTGGGTATGGGGGAGAGAACCACTATATTCCTAAAGTTGTACCTATGAAAAATGCATTCATTAAACAAAAGCTTAAAAACAAGAAACTGATTAGCACAGACATTTTACTATTATCAGCAAGCAACCATAACCAATAATCAGGGGTGATGATATTGGTTGCAAGGGACAATGGCAATTATTTGGACCAATTTTCTTATCCTCCAGCTGTAGAACAAAGTAGAAATCATAATCTGATTTTTAGAGAAATATGATTACCATCTCAGCCTACTGTCTCCTAGTATACTTGTCCAATGATTCATCTTTAGTTTCTGGAACTAAAATAAAATTATATCTTTTGTAGAAATTGTGTCTCATTTCACTATATCCTGTAATCTGTTCTATTTAAGACTCTCATCCTTCTCAATGAATGTTCTTCTCTATAAATACTAGTTTTTTGACTGTTTGTTCAAAGTTAGGACATTTAAAAATGTAACATCACCATAGTTTTTCCTACCCTGACAGATAATTTAATATTCTGAGTTATATGAAAGGAAATGGCTAGAGGAGAAACTAGCCATTTTTTATAGGTAAGATCTCTGAGTTTTCCTTCTTTCTCTCTTCCTTTTTTTTTAAAGTTACTATATTTTCTTCTCTGGCATAATATAAACTCTTGACTTTTCCTCAAGATACCACCTTCAGCTGTGTCTCCATAGAGTTCCTTCCTTTAAGTGCTAAAAACACAAAAGCAGTATCATGTTATCAAGTTTTATTATTTGGCTACAATTTGTGGCTCACTATTCATTTCTGTTCATGTATCTTTTATTCTGATTTCAAAGGCACTTATCATCATCCACTGGACACCAGATTCCTTGCTAGGCCCTAGGGTCTTGGTAGTAACTATGACCAATCTTTCCATTCCCTACTCAGAGAATAATACAGAAGACAGAAATGTAACTCAAAACCAAAGAGAAACAATTGGTCATTGCTGAAGGACTGTAGTGAACAACTTGCTATTCTGAAAATCAGTGAAGTAGAAACTCTGATCTTGCCTATCTAATGTGAGTGACACTCAGGGTACTCAAATAGTAGATGAATGAAAAAAAAATGTCATGGATGTACTGCAGCTAATGAATGAAGGAGTAATGATAGAAATACTCAATTTTCATCGTGCAACTCCTAGCCAATGAGCATTCAGAACTGCAAAAATTACATACACAAAAGAACAAACTAGGCTTTCTGCATCTCCTAATGATGGGAGAATACACTATGGAACAATCTTGCCAAAAAAGGCCAAACTCTCATATGACCCAATCTGTGGAACTACACTGTTCAATGAGTAACCACTAGCCACACCTGGCTGCCAAGCACTTGGAATACAGTTAGGCTGCACTAACGCTCTGCAAATGTATATTTCACATTGGCTGCATTTTGAAATGACAATACTAATTGTATTAGTTATATAAGTTGTAACCATTAGATGAAACCAGGTAAACTGCACAGAGAAACTCTGTACTATTTTGTAACTTACTGTGAATCAAGGATTACTTCAGAATATATGGTTTTACAAAGGGAGAATTTAAGAGATAAACTGCAGGGGGCAGACCCTATCTTAATTCTCCCTTAGGTTCTAAACAGAAAGCATCTTAAACATTTATGACATATAGGATAGAAATGGAAATCTGATTACTGACTGCATATGTGATACAATGAACTTTATGATATTTTAAAAGTATTGTAGTAGCACTGCAATTACTTATAAAGAGTCCTTATATATTTTAGAGAGACTTCATAAAGTATTTATGAATGGAATGATACATGCCTGCTATTTGCTTCAAAATAATGAGGGAAGGGGTAGCAGTGTAGAAGAAATAAGATTAGCCATGAACTGATGATTACTGAAGTCTCGATGGATACATGGGTGTTTATTATTGTATTCTGTCTCCTTTTATATATGTCCAACAGTTTCCATAGTAAAAACATTTTCCAGATAACCAAAAGAGATGGGCAATTTCTTAAAGGTTATTATTAATGCAGATGCTCTTGACATTTAAAATATAATGGCTTGGATTATTTATAATTGACCCTTGGATGAGAGGAGGAAAGAGGATTTCTATTCAACTTAACTTCAAGCAAGACCAATTTTAAAATAGTCACTGAATGCTTATGATGTCCAAGGCACTAGGATGAGAACTGTCCTACCCGGTGTACGTCGTTTTGCTTCTGAACCGCAGGGAAATCGCCCCCCACGGGGGCCTGCCGGTTTAATTCGTCATCCTTCAGCTGTAGCCACACCAGAAGCTCCTGAAGAGAGAGGTGCAGGCGCTTCCACTGGTCAGAACTGGCTTCCAAGTGGGACCTGGAAAATAACAGGAGCAACTACGTCAGCACACGTTGACGGACAACTGATGATGCGAACAATTTCATCAGAGGTACATTCGTTGGTTATTTCCATAGCGGGCTTATATAAACCTCATGTGAACAATATCGCAGTCTTCAATAACGATCTGACTACTTGCTTTTACAGTCATTACATGGGGGCATTTTGATGGAAATTTTGAGGCAAGTTGGTGTCCAGCCATATGCTTATTTGCATGTGTAGAATTCTAAGACTTTGGGCATGGCATGTACACTGCAATCAATTGCTTTTCCCATACTGTTGCAGTCAAGAATTCTTAACGATTTGGGGAGGAAAAAAAAAATGGATCTGGTGGCTAATAAAAAGCGCTCAGTTTTCATGTGACTCATGCTAGTACTGGAATTCTTTCTGCTTTGTGAAATGGAAAGGTCTCTCCCCACGTTCTGACTTTTCCATTTCTGCACCCTGAGCGGCCTTTTCCAGCGACTCCTTCCGTCTGGCGTCTGTTCCTTTTCCTTCTCCTCCTTTCCCCTCTCCCCTTCTTCGTTCCTGTGCACCTGGGATTTGTTTTCAGCAAGTTCCAACACTTTCCGCTTTGTTTCCTTCGTGTAAAATGTACCGAGACAACAGCTCACGTGGAAGAGTAAAATCAGACATTTGTCTGAGAGCTTCCCCCAGACATGAATAATTCAGGCAGGACACAGAGTGCTCCGCCATCAACTGGATTTAGAACATCTTAATCCTTAGGAGCCATTTAATAATAGACAAATTAATGATCTGCGCTGTAAAATCCACGTTTCACTCGAGGATGGGAAGTTAAATCAATAAAATAAATCATCAGCCAGAAAACAAAGAGGAAAGGCAGAACAGGAACACGGCTTTATCCCCAGGTAAATCGAGAATCAAGCAGTAGCATTGTTATCAGTGGGTACTAATTAATTCATACAAATTAATGCTGCCTATAACGTAAGTATAATAGTCTCTAATGATGCAAAAATTGACACATAAAGCATAGCAGCCAGGTACAGTACTATTGCCCTGTGGCTACCTGGTGACCTAGCCTGCTATTTCAAACACAGTTCTTCTGGCCTTACTCGAACAGTATCACCAAATAGTACTTATCTACCAAAATGAAATTGTGCCAAACTTTCTGAGGGAAAATTCAGTGATACATAAAATCTTTAGAATGTACAAATACAATGGCTCACATGCTCAAATTCAAGGAATTTATACTGAGGAAGTAACTTGAAAGGTTTAAGAAGAAAAATGTGATTTATAGCATATTTATTATTGATGCAAAGTAGAAACAACTTAAACTTTCAATAGTAGGGAATTGGCTACATATATAATGGTGAATTCATAGAATGAAACTCCACGTGATGACACAGGCAAATATTTATGGATATAGAAAAGATCAGCATGTCAGTTGCTGAGTGAAAAAGCAAGTTATAAAAATGAATACAGTCTGCTTTTCATTTTTCTAAAACATGTGTGTGTATGTATTTGTGGGTACATGCTTGACTATGCATGAAAAAATTCTAGAATGACAATCAGGTAATCCCTCAGAGGTGGGTGAGCAGGCTATTTACTTCTTCATCTTTTTATTTTTCCGAAATTGTCAAAAAAACTTTGCCTAATGTGCAATATAAACATTATATTCAGAAACACTGAAGGCTTTTCATGAAATAAGAGAGCTCAAGATTCCTGGGGTATTAGTATCTAACAACTGAAACATGAAGTGCCATAAACATCATGAATTAACTACAGTAGAGCACGTAGGTTGCACCCAGTGAGGAGGTCAGGTCTTTTAAATTTCTGTTCCCTCATTCTCTTTCAGCTATCACTTTTCCACGAAAGGCCTAAGTGAGAATTCCCTATGCGGGATTTTAGCTGTTTAATGGCATGTAATGAGCCCTGGTTATAGGGATTCCCTGCGGTGCCAGGAATTTGCAGCTTGGGCCCCTTGAGGGGGAAAGAGGCTGTCAAGCAGGACATTTTGAAAGATAGGCAGAGAAAGGCACAGTCCAGACGTGGAAAACGGCCAATGGTAGAAGAGACACTTATTAAATAAACAGCTATTGAGCGCCTTTAAGTCCTAATGAGGCACTGGGGAGGAGGGAGAGGGGAAGGGAAGGGAGAATATGAAGATGTCTGACGCTTGGCCTCCCTCCCTCTGGAAGACGAGACAAAATGCCCCCGTGGTGGAAGGGTCCAGAGGAACACATGGTGAGGCGTGCCCGTGGGAAGACTTCATGCTATGGCTTTGTTTCTATGAGTGAGCGCTACACCACCCCGTTTTAGGTTAACTGGTGCTAATTATATCAGGGGGTCAATGAACCCTTTTGTGTCCCTTAGGAGAAAAAAAATAGTTCTAAAGGATCCAAGAGAAACTTCATAGCACGTGACAGGGAGGTTTTTAGAAGCCAGAGACAGGAGAGTTTAGAGATTTAACACAGTAGTAGCAGAACGAGGACTTGGACAGTGAAGGGGGGACAACTGCCACGTATATGGGTGAAGGCACTTTTTCCTAAGGCATCTGAGGTATGGGATTGTTCAGCATGTTCAGTCGTCTTAACTACACATCCAGTGGCTATTTCTTTATTTTCCCTCCTAATGCAGAAAAATGAAAGGAAAGTATCATAGAGGGGAAAAACTCAAGCATAAGATTTAGAAAGGACAGAGGACATGGAGTACAGGCTAGACAGGAGATAGAGAATGGCTCCTGATAGAAGAGAACACATACAACGGGATTCAATATAAAGCTGAGGTTCTGAAACTTCGGTGTGCAGAACAAACATTTAAAAAAATAGAAATAGCTGAGTAGCGTGCTTACCATTGAAGCCCTCCTTGAGACAAGCATCTATACTTTTAACAAGATCTTCACACATCTACAGCTGAACCCCAGGACCATTCTTTAGGAAAGGGTTTCTTGAACTATTTCCGATATGCCCTGAACATTACTTGCTGGTCTCTACAGGGCAAATGTGGTATTTGTCAGTGATATGTTTCGAAGATCCAAATGTAACAAAATACTACAAGCTTCGGAAATATTTTTCACCATGGTAAGCTTGGGAAATGCTTTTAAGGCATTGGAAGTGGTGGCCCCATTTTTCATTATATCTGTATATTCCAAATATTACTAAGTGATCAACCTATGTTTCTACTTGGAATATTTCTTCTTGAAAATGCTTCTATGTATTTGTAATGACTTTTTCCCCTGGTTGTATTGTAGTCTATTGGACTGGAAGGATCCTGTGAGACTGCAGCTCCACTCCCTTCTTTTGCAGATGGGGAAGTCAAAATGCAAAGGTATAAAGACAACCGTTGAAGCGCATAACTTGAGCTGCCTTATTTAGACCCAGGAAATAGAAATTACAAACCTTTCTCAAAGGAGGAAATTCTCAACCATATTCATCTCAACCAAATGTTTTAGATCTCTGAGCAAAAAGGCTACTTGCTCATTGTCAAATGTACCCTGTTTACCTCTTTCTACTCAACAGAAAATAAAAGAGGTGGTTTGAAGGGGCACACTTCGCTTACATTCAGTTTCTATTAAACTTTACTAATGAAGACAAGAGCTTTGGGGCTGCTAGCTGTTAACAAGGCAAGAGCTGATCTCTAAAAGGCAGATAATTTCAACAATTTGTATGGTTTTGTAAAATGCAGAACCTTTAGGTGTGTTGCGATATACTGCTTGGTCTTTAAGGAACTCAGTGTCAGGCCTCTAAGAATCATAGGGGCTGATAAAGTGATTGTTATTTCTC
This sequence comes from Oryctolagus cuniculus, assembly GCF_964237555.1. NCBI lineage: Eukaryota > Metazoa > Chordata > Mammalia > Lagomorpha > Leporidae > Oryctolagus > Oryctolagus cuniculus. Next base: position 18,078,790 of record NC_091453.1, read on the forward strand.
TAGATACAGATATTTCAAGTGTGATTTGGTTGATGCCTAGTTTGAAATCCTTAACAAAACTTTACTCTGAAGGGCATGAATTCTTAAAGTAAAATGTGTTATTGAATTCATTTTTCACTTTGTCTTTCTTTATAAAACTAATGATATATCCCTGTATATCTTTGGTACCCTTGTGTAATAAAATAGCACTTAAGCATACAGAAGGAAAAGGTACAAATGCAGAAATAATAAGGAAACACAGAAATAAAATGTGAGGCATGGGGCTTTAAATAAAGAAAGAGAATTAAATCCAAAGAGAAGTAAACATTGCTTTTCAGATGGGCCTTGAACTCCAACATCCAAACATAATTAACATTCCAAGAGCAACAGAAAGAGGTCAGAGATACTCAATGTCCAAGTCGCATTTTTCTCTCAAAGGCAGAAAGACTCAGCCTCCTTTTGTTCTTTCTTTGTTCTCCGCTATAGAACAAACTCTCACTATTCTAACTTCTAATACCAGCTATGCCCCCAGAGATGTACTGCTGCTGTGGACTACATAATATTGGTGTTTTTAGCCTCTCAGATTAATGTTTAAAGTTTCATGAATGTGTATATTTTATATAATACTTACAAGTTTTATGAACAAATGTAAAAATCTCACAGAATTCAAATTTCACTAAAATTATGTTGACAATATATTATACAGATATTATAGTTAACAGTATATACAGTAATCTGGAAAAACTATCTGGTGGCAGATTAAACAGAAGTCTTCCTATATATTTCTTAGGTAAAAAATTCACTTGACCACTTCTCAGTCTGCTAATACCTTAATAATAAAAATGCAAGGTTTGTGGGCATGGAATATTGTAGCATGAGAAACTCTTTCTTTGACTACTCAGCACCCTGATGTTGGATAATGTCACCGATAACTCTGTGTATGTGTGTACCCGTGGACTTGCACATATGCATGCCACTAAATATATTTGACTTCACTACTCTCCCACTTAAGACAGTTAATCTTTTGTTTGATGGCTCTTCATTACCACTATTTACCTCCTTTTCTTACAGCTCTTGTGATGTGGCAATGTATGTATGCAGAACAGATGGCAAATACTTTTCTTGAAAAAAATTGAGATCATTATGCAATTTAATCTTTTCTCTCAAAGATAACTTATTTACTTTCTCTTACACTCTATGTTTTAAATTAATCACTTCCACTTAAATATAAGAACAGCAAGGTAGAAAAATTTAGTAATTTTCCCAGATTTATAAAGTATGATTGCAGAAATTATAATAATGGAATTATGGAACTGCAAGTGATTTGATCACTCATGTCTCTGGTCAAATCTCTTCATTTAGGTCAGGGAGAAAATTGGATGCAAAAGTAGTTAAATGACTTTCTTAGGATTACAGGTTACTTCAAAAACTTTGTGGAAAATAGAAGTCAAACATAAGTTTATTTTGATACAAACATTTTTTTGAAATCCATGCATATGAAAGGTCTTCAAAAAGTTCATGAAAATGCATATTATGCAAAAACTACAGGAGCTAAAGTTTTTTTTTTCCTCCACAGAAATTTATCTTTTAACTCTATTTTCTACAAACTTTTAAAAGAAACCTTCATATATGCTAGGTTGTTAGTAACAGTGCCAGAAGAGAAACAAGCTCCTTCAATTGCTAGCCGAGGGCTCTTTCTAGTCTAGCTCACAGATTCATTTTAGCATGTGGAGTTTTTATATTCATCTAACTCGGCTGGAGGCAGCAAACACAGCCCTGTGAAGCAATTTATGATTACTGGAAGGAAGTTTTTATCAAGTATAAATTACAATAGTACTAAGAAGATTTAGTGAAAGAATGGCTAGAGAAGGAAGTATCCCCTCTCTCCTCTCTCTCGTTTTTTAAATCTTCCATCTGCTGGTTCATTCCCCAAAAGGCTGCAACACCCGGAGCTGGGGCAAACTGAAGCCAGGAGCCAGGAGCTTCTTCCAGATCTCCCACATGGGTGCAGGAGTCCACAAACTTGAGCTATTCTCAGTTGCTTTTCCAGGTGCATTAGCAGGGAGCTGGATCTGAAGTGGAGCAGCTAGGAATTGAACCAGCATCCATATGGGATGCCTGTGCTGCAGGCTGCGGCTTTACTCATAACACAACATGGCTGGCCCCAAGGAATTACTCCTTATGGGTAATAAAAAAAATTAGGTTCTTATTTTTATCTGGGTGGGGGGGGGGGAAATGAGAGGAAGAGGTGGCAAGGGGAAGAAGGAGAGAGTGGGGGAGAAGGAGAGAGGGAGAGAGAGTCTTCCTCATCTTCTAGTCACTGGTTTACTCCTCAGATTTCCACAACAGCCAAGCCTGAGTCAGACTGAAGCCAGGAATGGGAAATCCAGTCTGGGTGTCCCATGTGGGTGGCAAGGGACCCAATGACTTGAGCCATTGCCTTCTGCTTCCTAGGGTCTGCATTAGCAGGAAGCTGGTATTGGGAGCAGAGCTGGGCCTGGAATTCAGCACTCTGAGATGGGATACAGGCGTCCCAGCCAGCATCCTAACCTCAAGGCAAGCCCAGCCCGTCATTATGGAATTTGAGTAAAATTTGGAGGATGAGAGGCAAGCTGGTGTTGGAAGCATGAGAACTGACCAATGCACATGGTCACATGGGAAACTGAGGAAACTGTTGCGGATCAAGAATGAGGTCAGAAGGGAGAGTCACCTCGGCTCAGATAATCCATGTTGAGGAGTAATTAGAATGCTTCGTGGCCATAAAGAAAGTGGGGGTAGAGGAAGAACGGAGAAAGGAGAGGGTTAGCAAGGGCTTTCTGGGCATAGTCGGTAGAGAGTGCTTCTTTGAAATGAACCTGCTATTTCCTGTGGATTGAGTGATACCCTTATTTCAAGTAAGTGTCAAGAAAAAAAATGAAATTGCTTTGATGTGAAGAATTACTCATTTTCTTTTCATAAGTGAAGGCTTATAACGCATCCTGTGTTATTAGAGAGGCTTATTTAACAGACAAAACCATTGATCTGAATATTTAAATTCTGGAATTTGCAGCACCTTAGATAAGCTAAGGTAACTGTTTTCTACTTGATTAATGACAGCAAGAATTAAACTGCAGTGGCTGGCATATGGGAAATTGCTGAGAATGAAGAGCCCATATTTTGGCTGACACGCTGTTTGCTGCTTTCAATTCTCCTTTTATTCTATCAAGTTCACATGAAGGAGAGAAAAGGCACTGAGTGGTGATCAGAACAGCTATAGCACCTTGCTTTTTCCGTCCTGTAAAAAAGAGTAACTTTCGTGGCTTTACCTACCAATATCTCTTCTATCTCACACGCTTCATTCCTTTTTAATGACAGATGTTACGAAAGTGGCCCTAGTTATTCCGCACACTGACCTCTCTTAGGAGCGGACACTGTGGAAAGCTAATGGAGCTTCCCTAGCTTTGAAAATGCCATCGTCCATTTCTACCCCAACTCCTCAATCAAAACACTTCATGGACAAAGCAAGGAAGGGAAAATGAGTGCCTGGGAAGCTGGGGTGTGAACACGGGAGGAAAAACCCTTCTAATAAAGCCAATCATCTGCTATGCGGAGAAATCTGCATCTCCATTCCCCCCTTTCAGCGACGATGTCTTTATTTACAAAGGGTTCCTTCTTTCTTCGTCCTCTATGGTGCCATTAAAGGCTTCAAAGCCTGAGTCACACTCCCTGTGTTTAGATCACCGATCTGCCACTCGCTAACTAACTGACTTTATGAACGTCATTTAGCATCTCTGCCTCACCTTCTTGAGATGTAAGAGGAGTATAATAATACAATTTATTTTTCAGGGCTGCTGAGAGCGTTGCATTGGTCAATAAATATAAAACACTTAGGGCACGCGTGGTATGGAGAAGCACCACGTCCATGCTAGTTGCAGTTAGTAGTAGCAGCAGCAGTAGTATTTCATATTAGGTACAGAGTTTTACAACAGTGCTTTTGAATTCATGGAGTCTCAGGTTTCGCCTTCCTTATAGAAGTGAATGTGTTACGTGTTGAAATTCTGAACAATTTAGAAGACCCAGAAAGAAGAAAAAACAACTCCCTTGTATGATCTTCCTACCCAGAGGTAGTAAATGTTCCCTGAATGCAACGCAGCCCCTCGTGATGAGATTCAGTGCAGGGGTCTCTGCACCCACCCCACCCCCCCTTCACTACCGCTCCTTGTGTAGACTCAGAAGAAAGCACAGCACATTTGAACGAAGAGAAGCGAATTAGAAAAAGGAACCCGGCAGAAAGCAGGGAGCCCGGCTTGCCCTCCTGCACTGCCTAGATCCATCCTTCAGGTACCAAGGTCCTAGTGAGGTCTCCGCCCTTCTGTTCCACGGAACCACAGCAGAGCCGCATGGCGGGCGCTCCCTTCGCCTGCCTTCCAAGCTCCCCAGGATGTGTGCATTCACTTCTCAAAAGAAAGCTGGTGCTGAGAAAGGTGCCAAGCAGTAATCAAGGGAGCACAGGACAGCTAACAGCCTTGCTGACAGAGGTTGTGTTTTAACGAAAGCTAACAGATAAGCCAAAGACAGGAGACATGGAGGGGGCTCCACTAAATTGTTAATTATAATCCATTATGGTTTTTAAAGAGTATCTTCTGATGTTCACTTAGAGTAATGCCAAAGAAAGAATTCCATAATAAACACGCATTAATTTTATCACGTTTTGTATAACCCTGTGATAAGCCAAGAGAGAACCTTATGAAATTAGGGTAGCTGTGCTCCTCATTTAAATTCCCTCTAATGTCTTAATACACATCTCTCCTGTGGTTATAAAACATCACCATTTTAATCTAATCTGAACCCTCAAGAATCATCTCCATACCAAGCAAATGAATGATTCATTTATTCAAAATAAAATGAATCATTCTGAAATTAGGTGATTTACATAAACATATGAGATATTAGCTACTTGTGCTAGGAAAACGAGGGGAATCCTGTCATTTTTAATTCATTTCTGGCTTTTTTTCCCTCCCCATCTTTTCCTACCTAATGTTGAGAGACTTTTTCCGGAGCTCACTCCACTTGAAGTTCATGTTATCCAAACGTCTTTGTAACAGGACAGCTTCATCAGAACCTTCCAGGGATCTCAGGATTTTTTGGCCGTTCTCATCCAGGTTGTGATAGATGTCTGTGTGAGCTTCGATTTCTCCTTGGAGGTCCTACAGGACAACAGGAAGAAGAAATATGCAGAATTACTGAACAAAAGAAACCAGCTATGAATGTGAATTTGGAGAACCACAGAAAACTAAACAGTTAGTTCAAGGGGCATTTCCATCCGGTCAATTAATAAGATAGACCCTAAATGATTTTTCTTGCTATATTGTCTCTTTGTGTTATTACGTATACCGGAAATGGCTATTAGTCATAAGAGGTATATAATTATTTAAATATAATAAATGTGTCCCTTGCCATTAGGAGTTGGAAAGTAATATACCTGTAAATTTAAAAATTTAATCAGCTATTTCTTCTAGTCCAGAGACACAATATATTGTTTTATAAAAGTGACATGAAATGAAATCCCACAATAAAGTATACCCCAGTGTCAATCATGCCTTTCCAATATGGGTCGGGTCATATTTTTCATGTACAGAGTAATCTGCAGACTCGACTCTGACCATAAAAAGTATGGTGCAACAAATAAACAAGGTTGTATTTGGTCCACAGCACCAACATATTAATGGGACTCTGTCATAGGAGAGACTCTTGTTAACAACACACATTAAATTCACCTTAGCATTATAGCATCCTACACAAATCACAGCATCACACGTTTATTACTAAGATTGCCCATCCAAATACTCTCCTATTTTTAGTCTTGGCAGGTGGAAAGTCCATAGGACCTTCGTAAGAGTAACGATAAGAGGTTACACATTCAACTTCCTTTGTATATACACAGAGCAAGAAAATTATCATAGTAGAAGAATCTGACCTTTACATGGTATGTCTTCCTGTGTAACATTTTCAGCTTGAACCGGGGACTACAGCACTGATCCTGTTGCATAGCAATCCCGAGAAAACCCAGAAACTGAAAGAGTCCTGCTTTAAAATGCCAACTTTGCTTACATTCTGTTGACAGAATGAATTTCGGAGTACAGGCCTCACCAGTCAATAATAATAAACGGCCACTTTGTGCTCCGCACTAAACGGTAGCCAGGCGTGTGCATGTGGGAGGGACCTCAAAGAGAGGAGGCCTGGAATATGCAACTGACAGTTTATATTAAACAGCCAACTTTTCTTATCATTTTGCCATTACAAGCCAGAGACATTATAAATTCATTTTATATATGTGTTTCCCTCCTTGTTCCCAGCAGAACGGTCAAAGCCAAGGCAACATTCCTTAGAGAGCTGCCCGGTACCAGCATTCCTTTCTGCCTACACAATGAATGGAGGCTTTGTACATTATCTAACTTGCTCTTAGAGATTTGTATGCTTCTGTTCACCAAGTTTAAAAATTCATTCTGAAGCTCTGAACAATTGGATTGATCTGTGTAACTAGAAAAGTTTTCTCTTTTGCTTTCTCTCTCACTCTTTCTAAAATTGAATTAAATTACTCTGTTGAAGGAAGGGGGAAAGTGGCAGCTCATGTTTCCAGTCACAGTCTCTTAAGATGCAGAATTGTGACTGCTGCAGAAGCAAGGTAGAAGGACAATGAATGTCTCCTGTCACAATTTTGGGCAGCCGAAGTATCACTGATGGACTCTAAAGAGAGCTGTGTCCCATTGTCTTTGACCAAAAGACAGTAAGGGGAATATGGATAGAACCATATCCAGAGGTTGAAAGAAGGGAAATACTAAAATAGATTGAGTAGCATCTATCTCTGCCCCATCAAAACTAGGCTTGTTCTGGAAGGATATAACTTGAATTTGAAACTAGCTGGTGTGATAGAAAACTGTTACTGGACTTCCTGCCTAATGGAATTTGGTCAAATACACATGCATTTCTTGTTTCTATTGTGTTGTTTTTGCTTTATATACATGAATAATGTGCCCTAATTTGATACTTCTTCAGAAAAAGAGATGGGGTGCAGGCAGTTGAGGTGATATGGTGCAGCAGGGTAAGCTGCCCTTTGGGACATCTGCATCCCATGTTCAAGTGCCTGGGATTGAGTCCCACCCCTGCTTCTGATTCAGTTTCCTGCTAATGCACCTGAGAGACAGCTGATGAGGGCTCAAGTACTGAGTCCCTGACACCCATGTGGCAGGCCCTGTTGGAGTTCCAGGCATCTGGCTTTGGCCTGGCCCAGCCCCGCCCCGCTGTTAGGGGCAATATGGCAGTGAACCAGTAGATGAAAGTTTCTCTCTCTGCCTTTCAAATACGATTAAATTAAAAACCATTTAAAAAACAAACAAAAAAAATGGACTAATTTATCTAAGTAATTCAAACAAAAAAGCAACCAGGTCCAAGTTCCAGATAATTCCTTCACTTGTCTTTTACTTTGCTTTTCTTTTGGTATTTGATTTGCATACTACCTAAAACATCTCAGAGTATGCACTTGGGAGATTGAAGCCAAATTTTTAGCTGTTCAAGAAAGTAAAATATTTTGACAAATAGAATCAGTTTTCTACATTAACACACATATACATGATAGTACATTTGAATTTTTATATCCTGAATTGACAGGAGAGATCCAAACCCAATCATTAACTCCTTAAGATTATATTGTTTCTTTTTTTAAATAGTCATTAGAAGTTCCGTTTTTTTTTTAAACCAAGAAAACTGTTATTTAAGGTATCCAAGTCTCATGCATTTCATATATAGAAATTTAGGAACACAGTGATTCTTCCTATCCCACCCTCCTTCCCACCTGCCCTCCTACTCTCCTATTCCCATTCTTATTTTTCACAAAGATCCATTTCAATTCACTTTATATACACAAGATTAACCCTACACTGACTTCTGGCTTTAGCTTGGCTCAGTCTCAGCCCTTGCAGGCATTTGTGAAGTGAACCAGTGCAGGTGATCTGTGTAGGTCTGTCTCTTTCCCTGTTTCTCAAATACAGAAAATAAATATTTTTAAAATGGCAAATTGAAAAAAGTTAAGTATAACTTGAAGTTATTAACACTTTCTTCATTGAATAAAAAGTGTTTCCCAAGGATAAGTAGGATACTGAGTCATTCTCATCTTCATCTTTGCCATGCTCATGTACATTAGATTGTATATAAAGAAAAGAATACATATAAGCATTGATGAACGAGTGTTTACAGAGGACCAACTATTTGTTTAGTCTCTGCAGTAGGAAGTATAAAAGGAAAGAAAATGACAGTTCTAAATTCAGTTTTCCTAAATTGTAGTGTGTGTTTTTACTTACTTCATTCATATCACCAATTAAATACTATTGAGAATTTCTTTTCAAGTCTCATAGATAGTGGGATGAAAACTACTCCCTTCAGAAATGATGAGATGGTTGAAATAAAGTTTTGGCATTGGCAGGAAGGTAACTCATGTCAATAGCATGTTTGTATGCAACAGATAAAGGGTTAATAACCAGAATCTACAAAGAAATCAAGAAACTCCACAAAAACAAAACCAACAACCCACTTAAGAGATGGGCCAAGGACCTCAATAGACATTTTTCAAAAGAGGAAATCCAAATGGCCAACAGGCACATGAAAAAATGTTCAAGGTCACTAGCAATCAGGGAAATGCAAATCAAAACCACAATGCGGTCTCACCTCACCCCGGTTAGAATGGCTCACATACAGAAATCTACCAACAACAGATGCTGGCGAGGATGTGGGGAAAAAGGGACACTAACCCACTGTTGGTGGGAATGCAATCTGGTCAAGCCACTATGGAAGTCAGTCTGGAGATTCCTCAGAAACCTGAAGATAACCCTACCGTTCGACCCAGCCATCCCACTCCTTGGAATTTACCCAAAGGAATTTAAATTGGCAAACAAAAAAGAGGTCTGCAGCCTAATGTTTATTGCAGCTCAATTCACAATAGCTAAGACCTGGAACCAACCTAAATGCCCATCAACGGTAGACTGGATAAAGAAATTATGGGATATGTACTCTTTAGAATACTATACCGCAGTAAGAAACAGTGAAATCCAGTCATTTGCAACAAAATGGAGGAATCTGGAACACATCATGCTGAGTGAACTAAGCCAGTCCCAAAGGGACAAATACCATATGTTCTCCCTGATCGGTGACAACTGACTGAACACCAAAAAGGAAACCTGTTGAAGTGAAATTGACACTATGAGAAACGGTGACTTGATCAGCATAGCCCTGACTGTTAATGAACAACTTAATACATTATCCCTCTTAGTAGTTTTTTTGTCTGCTCTACTTAATATTACTGGTTTAATTCTGTAATTAATACACAGTTATTCTTTTTTTTTTTTTTTGACAGGTAGAGTGGACAGTGAGAGAGACACAGAGAGAAAGGTCTTCCTTTGCTGTTGGTTCACCCTCCAATGGCCGCCGCGGCCGGCGCACCGCGCCGATCCGATGGCAGGAGCCAGGTACTTATCCTGGTCTCCCATGGGGTGCAGGGCCCAAGCACTTGGGCCATCCTCCTACACTCCCTGGCCACAGCAGAGAGCTGGCCTGGAAGAGGGGCAACCGGGACAGAATCCGGCGCCCCGACCGGGACTAGAACCCGGTGTGCCGGCGCCGCAAGGTGGAGGATTAGCCTAGTGAGCCGCGGCGCCGGCCAATACACAGTTATTCTTAAGTGTTGAAATTTAACTGAAATGTGATCCCTGTTAAACATAAGAGTGGGAATAAGAGAGGGAAGAGATGTACAATTTGGGACATGCTCAAGCTGACTTGCCCCAAATGGTAGAGTTAGAAACATACCAGGGGATTCCAATTCAATCCCATCAAGGTGGCATGTACCAATGCCATCTCACTAGTCCAAGTGATCAATTTCAGTTCACAATTGATCATAATGAAAGGACTAAGAGTCAAAGGGATCACATAAACAAGTCTAGTACCTGCTAATACTAACCGATAGAATAAATAAAGGGGAGAGTGATCCAACATGGGAAGCGAGATACACAGCAGACTCATAGAATGGCAGATGTCCTAAACAGCACTGTGGCCTCTGAATCAGCCCTAAAGGCATTTGGATCTGGCTGAAAAGCCCATGAGAGTATTTCAGGCATGGAAAGCCAAGACACTCTGGCAAAAAAAAAAAAAAAAAAAAAAAAAAAAAAAAACCAAAAACAAACAAACAAACAAAAAACAAAAAACACACCTAAATGAAAGATCTCTGTGAGTGAGATCCCAGTGGAAAGAACAGGTCATCAAAGAAGGAGGTACCTTTCTCTAAAGGGAGGAGAGAACCTCCACTTTGACTATGACCTTGTCTAAACAAGATAAGAGTCGGAGAACTCAAAAGGCTTCCATAGCCTTGGAAACTCATGACTAGAGCATAGGGAGATTACTGATGCCATAAACAGGAGTGTCAATTTGTAAAGTCAACAACAGGAGTCACTGTGCACTTACTCCTCATGTAGGATCTCTGTCCTTAATGTGCTGTACATTGAGGCTTAATGCTATAACGAGTACTCAAACAGTATATTTCACTCTGTGTTTCTATGGGGGTGCAAACTGTTGAAATCTTTACTTAATGTATACTAAACTGATCTTCTGTAAAAAAAAAAAAAAAAAAAAAAAAAAAAGAAATTATCAATTCCCAACTTGACTCTCACTGGGATTAAACATGACAATAGGTCTGATCTGATTTCATCATCATTTAAAGAATCATCTATTATTTTTCACTTTATGTTTCTGTGTGGGAGCAAACTGTTGAAATCTTTACTTAATGTATGCTAAACTGATCTTCTGCATATAAAGAGAATCGAAAATGAATCTTGATGTGAATGGAAGGGGAGAGGGAGAGGGAAAGGGGAGGGTTGCGGGTGGGAGGGACGTTATGGGGGGGAAGCCATTGTAATCCATAAGCTGTGCTGTGGAAATTTATATTCATTAAATAAAAGTTAAAAAAATAGCATGTTTGTGGGTCATCATGGTTTACAGTGACAAAATGACACATGTACAGTAGCGACTTATGAGTTACAGAGTACATATCCCTTCATTCTGTTTTGCAGAAGAAAGCACAGAGGCTCAGACATGTTTAACTGACTTTTCTAAAGCCACAGACCTAGCAAGTGTTCAAACCACAAAGTGGATCCAGTTGTCTTAACTCTAAAGGATCTGGGACTGCATCCACCAATACCTTCGCTATAAGCACTGGATATAATCCACAATATTTTCGAAGTTGAACATGGATACTACTAACAAGAGGTTAAAAAAGTGACTGTTGAGGGAAAAGCACACTGAAAGACTGCCTTATTGATTTAGGTAGAACATTGACCCACATGGGTTGATTTGGACTGAATGAAAAGGGAGTCCTGACTACCCTTCTCATTTCTCATTTTGCAATCGGGCAGCTGGGACCACTGTGAGCAAAAACTGTTTGCACTGAAAAGGTCTCTTACTACAAAATATTCCTGCGGACAGAACAGAAATTCTTCTATCAGTAATCCATCTCTCTGTCTACAAGAGTCATGTGAACAATGAACTACCCAAAGCAATGGCGTGACACATCGGCACAAGCACAGGTGCACCGTGTGCCTTTGGGATATCAGGCTGTTAGCGAGTTGCCCAGCTACATGCCTCCTGTAGGTTGCTCTGAGAGGGAAGTGAGTGCCAATGAGGGACACAGGGCTGTTCTTTACGGGCTTGCTTACTGGAGCACTTTCTAGCACCAATGGCAGCATGAGTCCTAGGTAGGGAGGACAAATTGCTAGAGCAGGTAGGAAAAATCTACATTTGCATAACACCATGATGACATTTGTCTTAAGAATAAACTAGATTTAGGGATCTCAGAAAAGCAGGAGACTGGTGTGGAGAATTAAGTGGCATGCTCAGAGGGTAGCCAATTTGTACAAAAGGTAATTTTCACAGAAACTTTCAGGAAGTTTTATTGCACTTCTGACTTAACTAGAAAAGGTCACTTAAATCTTAGTTACTGCATTCACGGTATGAAATCTATTTTTTTTTATTCTTGTGATTGTATTCCTCAGGAAGAACAATAACTAATGAACAAAGGAGAAAGGGTATTTGTTATAGAACAACACAAACAATAGCAGCAGCAACAACACATACAAAACTTACTATACACTAAGCACTCTCCAAACTGCTATACACACACACACACGCACGCACACACAGAAAGCTCACTTAATTCTCTCAAATACTCTCCAGCTCAGTCGCTATTATCATCTTCATTTTCCATATAAGAGAATAAACTTATAACGACATTAAATAACAGCACCAAGATCACACAATTAATAAATGATGCAGGCAGATTTCAAACCAAGGCAGTTGAACTTCAGGCACTGCACTCTTAACGGCAAGGCTATATTACCTATGAGTTTTAGTTTGTGGATGGCATTCTTTTTCCTATTAATCATGCTCCCAGTTAATTTTTAGCAAGTCTAGCACCACCATTAGGCAATGAAGAATAACATTGTTTTCAGTACTTAGATACTTAGGTAGCAATTTATATGGTCTTACTAACATGGGGACTGTTAAAAGGACCTAAATCAGTGGATGAAGATATGTCAAAAAAAAAAAAAAACAAAAACATGAAAGGAGTACACACTTGATCAAGTGATGAAGATGCTGGTTAAGATACCTGTGTCCTGCATTGGAGTACCTGGGTTTGACACATACCTACAACTCCTGACTCTAGATACCTGTTGATGCAGCCCTTGGGAAGCCATAGTGATGGCTCAAGTGACTGATTTCTTGCCATCCACTTGGGAGACCTGGCTCCTGGCAGTGGCCTTGGCCCCGGCCTAGGCTAGGCTACTGAGGTCATTTGGAAAGTGAATTAGTTGATGAGAGTTCTTTCTTTGTCTGTCTCTTTGCCTCTCAAATTTGTGCCTTCATCCCAAAGAAACACATAGCTTAACATTTTGTGTAATTACAGAGCAAATTTTAGCTGTAAGTACCAAGAAAGTTCACATATGAGACAAGCTCTTTGTTGTACTGTAGTGGCTTGAGGAGTAGTGAGTATTATGTTTCCTCAAGGGCTTTTGCAAACTCCATACTTCTTTCTTTGAGAGTGTAATCTACTCCTCTTGTAACATCTAAGCCTCCAGTGAAATGTCACGGCAGAGTTCGGGTAAATAGTCACAAATCAGACTCCCTCTTTTCTTTCATTTATTAATTGCTTAAGTTTGAAAACTAATCTCTGTGATTTCACGAATAATACCTACCTAATGGGTTGTTTTGAATATTGCATGGACTAATCTTTGTAGAAAACTTTGAACTGTACAAATTATAACTAACGCAAGGCTTATTATTATAAGATAATTATATAGAAATCAAGTTGTAGAAATAGACTTTATGAAGTTATGGGACTTGGCTTGAACCATGAGGATGGATAGGATTGTGAAAGGTAGTCGGAAGGGCATATTCCAAGCAGGAATAAGAGCATAGAAATGGCATAATACTGGAATAAGTTTGGTTTATGAGCAGGGACAATGAATCACACAACCTGATTGGAGTGGATGACGAGGTTTTTTTTTTTTTTTTTAATTCATCTGAAAGGCAGAAATAGGGATAAAGAGAGGGAAGGAAAGAGAATAGAAGAGAGGAACTAAGGGAGAGAGGGAGAGAGGGAGAGAGAGAGGGAGAGAAGAAGGGAGGGAGGGAGGGAGGGAAAGTTCCCATGTGCTCATTCCCCAAGTGCCCACGATGGCAGTGACTGGGGCTCCAAGGAGCTGGAAACTAAATCCAGGTCTCCCACAGGGGTATCAGGAACTCAATGACTTGAGCCATTACATCTACATACAAAGATCTTCATTGTTAGGAAACTGGAGTAAGGGCTGGCCCCAGGTATCTCACCCAGGTACTGTGAAATGGGACTTGGGCATCTTAACTGGCTCATAAATGTAGGCAATGTTAACCACCTATCTCTAGACAATGAATATTAGGGAGAAATAGAATACAGTCATGTTCCTTAAACTAAGTAGGATGAAAGCCTTCTTCAAGAAAATCACTGAGAATAAAAATTTATAAAGAAAAATACAAAAACAAGATTACTCAATATGAAATTTATGTTATCTCATTTGACAAGTAGAATGATCCATGACATTCCTAAGTAGTAAGACAACTGGGGAAGAATATACAAGTCACAAAACTTTTAATACAAGAAAAATAAAGAAATGAGATACCAAGAATTGGTGCTGCACTCTTCTTTTTCTTATTTGGATAAGCTGCTCCCAAACCTCCTGGATAACAGCATCCACACACTGTCTTCCTTACATTTATGCAATGATTTGTCTTTAAAAAGGAACTCAGTGAATTAATAGTGTCATTATGAAAAACAGTCAGGGGTTTCCTCCGGAAACTAAAAATAGAACTGCCACGTGATTCAGTCATCTCGCTACTGGGTGTATCTCCAAAGGCATTACCACCATGCCCGAGAGAGAGCCGCACTGCCGCATCCATTGCAGCATTTCCCACAACTGCCAACGTACCTGAGCAACCTGGGAACCCATCATGAGATGAACGGATAGAGGAAATGTGTATACACGCTCCGGAGAATACTACTTAGCCTTAAGAGGGGGAAAATCACATCAGACGTGATAACCTGGACGGATCTGGAGGACATTATGGAAGTGAAACAAGCCAGGCCTAGAAAGACTAACCTGTATGATCTCATTTATAGACGCAACCTAAAAAGGGCGAACTTAAACAAGTAGAGAGTAGAATGGTGTTACCAGTGGCTGGGGAGGGTTGGATGAGAAAAAGGAAGATGCTGATGAAAGGATACATCATTTCAGTTAGCAGGGAAAGCTTTAGTGATCTACTGCACAGAATGGCAACTATAATAAATAATACACTGCAGATTTCAATATTTCTAAAAGAATAGCTTTTACATGTTTTCATCAAAAATGATATTCATGTGAGGTAAAGGATTTGCTAAATGGCTTGGTTTAATCATTGCATATTGTAAACATGCACCAAAACATCATACCATACCTGATAAGCACATATAATAAATGTGTCAATTAAAAATAAATTTAAACTTGGGGCTGGCGCTGTGGTGCACCGGGTTAAAGGTTTAGCCTGAAGCGCCCGCATCCCACATGGGTGTCGGTTCAAGACCCGGCTGCTCCACTTCTGATCCATCTCTCTGCTAAGGCCTGGGAAAGCAGAAGATAGCCCAAGTCCTTGGGCCCCTGCACCCACGTGGGAGACCCAGAAGAAGCTCCTGGCTCCTGGCTTCAGATCGGCATAGCTCTGGCTATATATATAGCATTGGCCTATTGGGGAGTGAACCAGCAGACAGAACACCTCTCTCTCTGACTCTCCTCTCTCTCTCTCTCTGTGTAACTCTGACTTTCAAATAAATAAATAAATCTTTAAAAAATATGTAAACTTAAGAGAGCTTAGCAAATGAAAACTCCCTTATTTTGAATCTAGCTAAGAAACAGACAAGTAAACAAAAAGACATGGAAAGAATAAAACTAAGTGAGGAAATCATCCATAAAACTTCATTAAAGATAAACCATCTCTAATCTTTCCTAAAAGCAGTCAGAATACAAATGATCATAAGACTACTCATTTCTCCTTACTTATTGCCTTTATCTATTTCAAATAAGCTTGACAGGGAGAAAAACATGGTGATCTGATTTCTAAGAATTTAGAAGGTCAAAAGCAGAAGGGCCAAAACAGAAAAGAAGTTATCCTTATGGGGAAACTGAGAGTAGCAAGAAATGACATCTGACAGAGAAGCAGAAAGGCATAAAAGGAGCCGCAGGCACGCATAATTGACCAGGGTCACGCAGTGTGGAAACTAAAAGCCCTACGCTTATTAGTAGCCCTTGAAGGCATCACCTACCTTCACAGCAAAGCCAAGTGATTAATGTTAATGAGGATCCTGAAAGAGCCAGAGAAAGTGGACTTACGGTCAATACACTGTTTCAGAAGGAAGCAAGGTATGGGAAACTCTTCATATGACATTTATCCATTTTGAAAAAGTGTTGGTGCTTTGAAAAAGTTAAATAAAAAAAATAACAAACATACAAAAGCAAAACGCCCTTAGCTTGGTTATCCAAAATGACTCATTTAACATGGGCTCCAAATAGTTGAAGTTTTGAAGTGTACACACACACACACACACATACACACACACACACACACACAACATTTCCAACATTCCATTATGAGAACACAAGAACAGAAATTGAGAGCAAATCTTTAGTTTTTAATTTTTTGGTTTTACATTTTAAAAACTTTTTTATTTATAAGGGAACAATTTTCATGTAGGTCATATATACAGTTTTAACAACATGATACTTTTCACCCTACCCTCCCTCTCCATAAAAATGTAATGTGTAAGAGCAAAATTGACATTTTGAGATTTGATTATTGTTTATAGCCTTTGTCTATAGTTTTCAGGAACAGTGGTTTGTCTACTTATTACTTGGTGAATTCTGTATTTAGTGGGGAGTTAGAATTGTGATCATAAAGAAAATTGAAAGTAGATCATTGTAAAAATTAAGAGCAAAATAAACAGAGGAGGAGGGAGGGTGGGAGTGAGAGAGCAAGCAAATCTTTAGAATTGTGTACAACAATCTGAAAATTTTTAAAATGGGCATGCATTTTGTATGTGTGGTATCTGTCTTTTTTTAGTAATTCATTTTTATTGTCAGTTACAAAAGTATCAGTCTGTTATGGATTGGAAATGAAAACCAGCAAAAGAAAACAAAAGTACCCTTCCTAAGGGATTTTTTGAGAAGACCCATATAAAGGAATTGGACCCACGGTTGTGACCTTATAAGGACTAATCTAAAGAGCAAGGGTTCTAGCTAGATCAGGAAATGCATCTGGGTACAGATTCACAAGAGGGTGGGACTGGCTTTTGCTTCTGCTTTTTCTTTAGCTTTTCTGACTGTGGCTGTGGCAACACTTCTAAAAGCACAGTTGTCATCCCCAGAGAAACAAGAGTTAATTTGAGGACTGCTGGCTGGCTGGCAGCCTGGTGGCTCCAGGTAGATAAGCAGTGTGTTTTCAGGTCCACTGCATCGCAGTGCATCTTAAACAAGCAGCCATGGTTTTAGGAGCCCACAAGCTTTGCTTTAAAAATGGCTGTTGTTAAAGTCCTCAGAGACCATTATCCTGCAGGGTTTGTTGTTTCTCCTTTCATATCTCATTTGAAAATTCTCACACTTAAGCGCTAGAACGGCGGCGAGAAGGGATATGCTCTCCTGCCTCCGTACATTCCCAGTTGCAAAGCTTTATTTCACAATCTAATCTTTAAAAGCGCCTGGCCAAGGGTAGATTACACCCGGAGGAAACTGAGCAAAATCCCATTTGTCAGACTGCCCTTCAGCAATCCCAAACTCCGGGAGCACGTGATGATGGTTTCTCCCTTCGTCTGACCCTCCGGCTTACTCCGTTCATAAAATTGCTTTTCAAAATTGAAGAATTCACTTAAGACATACCAGGTTGGAAGTAAGGAGAGAGGTATCTTTTTTCATCTGCACCTTGCTTGTCCTAATTTCTTTTGCTTCCACCACAGTGCAAATATTCTCTGCATACGTATACGTCACACAAACATGCATTAAGTATCTATTTTATGCTCAAGATTTTCCAGGAGCTTCGGGAGCACAGGTCATGGAAGGAAGATGTAGTTCTGGATAAGGTTAATTCTCTCCCTCCCTCCCTCCCTCCCTCACTTCATTTTTTCCTTCTGCTAATATGAGAGGACATCAAAAAGTTTGTAGGAAAATGGAATTAAAATATAAGTTTATCATGGTAAAAACTTTTGAATCCATCCATAGTTTTTTTTTTTTTATAATAATATATAGTTTCTGGGGCTAGAACTGTGGTATAGTAGGTTAAACCTCCAGCTGTGGTGTCAGTACTCCATATGGGCGCCAGTTCTGGCTGCTCAACTTCCAATCCAGCTCTCTGCTATGGCTTGGGAAAGCAGTGGAGGATGGCTGAAGTCCTTGGGCCCCTGAACCCATGTGGGAGACCTGGAAGAAGCTCCTGGCTTCAGATCTGCCCAGCTCTGGCTGTTGTGGCCAGTTGGGGAGTGAACTAGAAGATGGAAGACCTCTCTCTCTCTCTCTGTCTTTCCCTTTCTCTGTCTATAACTCTGCCTCTCATATAAATAAAAAAATCATTTTAAAAATGAACTTTCTATGAATTGTTGAAGATTCCTTGT
Source organism: Oryctolagus cuniculus (assembly GCF_964237555.1). Taxonomy (NCBI): domain Eukaryota; kingdom Metazoa; phylum Chordata; class Mammalia; order Lagomorpha; family Leporidae; genus Oryctolagus; species Oryctolagus cuniculus. The sequence goes on from NC_091453.1 coordinate 18,097,004, forward strand.
CCTTGTATCTATTATATTAGGAGCCATGTCTAGCTACATAAAAAAAAAAAACAGACTTCTACCATCTTTACATTTGCAGCACAATAAACAAGTGGGGGAGAAATATGATTAATAGGTAAAAAAAGAAAAAGTTTGATAAAATTAGAAAATATTCTAAGGGCAACAAATGGTAGTCTATGGTTAGATTAATGGTGTACATCTGGTAGTGAGAGGGTGCTTTTGGTTATTATGGCCCAAAAGGCCTGTCAGCTGAGACTTGAAGAATGAGAAGACACCAGTAATGGGAAGATCCACAGGTGCAGAACACCTTCTAAGAGAAAGGGGGAGGGGACATTGCTGCAGCTTTGTGGTCAGAAAGATCTTGACTAGAATTCAGAGAAGAAGACGGAATCGTGGCTGCAGATGAGATAGGAGGAGGAAGGCACCAAGTAATATATGGCACCTTGAGGACCCATGTTACCCATAGTTTGAATTTTATTTTAAGTGCAGCGGGAAGCAGCTGAAGCTTTTAAAGCTGGTTAGGGACATGATCTCATTTAGGCTTTAACAAAAATCACTATGTGGCTCTTCAAAGATTGGAGGAGGCAAGAGTGGAAACATGAAGGCCAACCTGAAGCCAGGGTCTCTTATCTGGGTAAGAGATAATGGTAGTCTGGACTAGGGTGATTGCAGGAAAGAAGTGGATTGATGTGATACGTGTTTAAGGTCTAATGCCCCCACCTCTCAGCTTTATGAGCTTGGGAAATTTAGAACCTATTGCAAAGCTGGTTTTTGTCATTTGTAACTACAGTCAATAATAGCTACCTTAGCAGGTTCCGGCAAAGATCAGAGGTGGTGATGTAGGTAGAGCATCCAAGTATCCGGCACACTGCCTGGCCCACTGTGGACCTTCATGGACGCTGCATGCCGCCAGTCTCCTCTCACCTCCCTCCATGACCCTAAGCATGCTAGCAGAGAAGGTACGGGACCATTCCAAGGAAGCTAAACACCAAGTGCATATAGATGGGCCTCAGAGCCGTAGGCAGAAGCCAAGGCATATTGCTGAGAAGGGTCAAAGATGTTTAAACAGTACACAGTAGCTACCGAGAGCTTTGAATGCAGCCTGCCGATGACATATGACCACATAAGAATCCACTGCAGTTTCCAGTACAAAGGCAGATGAAGTGCAAAGAATATTTAAACATGATTATTGGGAGGGCAGTTTTCAGTGCAAGTGGCAGAAAGGACAGGATGGAGGCAGGAAGTCGCAGCCATTCAGGAAGGTACAAAGCAGTGCTCCAGAAACAGGGATAAAATAGGAAGAGGAATGCTACCGCTATCAAGTGCGCATCAATTACAGAAATAGCTATATGCGTGACTCACTTTCATTCTTCTCTTGCACTACCTTTGGAAAGAAGAATTCAGGAAAGGGATAACTCACAGAAGCATTTTAAAGTTAGAAATGCTATTGTAAGTTTTATTTCCCCAGGAATAAGACAAGCATGACGTACATTATGTTACACACACACACACACACACACACACACACCTAGGTGCCAAAAAATTAGAACAAGATAATTGACATCAATGACAAGGATAAATAATTACACCAAAGCTTCATATAGGCACAGGGGATTCTCGGCTAAACCATACCTTATTAGCCATTCCTAAGCTGTGTAAACACGTATGCTAAAGGACATAGTCTCCTGAGGCAGGGTGAGTTAAACACTGCTCTGGATGTCTTTAAAAAGTTAGATGACATAGACTCATTGAGGAACTACTGTTGCTATGCACTTGACTCAGTAGGTAAGATTTGAAAAAAGAATGGCCTGCTTCCATAAGGTCAGTCCTGAAAGATTAAAACAAAATGCTCTAAGACAGGCTGAGTTTCCTTTTTTAATACTACATCGAAAAGCCATATAATATTATTTCAGATGTGGCTATGCTGCTTCAGTACTCATGATTGGGTGAGCATTTCCTACATGAGAGGTCTTTCAGAAGATCATTGCCAACAGCAATCTTGAAAGGCTTTCACATGTAAACTCTTGATGGTACATTTCAGTCATAGAGACAGCCACATATGAAAAGTCTACAACGTTGAAGCTACTTCTGATTTTGTATTATGTTTTATGTGCTGGGATCAGTCTGTGCGAAGATAACTATCCTTATCTGAGAAAAACCAGATGGGACTTTCCCACATTGAAACATATTTATTATGGCAGAGCCACGATGAGGGGTGGAAGCAGGATAGGAGGATGAAACAGGGCAGGAAAACTAATACTTACAGTCCTTATAAATCCCTTACACCAACTCTGTGTAGTAGGCCTTCTTATCCCCAATTGAGAAAAACCACGATTTAGAGAGATGAAGTAACCTGTACAAATCCCACAGCTGTTATGTGGCAGGAACAGGATTAGAGCACAGATCTGCCAGAATTTATGTTCTTTTTATCTGCCCTTCCCCCACACCATTCATTCTGCACATTTCAAATACAAAGCCAACGACTTCTGACTTGGGGCCACATGTAACACAGCAACATACTCAACTCATTAAGGTATTTGTGAAATAATTAGTTTGAGAAATGTACTGTGATGCTTTGAGAAGAATGGGTAGCAACTCAATTATTTTCTAGTTAGGTGCTTTTTTTATTCCTCCTCAGTCAACTCAGAACTAATATCTTTGACGATTTCGAGTGGCTCTAAATGAACAGAATGCATTTCAATTCTTAAAGCAGGCAATAGCTTCCTCTGAACCAATATAAATCTGATTATATTTATCTATGCGATTTGTCTATATTATTTAGAGAGTTAAAAGTTAGAAGAGCTCTTATTTCTAGACTCTGTATGTAACCAAGCTGTTTTTTCCATCCTCTAGAGAATCAATGTAGTTTAAGATTGTATGTTAGAAATAAGCAATTAGTTGATGTCAAGTCTCATCTTATCCCAATAGCAATAAGTAAGAAGAAGGCAAGAACATATGGCAAAGTGCCAGAATTATTTTTCATAATACTCTAGAAATGATAACATCCATGTAGTTAACTTCTTCTGATTTGTTTTAATTATGAAGGTTATAAATGCAAAACAACAACTTTATTCCATCCTTCACCCCCCAGGAAAAATAAAAAGAACCTCATAATACCCAGCATAACCACTAAACAACTGAAGTAATTATTTTAACTAGGTTAATGATGTGAAATATCTAAAATAGTTCTACTTTTTTTTTTCACTTTAAATGGCAGCTCAATTTCAAAAATAATTCAAAACATACATCAGACACAACTATATTCATTTGTAGGTACTCGTTAGCCTAAAGCTTAGAGATGTTAACTTTCAAACCATTTCTAGGTATTCATAATTTTTCAACGTTAAAAGTTATAGTGCCATGATATTAACTAAAATCCTGCTGACATAAATTGGGTCTAATCCCCTGGTGCCTTGGGTGGGGTTAATTTCTGTATACTACCAAGTTGTGCAAATTATTTCTTCTAGAGAATTTTTTTCAATGCTCAAGGAATTATGTCACTCTGTTTGCTTTTCTTCTCTCATGGAACAGGGTATATGATGATGGGGAGGAAAAAAAGTTACTCTTTTTTTTTTCAATAAATGAGAGAAGGAAGAAGGGATGTGCATGTGAACATGAATGTAAGGATAGGTAACACAGGCTTATCTACTGAAGACATGTCATACATGAGAAAATGGGCAAAATGGTAAGGATAACTCTTCATCACTGGAACCCACTCTATTAAAACCAGAAACCCATTCATAGCTTTTCGCTGTCTACCTCCTAGTCCTCCCCAAACCATTCAGTTCAGTCTTGAACATCTCTTAGAGAGCCCTGGGGCATCTCACGGAAGCAAACCCACAGCATTCATGGCCTTTGTCCGTGAGATGGTGCTCCTTCTTTCTGAGAACAAGTAGATTTTGGAAAAGCATCCTTAGCAGAGCGAAGTTTGGGAAAACTTAGATCTTCCCATGCTCATAAGATAAATTATGTAAGTTTTTTTTAATTTATTTATTTGACAGATAGAGCTAGACAGTGAGAGAGACAGAGAGAAAGGTCTTTCTTCCGTTGGTTCACTCCCCAAATCGCCGCCATGGCTGGCGCTGCACAGATCCAAAGCCAGGAGCCAGGTGCTTCTCCTGGTCTCCCATGGGGTGCAGGGCCCAAGCACTTGGGCCATCCTCCACTGCACTCCCGGGCCACAGCAGAGAGCTGGCCTGGCAGAGAGGCAACCGGGACAGAACCAGCACCCCAACCGAGACTAGAACCCCGTGTGCCAGCGCCGCAGGCAGAGGATTAGCCTAGTGAGCCACAGCGTAAGTTTTAATAAACAACTAGAACTGAGAAGGGGCTATCTTTACAGATTACTTGAGATCACATGACTTTTTACATAGGAATTCCACGACAATGTCTGTGAAGGGACAGTGGAAATCTGCCTTACCATGCCGTTAGTAAGATTGGACCAATCACAGTCTCATGCCATCATTGCCATTGCCCTTGAGCTTGAATGAGGAAAACTGATGGTGACCAGGGGAGGGAAGTGGTACTAGGTCATGTTCATATGCTTTGCCATGAACAAATGTTCAGACAGGGATAGAAAAACTGTAGAGAGGTCATGAAACTCCGCTTGCATTTGTGGTAGAATCTAGACTGAGAAACCAACGCGATTAATATCTGATTACTAACGTGATCTTGAGTAGAAAATAAAGAGCCTTGGAACAAAACCTGGTTTTGTCTCAGTTCTGTTTCTCTTAGTCATTGACTGTCATTTTTTTCCTTCTGTCAATTGGCAGGATATACAGGTCCCCCCTAAACTCTGACTAAAAAAAAAATTCTGAAAACTGTGAAATGTCAATTCTTTATTTCAAGAGACCCACAGTCTCCTGAAAAACTCTGAAGCAAATAGTAAATGTAACATCAAAGTAGATCATAGCCCTTGGGGAAGCAATTAGCCTTTCTCCTATGATTTGCAGGTAGTGATATATGAACAGGGCCTTGAGGGATGAATAGGAGCTAACCAGTGGAGAAGTGGGAAAATGGAATTTGAGGCAGAGGAAAGAACATGGCTAAACCTGATGATTAAATTAGATAAGAGGGGCCGGAGCTGTGGTGCAGTGGGTTAATCCTTTGCCTGAGGCACCAGCATCTCATATGGGTGCTGCTTTGAGTCCCGGCTGCTTCACTTCTGATCCAGCTCTCTGCTATGGCCTGGGGAAGCAGAAGATGGTCCAAGTGCTTAGGCCCACACACCCATGTGGGAGACCTGGAAGAAGCTCCTGGCTCCTGGCTTCGGATTGGCCCAGCTCTGGCCGTTGAGGCCACCTGGGGAATGAACCAGCGGATGGGAGACCTTTCTCTCTGTCTCTCCCTCTCCCTGTCTGTAACTCTACCTGTCAAACAAATAAATAAACTCTTTTAAAAAATGAGATAAGAATACATGCCAGAGCTGAGAACTTTGTGATTGGAGAGGAAGATCCTTGGGATGGAGGAGAAAAGAGGTGATAAAATAAAAAATTCTAAAACTATATAGTTGAGAAAAAGGAGGGGCCAGATTGTTTTGGTGCAAAAATTTGAAATTATATATATTTTCAAAAAGGTCTTGGAAAATATGCACTATGAAAAATCTATGCATGGATTTCTATACTGTTTTACAGCAAAATTAACTTATCTCTTAATTCTGTTCTTCCATGAACTTTTTGAAGAATCCTTATATGCCAAGCCAAGGATTTCAGCTTTATCTTATGAAGGTGTTTAATATGTTTAAGATTTACCTTGTGATAATGTCTAGTTGGAAGTAAAAAGATGTATTAGAGGCAAGAACAGCAGAGCCAGGGAAAAGAGTTAAAAGAATGTTACAATGCTCAGAACAAGAGAAGATGGTGATGCAAACTAAGGTAATACACATGGGATGGGGGGAAGGGGGTTATTTTTAAGAACTCACAAATCTAACTCAGACTGAATCCATGGATAATAGGGGGGCAAGGTGGCTTTCTGGCCTAGAGGGGAAGATAAAGGTGATGTCACTGATCCATGGTTGAAGTGTTGCTCCTCCAAGGAGATACAAGCATTTAAAATCAAATTCTGGTGGCAAGCATTTGTCTTAGAGGTTAAAAGGCTGGTAGGACAATAGCATCCCATGTCTAATGCCTGACATGTTTCCGACACTTTTCTCCAGCTTCCTGCTAAGGCAGAGAGCCTGGGAGGCAGTGGTCCTGGATTAAGTAATTGAATTCCTGTCACCCACGTGGGAGAACTAGAATGAATCTCTAGCTCCTAGTTTTTTATCCTTGGCACCAGCCCAGCCCAAACCTAGCCTAGGCCATTACAGGCTTTTGGTGAGTGATCTAGAGAATGGGAGATCTCACTCTCTCTGCCTCTCAAATAAATAAATATTTTAAAAAGGCATGTCCTTTTCAAAAAATAAAATCAGATTTTGAAGACTTAGTGATAGGATGTGGAAGAGAGAGAGGCGCTGTGCTTTTGGAGGGGGCAGGGTATGGTGTCCACCCATGGCCATAGTAGTCTGGGGTAGGAATGGTAAAGAGGCGCCCAGCACAGAGTCAGGTAGTCTATGGATTCTTCCTTGCTCTAGCAGGTGTCTATTCTCTTTGTGTCGTCCACATGTGCCTGTGAACGTGGCCTTACATCGTATGTCAGGTTATCCAGCACAGCAGCTCTCTAACTTGAGTTTCAATTGGAAGGCTGGACAAAGACTGCTGGAGTTCATGACTCTGTACATAGGGGGTGGAGCTCAAGAACTTTCGTTTCCTACCAGCTCCCAGGGGATGTTGCTCCTACAAGTCTAAGGATTTCCTGTTTGAGCAGGAAGCACAGGTCTAGCATAATGGACCTAGATTTTCTGGAGGTCTTGAACGTCTTTGTGAAAGCCATGCATATTTTCCTGAGAAATTTGCACGAAGACTTATAAACACAAAAGACAACCTATTATTTTGCAGGCTCCCAGACCCAATAAGAGACAATGGGGAGTAGTAGCCTGCCTCCATTTCTAAGAAATACAATGGAGTAATGAAGGCAAAATGCACTACAAATGCTATTTGAATGGAAAGCTCTTGGGAAACATACTGAAAAATGGCACCAAAGGATGAATTTGCTTCTTTATGTATCTTATAGTTATTCACAGTGATCCCAGACACCAAAGGACCAGATTTGTGGGAGGGGACATGTCAAAGCCAAGTTCTTGGAGGCTGTAAGGAGATTCCTGTCATTCTAACTACATCCAAGTAACCTGGCCCTTTCCCATTTTGACCTGTCTTGTGCTTGGGAAATAAATAAAACAGTGGTGGGTGGGTAACCATGGAGAAAAAGAACGCACGCTGATAGGGGCCTGCATGTGGCAGGATGTTGCAGTGTGTCCCCAGTGGAGGTGCAGCCAGGACTCCATCTGGCAGCTCAGCAAAACAGTTCACTATCAAAGGAAGAGATAATTGCAAATGTGCTTTAAAAAATTTCACATCAGCTGCACTACACAAAGATAGGAAGCAATCCCTGTGCTTGGAAAAAAAAAAAAACCATTTTGACTTTGTCCTAAGAATCTGCGCCTTCCATAACCCAGCAGTACAGATATTTTTTAAAATGACCCTGAAAAGGAAGCGGAAATTTGCCTTATATCAGGAAAACAGAGCACCCTTTCATTTAAAGAACCTTCATGCATGCAGGCATGGAGTCAGGATCATGAGGCCAACATTGTATTATTCATGTTGGCAATTACAAATTCAAATGTTGGCTCTGAGAATGGGGCCAAAAGCCCACTGGAGCTGGCCAACAGTGGCAACTTCCTTCGGCTTCACAGAGAAGTGAGTTTCCTGCAAAAGTCCCTGTAATCATTGATGGCAGATAAACCTCCGAGTCGATGAGGGCTTTCTGTTTTAGGTTGTTTTGACTAAAGCCTAGAAAATTCTGTCTAATGATAATGTTTTAGCCATTGACTGATCTCCTCTCTTTGTCTTAGGTTCTTCTCAGCAAATTCACATTGGGTCTCATCCTGGGCATGCTTACAGCACCATTTCCATAATGATAAAAATCTCTTCAAATAAGATTTCAAAGTGTAATTAAAGGGTAGATTCAGCATGGTCAAAGCGTTGGTGTGTGGTGGCCATATATCACCACGCCATCGAGCCCTCACAGCGCTGGCCCATGACAAACCCCACTTCTGCTCTGCTGAGATTATATGAACTTCTTTGATGCTAATGGCTTGATCAGGAAAAAAAATCAAAGAAGACAAAATAGCCTCCCAATGGGAGCAATAAGTCTATGAAGACGAGTTAGACCTTCGTATCCCTCTCCCTTCTTTCTTTCTCTTAGGCTTCGGAGGCAACAGAAATTCCTTGAGCACGGAGTGGACACTAACAAGCTGACAGGTGAAAGCCGAAAGGACGTGTGAAGCCCTGAGAAGCTGAGCTCTGTGAATCGCGGGGCCCATTCTCAGGGCTTTAGGTGTGACTTAAGTGTGATTCCTAGAAAAGTGGAAACTGCACGTAACAGCTCCCTGACTGGATGAAAGCTTGCCCTGGAAAACTGCCTGGTGCCTGAGAAAGCAAGAAAATATTCCTTGGGCCGTCAATTTTGAAATCTCCAAAGTAACTCTGAGGATTCTCCACTGTAAAATCAATATGAGGTTTTAAGCTTTCCGATTTCCAAAACCCCAAAATATCTTTCCTTAATCACGGTATTCTCCAAATGACGTGAACTGATTTGTCACTTGGCTGCTGGTTTAAATATCGGTAGATAGTCATATATAATATAATATAATATAATATAATATAATATATATGGAAATAACATAATAGGGGAATTCTTAACACACAGAGTAAATCCACTCCTTCAAGAGATAAGATTTGAGAGCTAAGATCCTAGTTAAATAACAAATTCTGCACCATTTCGAAGATGATTTGTGACTTTCAAATATCATATGTTCATTACCTTCTCTTTCAAATATAACATGACCATATTCACAGGAAACAATATGCCACCTAATGTTTCAGTTACACAGAGCATCGAGAATTCCACTAACTTATTTTTTCTGGGCTCATCTCATTGCTTAAATGAAATATTTCATTTGGCATAACACATTGTCTATGAAAACAAGTCTATCCTTGTGATACTGGGAGTTACAAAATAACTCATGTGTTTTAAAACACCTATAAATTATGAAATTATAATTAGTGAAAATCATTTGAGGGTCTTTAATTTACTGATGCTAATTCTCATCAAATACATATTGTGCAATGAAATACTATAATGGTCTTTATAAGAAGATGTAAGGCACTAGGCAAAATATGTACACTTTCAAAGAGAAAATGAACCTACTGTAGCTCTGAAATAAAAGCAATTTAGAAGTCTGCTTTATTCCAGAAGAAGCACCCAAGTTAATCTGCGAAGTTCACTTCACTTGTTCTTATAGCAAATGATTCACGGACAGTTTGATTTCACTGTAACAACATCTTCTTTTAGCCAAATAACCCTTGCACAAAGTTCTCTGCCAAAGAATTCCCCTACTTCCCACTCTCACTACCAGAGATAAAGGGATTGGAAAGACAGCATCCTTCTCAGCAGGACTATTTGCTTGCACTCACTTAGTTAGCCAAGTTTCTACTGCCTAATTTCATTGCCACGGAAAGTCCTCCAGGATAACTTGGGTAGCAGCTACCACTGTTACATCTCCCAGGATCCCACTGCTTCCAACTGCTACTGATTTCCTGTTACAATCAGTAGCCTACAAACTTGAACCATCCAACTGTTTTAAGTGCAGAAGAAAAAAATCTGAGAGAAAACGGGAAACAAAGAAGTATTTCTGTATTTCCGAAGAGTAGCATTTGGCTTGATTGGCTGTTTGTCAGCCTTGATTTCTCAGAGAAGCAGTACTTCTTTTAATATGTGCGCTAACATTTCCATACACTAAATAATTAATTAGGAACCAGCGCTGTGGTATAGGGGGCTAAGCCTCCGCCTGCGACACCAGCATTACATATGGGCAAGTGGTTTGTGTGCCTGCTGTTCCACTTCTGATTCAGCTCTCTGCTATGGCCTGGGAAAGCAGTAGAAGATGGCCCAAGTCCTTGGGCCCCTGTACCCACGTGGGAGACTGGAAGAAGCTCCTGGCTCTGTTGCGGCCATTTGGGGAGTGAACCAGTGGATGGAAGACTTTCTCTCTCTCTCTGCCTTTCTGTAATTGTGACTTTTAAGTAAATCAGTAAAATCTTTATAATAAATCTACAAGCAATAAAACTCTATGGTTTTCTCATCATTGCTCTTTGTCACAGCAGAGAGATTTACCATCAAAGAAAGTAGGAAGTGAGAGAGGCTAATGGACTTGCACTTTTGGATAGATGTTCTGTGTTATTTTATTTCCAAAGAAAATACTTTAGGTTGTGGCAGTGCAGTAAAATACCCAATCATTACATCAGCATCCTTTAGAAATATTTCATTATTATTTTCCTCATTTCTTTTGTTCTTCATATGTAGATGTCAAATTTTCAGTGACAACACATTTGATGCCTAAGAAAAATATTTGATGCAACAGTTTCATAACATGATGGTGTATTAATTAAAACATGATACACTGCCATTAAAAAAAGGGCCAGAAGTGAAATATTGCAGATCTGATTCATACATAAATTCGTGGGTAGGAGTGGAGGGATAGGAAGGAAAGACCGTTTTCAAGCTGATTTGCACAGGTCTGGTGGACGCCGGAGGACAAAGCTTCCTCTCTGCAATCAGCACCCGGCACAATCCTAAGCACAAACTAGACTCTTGGTAAATGGAGCTGCCTTTTTGAATCACCTACCAGGATTCAATCACTCTGCATACATCTCAGGTTCAATTTCATTTCCTCAAAGTACCAAGTTCTAACACTAGGAGAGACAGACATGGTGAACATCGATCACTCCTGGTAGTCAAGGTTTTCTAGTCTTGGGCTCATGTAACTAGGGTGACCCTACAGTTTAGTGTCCAAATCTGGATCCTGAGAGTATATGTGGAGCTATTAATTCCCCAAGAATAACAAGCATAAGTTGGGACTGACCTAGGCAAATGAGAATGGACAAAGCCATAAGCATCAATAAAGTCCGAGGGCAGTCCTGACTGTCCCCTTCTGTTTTCTAGGTAGCAGCTGAAGCATTCGTTCTCTCCAAGTCACAAAAGGTCTGCGACATGAGGTTCCCTTCCTGCCTGGGTTTCACTGCCCATGGTGGATTGATCACTGCACCTGTGCCTTACATTCAGAGAATGACAAGCTGAGAAAACCCAGAAGTTCACATCAGTGTTTGTGCATCCAGGTGCCCCTTCGCCATGGGGAGTAAACACCTTTAGTTCTATTTGCTATGGGAAGGAAGCGAAAGAGACAGCCAATAACAAAATGCCCTTCAAAGAAAACATTTTGTGAGCCCATGTGTAGCAGAGATAAGAACTAGGACACTGTCAAGAAAAAGATCCCAGAATAGCTTCTTGAAAGAAAGATTAAAAAAAAAAAAATGAGGATGCAAGTGACTGTTGCTATTGTATATCACCTGCTATACTTCTCTCAGCAAATAAAGATCAAAAGTTTCTGCATTTTGTTTGCAATGCAAATAGGAAAGAATTGACTTTCTGGAAATTAAATTCTCCTTTACTTGTGGAGAAGTAACTAATTCTATATGTATTTTACACCTGTCACTGAATACAAAATTTATGTTTACAAGAATGGCTGTATGGGTCTCCCATAACAACCAAAAGTTCCTTCTGAGACATTTCTATTTGTATCTAAGGAGAAATAGGAACATCAAAACAAAACCAAAACATGAACAACACAATTCTGGATTTTAGCTTTTTTAAGTCATGGATTAAGAACTGGTTTAAAACTAAAATCCCTAATCAGACAACCTCAAAGAGCTAAGGCAATTACACATACCAGCTTGTTCCTTTTGAAGCAACGCAGGGAGAAGACACTCGAATGGAAAGCTCCTACTAGTCCAGGAGTTCCTGGGGGCACAACCATCTCTATCTTGTTGACTGCTTTCTTTCTCGCTTATGGTCTGACAGTGGCATGCAGATGTTTTTGTTTTAGATGAAGAGTTACTGGGTAAGTGACCGGACACATCACTGAAATGATTAGTTATGAAAGAAGTCTAGTCACTGCAGAACACAAGAGTTAACAGTGACATTAAAGAGCTGTAACCTTGGTGTATGACTAGACAATGGAGTGCTGGGTTCTCTTCACAGCAGCCCACTTTCTGCAAGATTGTTCTACCCACTTTCGCCACCATTTTCTAAGTTCTAGTAGTTCTCCCCACCACTTGTGTGATGGGAAGATTATCAGTGGCCACTGTTCTTTCCTCCATACTAAGGACTCCACAGGCATGTGATACTGAGTTGCTTTCTCTTGGAAAACTACGATATTACAGCTTAGATCAGGTGCTCTGAATACTAAGCACTTTGAAGGTTGGGCAACTCTTAACACATCAGCAATTCCACACATGCTGAAGCAGTCTTCTAAGAATCTTTCTTAATTCAACACTTAAGAAGCCAGCTGAAGGGCAAAACTGTTTGCACAGAAAGTGAAATAATTTAGGAGGAGATTGAGTAATTATTAGGTTCTTTTCATTAGGTAGAAAATCTATCCTGGGGGTTGAAATCTCAAGGTAGACTTTTCTTGCCCTATAATATCTGTTTAGACTAGCCAGATGGCCTTAAATTGTTGAGATAACTGAAAACTATTCTTCTCTACTAGGTTTCCCTCATTTTATGCAAGGTAGCTTTGTGGCTTAGGATAAATAGTAAGCAAGCCAACAAACCAAAACCAAATTATTTTTGTGATATCTTTTATCAGTAGGTTTCATGGCAATTGATGTACACGTAATTGTAAAAATTAGGGAAGGTTCCAATTGGGAAGGTGAGTAAACAGAAAGAAGAGAGATGGGAATAAGAAGCACAAAGATCTTGAAAGAGTTCTCATAAGCTGAGAAGCAATGAAATTGACTTGAAACTATAAACAAAACTGAATAGACTTAAAATGGCTTAGATTCTGTAGTCAACATTTTCTCTAATACCTCAGAGAAGCTATTTCAAATTGTCATTTGCCTTAAATCTCAGACTCCAACACATTCCTCATCATTCTGCATTTATCTACAGCTTCCAAGTCAATCAGAAAAATCAGTTCAATAGAGGGATCCTATCTTAAGCATTCAGAAACCATAGAAAACTACCAGCAACTATGTCCATCCTTCCATCTTCCCATTAAGTTGCAATAGAAGATGTACCTTCAATTCTGTCTTAAGCGAATTCCCAATTTTCATCTTTGTGTCTTAAGTACCTATGCTCTTGATTATCTCTCCTTTGCCCCACATCCTCACCTTCTCCCTCTCTAATCTGCTCTTCCCACTCCTACATTCTCTTCTGTTACTATAGTCTTTTTCTCTTCCCATCAACTGCCACGAGTCTTTTCATTAATTAAAAAATATTTTAGTTGGCACCTAATAACTGTACATACAAGGGGTCTTTAAAACATTCATGGAAGATGTCTATTATGAAAAAAATATAATTGAATGGATTTCAAAGGTTTTTGTGCCAAAATAAATTTTTAAAGACAAATTTCCATGAACTTTTTGAAGCATCCTTGTATTTATGGGGTACAACGTGACATTCCAATACACGTATATAATGTATGATGATCAGATCAGGATAATCTGCTTATCGATCACCTCAGACATTTATCATTTCTTTGTGGTACATTCAAAACCCTTTCTACTGGTTATTTGATAGTATTCAATTAGCTGTTGTCAACCATACTTACCCTACTATGTGCGATGGAACATTACAAGTTTTTCCTCCTATGCAAGTGCACCACTGTACCCTTTAACCATCCTCTCTCTATCCCTCCATCCCCACATCCTTCACAGGCTCTGGTATTAAGTATTCTACTCTCTACTTCTTTGATATCAACTTTTAGCTTCCATATATAAGTGAGATCATGCAGTATTTGCCTTTTGTGCCTATCTCATTTCACTTAACATAATATGCTCCAGTTTTTCCATGTTGGTACATATGACAGAATTTCGTTCCCGGTTATGACAGCCACAAGTCTCAAAATAATTCTTTTACATTTGCTCCTCCATTTTTCTCAGTGCCAATCAGGTCTGAACTCACCGAAATGTTGGCTTTTTATTTACTGGCTCTCCAAACTTCACACTGACATCACTCACATCAAGGTTATCAATATCCTCCTTGTTGCTACATTAATGAAAGAGCTTTTGAATTCATTTTCCATGATTCTTCTGTAGCATTTGAGAACTCTAAATGTCACCTTTTCCTTGAAACAGTTGTAGCATCACATGCACCTGGTTTGTCTTCTATCTGCTGAACTCCTAATTTCCCAAGCTCAAGTACAAGCCTATTTTCCATGATTTATTCCTGAAATGCTGCTGTTTTTCTGGGTCTATTCCTAGGCCTTCTCTTCTCTGTCTACAAACTAAGAGTGAGACATCTCTGAGGAAGCCTTCACTATCCTACTAAGCCAGGGTTGGGAGATCTTTATGTACTCCCATGTACTGTCACAGTACTACTCTTACCACATAGTCATCGAGTGCTTAACCTACTTCCTAACCCATTAGGCTACCGATCCAAGAAGACAGGGATCAAATCTGTCTTGTTTGTTTATTGAGGTATCTTTAGTGTCCAAGACAATGTTTGGAACAGGAAATATTCATGAAATAAGTGGATAAATAAATGTATGCTTGCACCAGAAGACTACCTCACTACAATCTTTTCTAAATAATTTGTAATTTTTTGGTTATTGCTTTAGATACAAGGACTAATGTCCCGTGAGTTATCAGTGTGTATAAGTGTGTGTGCATTTATCTATAAATAAATAACATAACCTTATAAAACCCTATTACAATGAAAGGCATAGTATTTCAAATTTTTTTCCCATGGAAAAATTAGATATTAAATCAAACAAGTTAGAAGTCCAAGTACTGAGGTTGAGTTATTTAGAAATGAATTAGTAAAAGCAGCTGCACCAGGTGCACACTGAAAAACACCCAAAAGGCCCCAGTCACACAGTGAGTTGCACACTCCACAATCTAAGTGTCCAAAAGAAAAGGGTTATCAATTCTCATTATTTGTTTTTCTCAGACTGACTCTTGATGGTGATGGATGATTCTTCTTCTAGTTTTGAATTTCTATGTATGTAATAAACATATTGGAGTTTTAAAGCTGGAGAATATCTTGAAGATCTAGAGAGGACAAAAGTTTCACCTAAGTGCTAACTCTCATTAGTGGGTGCTGGTTGCACACAGCATGGTCTTGAGAAATAGGAGTATTCTGATACAGTACTGATTAGCTGTATCTTTCATGGGTAAACAAGGGAGAAATGCAAGCCATCCACTTATTTTTCTTCCCCAATCTAGTTAACCCATTCAGTTTCCAATGGAGAAAAATTAAGGTTCAGAAAAGTAAAGCAACTCACTCAAAGTTCGCATCAGTGCTGGAGCAGAACCCAGATTCCTTTACTTCAAGTCTGTGTCCTTTCTTTCACACCTGCTCTCTCCATTCATTACAGAGATAAATTAAAAATCCTAGCCCTATGATTAACTGCCTTTCAAATTTTAACCTGTTTTCAAGGTTAACGACTTGCCTTCGATCACCAGCATAAATAAATCTAGATATGAAGTGAGAGAACACAGCATGATCACAGGAAATAGCCTTCAACATCATAAAACTCTCATATAAAATGTAGTGACAAGTGCACTCCTAGAAGGCCAATGTTATCAGTAGTAGGGGCCACTGTCACTCTGACTAAACAATGCAGGGGAAGAGGGACTCGTGAATAGGAAATAGAAATATCATCTACAGTATCATTATGAGCCTTTAAATCTATACTCATGGTGATGGAATACGTGCAAAGACTTCTGTGAAGAGACAAGGACTGAAACTGATTAACTGGCTGTTAATGTCCTGGTCTCGGTGCTAGGCACTGGGAATACACTGATGAACAGGACAGCCCTGGTCCCTATCTTTGTGGTTGTTACATTTTAATGCAGAAGTCAGGCACTTAACAATGTTGTAACTGTTTCAACAGGGGAAGTACAAAGAATCTACTGGGGATGGTAACCTGATAACCCCCGATTTTTGGCAATTCCCACTTAGAAACACAACAGAGATTAATTTATAGTAATGTCCCGTAGCCATCCTGCATCCAAATTGGGTATCCTTAACACTGGATTGCTGTGGAAAATTTAGGAATTTAGTATCCACCAATTGGCGTTTTAAAATAAGCGAACACAAATAGAGAAACAAGTAAATAAAGAGTAATAATCACTTGCATCCCAATATATATTAGTTATTAAAAAATGCAAACCCTCAAACCAACATGTCCTCTTACGTCTAAAAGATGCTTATCGTTACCCACTCGATGCATTTCACATGCTTTGCAAGTCAGTATACGTATACCTGGTAATAGGACTCATTTTTATTCACATTAAAAGTCAGAAGTACCTTTTCCTGCTGAGATTTTGAAGGGAAAAGTAAAACACCATTCACTCAGAGATTTTATGGGTGTCTTAACAGGTGCTTTTATAAACAGGAAATGATTTATGACTTATCCAAAGGTATGCCTCTGAGTCTCACCTAATCTCTAAACCCAGCTGACTTTCCCCATTTCTCTAACACTGAGCATAGCAAAAAGAGGCGCTCTTGATTAGCCAAGAGACACTGCTGCTCATACACCAACCTATATTGGACTCAGAGTTGCGGAATTGAGAAATAACCTAAATACAGCACTTCCAGCTAAAAACTGCTCTGAGCATTTTCTATTCTGAAAAGTGGAAGGAAACCAAGTCACTCGCATAATACCATAAAACTTGCAAGTTCTTCCTTAGTAATATTATACTAACCTGCAAAGTGACATTTACACAGGGTTTATATATTAAGAGACAAGAAATATACATAGAAAGGGGTCACTGATATAAATAAGCACACTACTAAAATGCTGAGTCTTGGGAAACTGAAAAAAAGGTTTTAATTTACAAAACTCTTTCTACCCAGGAAAGTCAGAGGAGTATTATTTGGTGATACAAAAACTTGGTCCTCTTGAGGGTAGGGTATAGAATGTATGGGAAACTAGCAATTCTACCACAATAACTGAAAATTATTCGGTTTAATTTCTTCAACAAGCATTGATTTAAAAACTAGTATGGTCTAGAGCTGGGCTATTTTGTGCAATACAGTAGCTGCTGATTAACAGTGGGTGCTTCTAGGCACTTCAAACCAGGCCGGTGAAGCTGAGCTCTGAATTATGAGTATGCCACTCAGTTCTAATGAACTGAAATACAAATTTAAAAATTGATCCTTGGTTCAGTGATGGAAAAAGCCTTTCCGTGTGTTTGGAACGATCTGAGTATGTGAAACTGCTTTTTTCAACCATAACTTCTCTGAAATCTAAGTATAAATGGAGTATTTCTGATAAAAATATAGTGTCTAAATTGAGATGCAGTGAAACTATAAAATACCAAATTTCAAAGACTTAGAATGGTAAAAAGTATAACATATTTCATTAATATTTTATTGATTATATATTTAAATAATAATATATGCATATTTGGGTTAAAGATATTAAAATTAATTTTACTTGTTTCTTTTTATTTTGTACAAATATTTTCTTTGAAAACCAGAGAGAAAGAAAGAGAGAGAGAGAGAGATCTCCCATTTGCTGGTTAACTTCCCAAATGATTTTAACAGTTGCAGCTGCCCAGGCCCAAACCAGGAAACAGGAACTCAGCCCAGGTCTCCCATGTGGATGGCCGGGAACCAAGTACTTCATCCACCACCTGCTGCCTCCCAGTAGCAGGAAGCTGGAGTCTGGAATCGCGCTGCAACTTGAACCCAGCAATTGTTCCATATACGATGTGGGCATTCCAGCTGGCATCTTGACCACTACATCAAAAATCCAACCCTGTTTCTTTTTTACTTTGAAAACATGTGGCTACTAAAATTTCAAGGTTATATAGATGGCTTACATATTTCTACTGAACATCATTGTTCTAGGCAAGATGTTGGATCTGGGAATACAAAGCTGAACGCCCGCCCCCCTAAGCATTCTGTAGAATGGTGGTAAACCTTCTGTTATAGCAAAGACACAGAGGAATGCCAAGGATGCTCCGGGACATAGACAAACAGTCACACAATCAGGCTGAGGTCAAATTGCTCCGGGACATAGACAAACAGTCACACAATCAGGCTGAGGTCAAAGACGGCTTCCTGAAGGAAGCTTTGTTTCAGCCGGATCTTGACGTTTGAGTAGGACCTAGATGAAGAAAGAGTAAGGGCATTCCAGAAGGAGGGAAGGACGTGAACTAAAGCACTGGGGAAAGCAATATAATGCAGTGACTGAGAATCCAGAATCCTGGAGTAGGCATTTGGCCTAGCGGTTAAGATGCACACGTCCTGCATCAGCATGCCTGAGTTCAATACCCACCTCTGGTATCTGTGTCTGCCTGTGTGTGTGTGTGTGTGCATGGGTGCATATATGTAGGTGTGCTTCTCCCTTTCAACTAAATTATTTTTTAAAAGAAAGAATCTAGAACCCCCACCCTTTCAGCCTTAGTCAAGCTGCACCAATTACTAACTACAGGGCTACAGGCATATTTTGTAACTTCTCTGTGTTTTCTCCTCTATAAAATGAACATAATATGGTTGCAACTTTATAAGTTTATTGTGAGAAATACATGGATTCGTTTACTGTTCCGAACTGTGAGCGACGTCACATCAACACTTGCTACTTTTGTGAATTAGGAAAGGGAACAGCTCTGCTGTGGTGGGACAGAGGGTTTGAGTGAGGCTGTGGTGGGAGACCAGGCTGCACAGGGGATTAGGCATCATGTGTCACCTTAGTCTGACCTTCTATTAAGCTGTGGATGATCCATCGTATCTTAGAAATATATCTCTAGTTGGGTAGGCATTTAGTATAGTCACGAATTCATCTCTTGGAGTACCTGGTTAGAGTACCAGCTCCTCTGATTCCAATCCTACTTCCTGCTCACGGATCCTGGGACAGAGCAGGTGAATGCTCAAAAACTTGGGTCTCTGGCACCCACACGGTAGAACCCAGGTGTAGCTCCGGGCTCTTGACTTCAGCCTGGCCTGATCCTGACTGTTGTGAGCATTTCGGGAGTGAACCATAGGGTGAAAGGTGGGTCTCTCTCTCTCTCTCTGTGTGTGTGTGTGTGTGTGTGTTTAATATAAAAGGGGAGGAGAGCACGGGAGAGGACAAAAAGATAGATTGCTCTCTCACTCTTCCATCACTGTGCCTTTCAAGTAAATGAAAACTAAATATACATATATAAAAAACAAAACTTTCTCTGCTGCTTTGTAAGTTCCTGGCTTGCCTCCAATTTCCAGCACTGCTGCTCTCACATGTGTCTACAGGTCTGAGTTCTAGCTAGCAGCAGCACGTGCGTCAAGGGACCTGGGCCACCTCTTGTGTATAGTCCTTTGCCTGTTTACTCTTTGTGATAGCTTAAGGGACCCAGCAGGACAACCTGGGAAATCTGTTGAAAATGGAGGCGCCTTGCTGGCCAGGGTTCCTGAATAACCCTGGGGGCTTCCACCTCCCCCTCGCCACACCTAAAGGCAACTTTCATGAAATCATCTTGCACTGTTTACAGGACAAAGAAATACTCTTAGATTTTCTTTTTTCTCTAAGTCATTTTACAGGTTTGGAGGAATGCTTGATATAGCAGTTACTCTAACCTAACTATATAGATATGAAAAGTATTTAAAGAGGTATAAGCATTTCTATGAGGGAAAAAGGTTTGAAAACTGATAAGATATGTGAGTGATAAAGTTGTCAACAAAGTCTTAGAGTAGTACATTTTCAAATGTTATCTTGAATGCAAATGTAAACATTGAACCAACAAATAGTATTTTTGGTGACCTTGTCCAAGTATATTTTAGACCACTAATGAACTACACGCCATGAGCAAGAACTAGGAATTTGGTTAGGCTAAGAAAATCAGGCATCCCTCTAAATTTCGAAGAAAAGAAATCAGTTTTAAATGAAAACGGGAAGTGCTTAAGATAGTGATGGGGTTCAGGACATGCTGCCCCACAATAGAGCAAGAATGTCACTCTTACCTTCTCACACTCCTTCTCCCCTGGTAAGACCTAGCACATCTTACCCTGAACTAGGTACTAAGACTCCCATTCCAGAGGTATAACCCTGGTACCTGGAGGAAAAGAACATTCTTGTCTTGGAAGAACAGGACCACAAAGGAAGCTGCACAAACACGCCTTGCTAACTTTCCCCAGTTTATTATTAGATAAGCCCTTTATCCAATCATAGATCTGCCTGTCTACTTTTCATTAAACCTTAGCATAAAAATACATGGTTTTCCCTGATTCTTTGGGTATTCATTTCTGAAGGCTCCCTGTTATGTAAATATAAAATGTAATTCAATAAAATTGTATGCTTTTCTCTTGTTAATCTTTTTTTTGAATTTTTTTTTTGTTACAGATGTCTCTGCCACCAATCTAGCAATGAGTGAGGAAAGAAATCTTTTCCCCTTTCTAGTAGTAGGAGTCAAGTAGATTCTAAAATTCTACATCAGCAGGTTTTGGGTTCCCAGAAGACAAAGGACTGGAAAGATTGGCTCTGACAAACCCGATACTGTGAAAACTGAATCCTGATTTCAAGGCAACAACATTTTATACTCCTATTGGGTAAAGAGGCAAAGGCTTCCAGAAGGAAGGTCAGAGCCTGGTGTTTTTCTCCCAAAACCTAGGGGTAGTTGACTCTTAGAATGGAAAAGGCTAAGTGACAACAGGCTTCTAAATACTGTTTCTTCATACAAGGGCAAAGGGATACGCCTTCAAGGGGGTGAGTCCATGGAATTTTATAGAAGACCAAGGTCAAAAGTGATGGTCAGTTGCTGCTTTCCTGAGGCCCCACCAGCATCAACACCAGAGCATGTAGCCTGCAGCCCGTTCTCACTGCTTCTGAAACCAATCCTAACTAGCCAGATAGTGCAGCCAGAGCTAACACAGGGCCAGAGTGGAAGAGGTGCGACATGATTTTTCCTGCTGCCATTCTGGTAACTGGTGTGAGCTCCAGACTTCATCATGATCACTGCAATTCCTCCTGCTTTCCGGGAATGCCTTCTGACACTCGTCTCAGTTTTAAGAACCATATTTCTTTCTCCTAGATTTCTCAAATCATTTTCCTTATGTGATTTCTTCACAAAAGTGATGTATTTTCTTGATCATAATTTTTGAAAATATGTTGTGAAAAAAAATACTGTATGCTATCCGCAGTAATTACTCTTTCCCTCGCCTTAAAAGAAATTCTTCTAGGGAAAAGATGGAAAATAGCATACAAGTTGTTAAAAAATGGGCTTTTTGTGATGTTGAATGAGACTGTGTCAGCCTTTGGTCACTCCGACTTCAGCAGTCACTTTGTCTAAAGGCTTGCAGGCTGCACGATTAGCCCTGCCAGCTCTAAATCAATACGCTTCTTAAACCCAGCCCAGGGTGTATCAGGAACTGGAGCCCCACTAGCAGACAGGGACTGACAGTTACCTGAGCATTCACCATGTGCCAGGACACCATCCTCTAAGAGTCCAATGCAGGAATTCAGTTCATTCTAACAGCCCTGTGGGGTTGGTTCTCTGTGGGGTTGCCTCCACTGTGCACACAAGGAAACTCATGCATAGAGGAGTGAGCCAGCTAGAAAGTGGCAGTCAAGTTAGGGCCAGTTATTACCCCTTTTTCCCCTGCTCTTGATTCTTTACAACTGCCATTCCAGAAGTGATAGCTTTGTTTAATCTTGGGTCCATAAAAATCAGCCAAGCAAACATTGGAAGCACCGTGGCCACCAGCAGATTCATTCCTGCATTAGACCATTGCCCCAAGTCTGCTACCAACAAAAGCAGCAGCAGCACTTCAGCACACATTTTTGACAAGTGACCTGTGCTGTGCTACACACCGCATTCTGCGTCTTCCGCGTATCACGTCAGTGTAATCCCAGGATCCAGTGGGCATGAGCCGAGCTGTCTTGTGCTGCAGCCTTTCCCATTAGCCACTACCTTATAATCCTCAGCATTTTGGCTGGGCTGCTAGGTGTTGATTTATACCCCAGGGTCTCCTTTGAGTTGAGGTTTCAGCTTAGCTCTGAACCCTGCGTACATATTGTCAATGTTCTCTCCTTAAGAACTAGATTCCAGTTGCTTCCAGATAAAACATACCATGCTCCTCCTTCCCAAACAGAGGTGTGACAGACACCTTCCTCTCCTTCTACCAGATACAATCGTTACTCACTCACATCTTACTTATTACATGTGAGCTTAGAACATCTCCTTGACTGTTGTTTTTGGGATAGCAAGGGGCCTGCTTTGAGGGACTTGTCATACCAACAGCCTCCTCTTTTTACCAGTTAGCTGCTGAATCCGTCCTACTGCTTGTCAGAACCAATGTGGGTCACACTTAACCTCTCAACAGTATAGTCCCCCATCTCCGATACAGAATAGGAAATGCCTGCAGGCAGGAACCTGATCTTATTTTCCTGTCTCCAACAAATGAGTATGGAACGCATTTCCCCTGTAAATAGAACATACTATTCTAGTGCATGTTTACTAAATGAATGGCTATTGAATGATATCAGACCTCATTTTTCCATCCTAATATTAAACACAAATTTCCGATTTGAATAAAACATATCAGTTCTAGCTGATAATATGACAGAAAAACTTATACTGCAGGTTATATTTTTCAGTAAAATTTTTTACCACCTCACTAGAATTAATTTATTCCAAGATAGTAGAAATAGGAATATATTGGTTTGGTGTGAGATGAAATGGATTTAAAGAATATAATAAAAAGAAGAACATTACAATCTGCTTAACCTAACCCTGGGAAGATTAATAGCTTTCAATTCATACACAGACAATCTACAATTTGACAAATACAAGGCCTTATTAAAAATGAAAGCTGATTATGATGAAATACTATCACAATTCCAAAATTAGCATGGTGTATAAAACAGACAAACCAACAGTGTGGCAATAGCTGCAGTCAATCCTTTCACATGAAACTCCAATGACATGGTGTTTTTAGTGCCAAAATGGTCAAACACACAATGGTTGGAGATATAACTGAGAATTATGTTCCAAAAAAATTCTACAGCAGAAGGTAATTAATATCTCTTTGGGGGAAGGCTGGATTTTTAATGAATCAGGCATGACTCCGCAGAGAAAGGCTCAATGTTGCCAAATACTCTTAGCAAAAACGCTTTCAACTAGAGGTCTCCTGGTTCTTGCGGTCAACTTTCACTTTGGGAGCAGAAAGCATGTATCGATGGCCACTTTTGTAGCATACTGAAGTCTGTGGCAGCATCAGAGAATAGTGGGCATTATACATGAAATCCAAAGTCTTCAGTTCTGTACACCTTTAAACCAATTGGTCATTTTCAGATCTGGGATATTTCTTTTCCTTTAAATGTATCATTACAAAGTCTTCATTTGTAAATGAAACCACACTCAGACGTGAAATCTATGAAAAAGATAAAAGTGTTGAAGTGTGAGGTTGGCAGTGTTCAAAGGAGCTCATTTATTTGTCCCTCTTCTCATCCCCTCCTTTGACCTCTGAGGCACTCTGCAGTGCTGTTAGAATGCCTGGAAGCATATTTTGAAAGAAACCAGACCTGGAACAACTCCCCTGCTTTTCAGTTGGGGTAAATGAAGTTTAAGACGTTTAAGGACTTTTGCAAAATCACAAAGAGAAATGAATCAGCAGAGATGGAAGAAATCAGAGGTATTTTCCTAGCACCGGATTAGGGTGCCTTTGACTTCACTTTCTCATTGCATTGGCCTTGGGCCCCTCCTTATCTGCTCCTTTTAAGTATCTTTATTTCAGTCCTTTACATTTTCAGTTAAAATAAATGATTTTCTGTGTCTTCTAAAAAATCTTTGGAGTAAGTTAAAGATGATCTGAAGTATCACAAAATCAGGATCGAGAGCATACTCTGAAAGAATAGATTATTTTAGAATGTGAAGGAGGGCCAAGGTCTGTGCAAAGTTATTTGTGCTTTGAACAGAAATCCTGAGTGCAACAAGTAAGAATATAAAGCTATTCCCTCTGATCTCTCTGTGTAACTCTGACTTTCAAGTAAATAAATAAATAAATCTTTAAAAAAAAAGGGGGGGGGGGCGGCGCTGTGGTGCAGTGGGTTAATGCCCTGGCCTGCAGCGCTGGCATCCCATATGGGCACTGGTTCGAGACCAGCTGCTCCACTTCCAATCCAGCTCTCTGCTATGGCCTGGGAAGGCAGTAGAAGATGGCCCAAATCCTTGGGCCCCTGCACCCACTTGGGAGATCTGGAAGAAGCTCCTGGCTCCTGGATTCGTATCTGCACAGCTCCGGCCGTTGCGGCCAATTGGGGAGTGAACCATCGGATGGAAGACCTCTCCCTCTCTCTGTCTCTCCTCTCTCTGTGTAACTCTTTCAAATAAATAAATAAATCTTTAAAAAAAAAAAAGCTATTCCCAATATACAAAAGTTCTGTAGACTTTTTCAAATGAACCCTCAAAGTCAGTGCTTTAACTTTGCTACTTAGAGACCTATGTATGTGCTAGGTTTCCCAAATGGAATTCTCTATTCCCATAACAATCTTCTCTAAAGTCACACACACATACAAAAACCAAATGGAATTCCAAGTTCGCATGCCTAATACACTCTGACTATTCCCTGTTTTATGAACACATCATCTAGCTTTTACAATTCTTTACATGTTCTATTGTCCCAAAAGATATATTCCTCCTAATTTAAGTTAAGATGCATGATTTTTAAAAGCAATTTAAGTGAAAACTGCAAAGACAAAAAAAAAATGTAAATTCACGCTTACAAAATGATGGCTTACAGCACTTTAAGTTCCTCCAGATATTTAAAAAAATCATTTGTGAGTGTTCAACCTGGTGAATATTTGGCAACAACGTCACCTCTAAGCAAGAGATTGTGTGGATCACACAGCATTTTCAACTAAAAGTTACAGTTTTTTACTTAACATACATACTACAGCACAGGTTGAGTTTGAGATCATTTTGCAATCTCTGAACGATTCAGCTGGTAAAAACAAGACATACAGACCACTTAGAGCTCATCACTCTTTGGTTTTGAATCAGCTAAGCTATAACTCAAGGAAGGTGAGAAAGAGCATTTGTCACTCTCCAGGGTGGCATCTGAACCCAGGAATCCCCTTGAGATAGAGTTAACAGATGCTTCATATCTCCCATAATGCTCTGCCACCGACTCTCTACTGCCATGGAATCCACTTGGGCCACTTTTCATTTTACTGTTCTATACACACTTTCCTTTTTTTATATTCTCCTTGGAACTGAATTAGTTACTGTTGCAAAGAATGGGAGCCCTGTGCTAGGAAGGGTGGGGTATAATGACAAGCAAGTGCATTTGTTTGGAATAAAATGGTCAGAAACAGAACAATAAACACAGGAATCTACTAGAACAGGCCTTCAGTTTATCAACACAAAGAGTTTTCTTCATGACTTTCTTGGACATGAGTTGCATTTAAAGACAGAGTTGCTAACAATTTCCTTTCCCTTTTACTTGTTTAATTATGCAACCGGATATTAAAGCATTTAGGCCGGCATTTTGCCCAATTTTTACTATTTTATTTTTATGCATTTTCAATACAGATTCAAAATCTTGGCCAGTTAAACATCCAAGTATAGCTTGGTTTAGTAATAGACAGGTTATAAACACACACTGGTGTATAATGGAGTACCTCCCACATGTAACTATGTCCACTGAAGTGCTAAAGTAACAATACTTATGCCCGTCATAGTGTCTCAGTCTCCCTAAAGCAGAAACAGATTTGGACACAGGTAGTTTATTTAGGAGGTGATCCTAGGAAGCACTGTGGGAAATAGGAAAGTGAGGGAGGAAGAGGGAAAAAACAATCCAGAGTCCCTTACTCAGCAGATGTGGCCAACTGGGACTCACTGTTGCTGGGACCCATTGATAATCTGGGGAATACATCTCAAAATTATCCCAGTGAGGAGAGAGAAACTAGGGTTTTTAACCCATCTACTTGCCTTCCTAACTGGTTGAGAAATGCTCCAATTAATTCCCTGGCACTTCCAGTTTGGCCTACGCGTCTACTTCCCAGCCCAGGGCTAAGGGAATACGGGCAGGATCTGTACGACACCTGTTCTAGCTATACTCTGTACTCACAAAATAGTGTACAGGATCATGGACTTAAGGTGACAGCAAAGTAAACAGATGCGCACACTCCACACACAGGTTTTGATTTGGCTTGCAAAGCTCCCTACATTTCTTTGCATATAAACTAGGTTCAGCCTTCAAATCTCAAAGTGAAATTGCAGAATTTTAAAGATGTGCTTTGAGTTTAATTCCAGCCACATACATACAAAACTATTTCAGCTTCAAGGGCTAAGGTTGAAGTTCTTAAAACCAAAACAATCAGCCTCAAATCTCAGAGCATTTTCATAACTGGATGATCTGTCTGTATTTACATTCACAGGCAAAATTCAAAATGAGGAATGATAATGTGCAAATTTAAAAAAGAAGAGAAATTTCCCTAAAGAAAAGTACTGATAAAATGTTAATATAAAGATCTGTCATTTAACAAATGACAAAAAAATAAAATTGCTGGTCTCTTAACTTTTGACACATAATTTAAGATCTAAAGTTCTTTTTTGTTTTACATCATGAAGTCCTCCTTGACACAATATTTATATGATTCTTAGAAGACTGTAAATAAGAGGATTTTTCAAACAGTTCATCAAACAATAGAATTAAAAGCTGAGTTTATTTTGATGTAAAATCTCTTTTGAAATCCACACCTGTTTTTTCCCCATAATATACATTTTCCAAAAGCTTTTTGAATACCTTTTGTAGTATCTGAGCGTATACAGTGGGCATCTAGATGCCTTCCCAGGATCAATTGTCAAGTGCTCTCCTGCCTACAGGAATTACTGGACCTTTTGCCTGCCTTTTTTTCCAGGTAGGCAGAGGGATGGCAGGTAGCATGGCCTTGGAGAAAGAAGACAATTTTTGTCTCTCTCCTTAACTAGGGTGCTCTCAGCTCCTTTCTCACTGCCTCTAGACCAGCACAGTGCCTGCTCAACTGGACTGCTTTTTCCACTCCCACTGCTGCCATTAGTCTCATATCTAGAATGTTTCCATGGGTAAAATCAGAACACAGCATGCTTGTCTGGAACAAATCGGAATCCTAGGCGTTGGAGCCAAGTCTGCAATCTTGGGCCAATTTCCTGTTTCTACACCTGCAAAATGGAGATGATAACACATCTTCCTCAAAGGTTTATTGTGATGTTTATACAGTGTTTGATACTTGCAACACAAGAAATGCTAGCTTGGCTGGGCATTTGGCCTAGCAGTTAGGTTGTTGCTGGAGACATGGGTGTCTCCTATCACAGTGCCTGGGTTCCATACCCAGCTCTGGCTCTTGACTCTGGCCTCCTGCTAGTGCAGGCCCTGGTAGGCAGAATTGAAGGCTCAACTGCTTGGGTTCCTGCCACCCACATGGGAAACCTGCATTGCATCCTGGATCCCAGCTTCTGACTTTGGCCCAGGCCCAAACACCATGGGCATTTGGGGGAGTAACTCAACGGATGGAAACACATGCATGTTTTCTTTCGTTCTCCCCCGCCTTCCCTCATCTCTCTGCCTCTCAAATAAAAGGGAAAAGAGAAGAAACAAGAAATGCTAGCTGTTGCTATTATCAATATTAGTATTGTTATGGAATGCAGGCCACAGGCTACTGCACAGCAATTCTGTTAGGAAATAGGAAAAAGAGTTGGGGGAATGGAGCAAGCAAACAAAGTTTTGCCTTTCTCCAGGGCAGTGATCCAGGGCCAGCGACATCCCCCGGGAGTTTGTTAGAGATGTAAATTCTCAGGCCCCACCACACACCAACTGACTCAAACTCTGGGGTAAGGCGTAGCCACCTGTGTTTTAAGAAGCCCTCCAGGGGACTCGGAATCAAGCTCCACTTTGGGGAGCACTAGCTGTATAGCACTAGCTGTATAGCAAGAAGGGCAAGTGCTGAGCTGAGCCGAGTTCATAAACAACATTAACATTTCCTCTCTTATCAGTTGTCCCCTTCTGGGCATTCCCATCGCTTAAGATTTCCATTTCCATTTTCATACTCACACACCATCTGGCCCAAGGTAGAACCTTCCAAAGACGGAAGTAGATTAGTAACTACAAGGGATTCTTTGTCCTCTGTCCAGAGCCAGAAAGATTGACTAGAAAGACATTTAGGGGCCACTTTGAGCCCTTACTTGTTTCAAATGAATGTTGTGTGTGCGTGTGTATACATATATACATATGAAAGTATATATGCACTTTATTGTGCTAACAATTATAGTATAATCAAGCCTATGGGAGTACCATATAATTGACATTGCAGTTTTTATTACCTTTAAGTTTGAAAAGTAAGCAATAGCTACCCTTCAAATCAGACTAGCAATTCCATTTGTGTGATAAAGTACATGCATTAATATAAAAATAAGATTTTAAATCTTAAAGCTTGCAGATAACATTTCCTCGGCCATATGTTTAATAGCTGTAAAGAAAAGACAATGCTTTTTATTGCTGAGAAAGTTGATTACAGAAGAATCTTACTTTAAGTATTGTCTTTCATTTAAAATCTTAGATGATACCATTACATATGTCCTTTTGATTTTAAATGAATATGTATTTACATAAAATGCAGTCATTTCTCCCACTTCTTCATTGTTGAAATTGCCTTTGTCAACAGTTATGTGGTGTCAAGATGGAATCAGAATGAGTGGGAGCAGAAGTTTTTTTCAGTCAAGCTTTGCTAACATATGCACTCTTCACAAATGACTGGCGAAACAATGTATGTATTTAAGAAAGAGGTGGAAAAGCTGCCTGTTAGAACTTGCCCCTTCAATTCCACCTGTGCAAGAGGAGGAGACTCTGAGAATCAGAAATGAGTTCATCAGGGCTCAATTTTGGCTAGGTGGCTAGGTTGGAATCATGAAGGTTTTTTTTTTTTTTTTTTTTTTAATAAAGTTCTGCTATCCAGACTCCCCTAGAGTTTTTCTAATTGGCTTGGGGTATAGTATGGCCATGTCATTTCCTTAGAGGTCACCTTTAATTTAACCACTTTACATTATTCAAACATGGCTTTAACATGTAGTATGTGGGAGGTGGTTGGGAAACTCACTAGTGCTGGGTTCCTGATATGATGTTGCTCCTGTTCTACATCAGGATTATCTTAAAAGGGCCAAAGTAGGAAACTTTTCCTTCCCCCATTCATAGTCATGTGCACAATGTATTATCGCTTTGATACAAAATGAACCATTATTGAATACTCATTCCCCTACTTCTTCCAATTATTCATTAACACTTCAAATATTTAATTATGTGGTAGGTATATAAAAGTACAAATAGGTACAAAGAAACCTTAAGAAGCTTAGAATCTAAATGGAAACATAAATTTATGGATAACTGAAATATACGGCAAGGGACAAGACAAGTGTGCTGAGGCTGCAGTGAAGACTCAAGAGATCCAGGTTTAGGTGCTCAGGAATCTATGTAGGAACGGTTGTCAGCAAGGGGATTATGAACTAGCTAAGCAAAGGTGAGCAGGGAGAGACAGACTGTTCCTGAGAGACAAAACTGTTTGCGTGGAAGGCCAGAAATAAGAAACAAAGGTAGTTTATTTGATTGTGGAGTTCAGTAAAGAGGGATAAGGCACACACTGTCGCATGGACTGAGAGTATGAAGGGCCTTGAAGTAGTGGAATGCTAGCAAATGTCAAACAACCAGTTCGGAGGGCTGGGGGAGGCTGTTCCTGTTTGTAGCATATGCAGATTTCTTGGCATAAGGACTTGTACCATGGTTAATTTCAAGCTACCGACTGGATGTCACTGAATGAGGAATTCAGCGGCAAAAGATGCACTTAAGTTGACTCTCAGAACCTGATGAGTGTAAGATGAGTGGTTAGCAAGCAGAGAATACGTATGCTAAACATAGACAGTACGGGGTCAAAGGACCAAAAGATACTTAATATTCATGAGGCACCTGAACACTAAATATTCATGAAATACTCAATATACATGAGACCAAATGTACAGAAGACTAAATATTATACAAGATGCACTTAATATTCAGGATAAAATCCATGCACATGTGTACCTAATGTTCAGGAGGTCTTAATTCAGCCACCCAAGGGAGACACCCATTCCAGACTCTTAAGTCCTCTGCCTGAGACTTGATGTGGCTGTTTGCTAGAATATTTTGGCAAGCTTCAGCTGTGGCCAGACATACTTATCTCTGTCTCTGCTAAAGTCTGTGCCATTGGCTTAGGCACCACCTATGGTGGGCTCCCTTGTTCAAAAGTCAACTCTGGTCCTTACAAGTACAACATAGGTGGGGAAGGCTGATGCAGTGTAGAGATAGGACATACAGCATTGTGTATCTCAGTGTGTGATTTTAATAAATTGTGATTCAGGTATTTTAATTTGGTCTGTGATTCTTTCTTTCATGACCTCCATGATAGGCTGCTTGGTAGAGTACATGGATACTACCACTGCCTCAAAGTAATTCCCCTCATGATACAGGAGACATGGGATGTTTGCTAAGACAATAAATTCAGGGCCAGCGCTGTGGCATAGCTGGTAAAACCGACGCTTGCAGTGCCAGCATCCCACATGGATGCTGGTTCTATTCCCGGCTGCTCCTCTTCTGATCCAGCTCTCCGCTATGGCCTGGGAAAGCAGTAGAAGATGGCCCAAGTCCTTGGGTTCCTGCACCCATGTGGGAGACCTGGAAGAAGCTCCTGGCTCCTGGCTTCAGATCGGCCCAGCTCTGAAACAGTGGATGGAAGGCCTCTCTCTCTCTCTCTCTCTCTCTGCCTCTCCTTCTCTCTCTGTTTAACTCTGACTTTCAAGTAAATAAATCTTAAAAAAAAAAAAGATGGGTACAGAACAGGAATGCCCACTCCTATACTGGTGGGCCTGGGTTTGACTCCTGGCTCTGGAATCTTCCTAACAATGCAAACCCTAGGAAACAGCAGAAATGGCTAAAGTAATTGAGCTCCTGCCACCCACATTAGGAGACTTGGTTCAAGCAAGTTTCCACCTACTGGCTTCAGCCTGGCCCAGCCCTAACCCGGCTGTTGTGGGCACTTGGGAATGAGCCAGTGGATGGAAGTGCACAGAATGTCTCTGACACTTCCTCTCAGAATTTCAAAATTTACAAATTTAAAATAATAACTAGAATTTCCCAAGGGAAAGTTGATGAGTATCACTCTTAATTTGCTTAATCATTTGCTGCATTTTAAAGGAACGAATTTGATTTTAATGAAGTGAAAAAAGCAAAATCAAACATGTTGAAATGGATGGAGTTCTGACACGATTTGTGAAGCCATGTCCAGAAAGGAATTGAAAAAAAAAATCCCCCAACAAATAAATCACTTTAGAAAGGTTGAGTTTAAAAGCAGTAAGCATCATATTCTGATAACACTTTTGTGAGGAGATAGACGGACTGACAGGCAGTTAGGTTGGTCCAGGTCACAATGAGGAAAGGGGTTGTCTCTAAGGGGGTGCGAAATGCATGCTTCTCTCCAAAAGCTTGAAAGTGCTGTTGCACTCCTTTGAGTTTCTAGTTTTATCATGAGAATGGCAAGGAAGTAGTGATTCCACCGATCTGAAAACAGAATACTAGAGAAAACACAAAGACTATGCCACCCTTCTGATGGTTTTCTGTTTTATCAACAGCAAGCTAAAGTGGATCACAATTCAGGCCTTTGGATGGGTTTGTCCCCAAACTCTGACTGATTGTTGGCTGCTGTTCTGGTTTTTTTCTTATCCCCGGAATTGTAGGTCAAAGACCTCCACATTTTCTCTGGTCTGCCTCTCTTGGTGTGAGGAGTCAGATGGGTTAATAGGGGATTCCAATGGAATCTAGGGTGTAAAATACTTGCTTCCTTCCCCAAAACTTTCTCTTTAGCAAGAACTAACAGGCCATCCTGCCCATCTTCCTTCTTTGGAATCTCCAAATTTACCATGAGAATAGCAAGGGAGTTCCTCTGAGCTCACAGCTTGTGGTGAAAACAAGTTACCTACCCCATCCTTGGCAGCCCAGACAGAATGGAGAATTGTAAATGAGGTCTTTTGATGGTTTTTTGTGTCCCCGCCTGGTAACTGAATGTCTATCTAATCGTCAAGTTTTTTCCCTTGGAAATTGTACTTAATGCTGACTGCTACCAGTCCCCTTTGGGTTTTCCTCTCATGTAAGCCTCCCATCCATGCTACTCTGGCTGGAGGTTCTTGATTCTAATAAATACTTTTAAATCTCTTTGCCAGCCGCTTGGAAATTCTTCTTCCATGTGATACAAAGAACCGAGGTAACCATAATTTCTCCACCGCTGTTTTCCCATAACATTGGAGCCCCTCTCCTGGCTGCTGAGGCAGGAGCTTTCTGACTTAAATAAATCCAGCTTTGCTCACTGCCTTGTCTGCACGGAAATTCTTCTTTCAGGCAAGACAAGAACTAAAGTCACCTTTGTTTGCCACTGTTTTACCTGTAACGCTTTCACTCGCTGATCCCAAGAATATTTTAAAAATACTAGAGATAAAGTATTCAATGACACTGAAAACAACGCAAAAATATAGAACTAAAGTATCATTGAAAGATATAACTAATTTGATTAGAAAGTTAATATTTAAATGGATAACAAATAGGAACAGACTTTGGTGTTTATTTCACTGTATGGTGTTACCAAATGCCATGGTAAAATCAAATGCACAATTTGGAGAAATGTAACGTAATATCTGTTGAGATTTATTTACTTCCCATTTGTTTCAAGACCTTGTGCTCAATATTGTAAGGGTCTACTGAGAAGACACCTGCACAACCAGCTTTTACTATGCCCTTATTATCCATTATAACAGTGCTAGCTTATTAGGCAACTAGTAGTAATAACAAGCAACGCTAAATGTCTTTGAGCTAAGTAATCCAGTAACTACATTAAGTTGATTATCGTATCGTACACTCCCCCTTCCCTCTACCTGGCCAGATGTGACCCTACCCTGACCCAGGTCCAGGAATGTAAAAGGGAGGTTTAAAGCTTGAGATAACAACCAGCCCCTACCCTGGAGTTGGCGACAGGTGTCTCAGATGTCAGGACTTATCAGAAGTGTCAACTTGATCTATAGCATCCCCCTAAAGCCTGCTTGTACATGATAATAAAAGCTCTGTAAGAATTGGGCTCAGAGCTTCTGGGGGGGGGGGGTTCCTCTCCTGGAGGCACAGAGAGGCCCGGGTTCGACCCTGCTAATTGGCTTCAACTTCAGTCTCTGGTGGTATGATTTTTGGGGGACCACGGACTGCGGGCATAACACTACCAAAGCAAAAAATACATTCCCTAAGAGTCTGCAGTCTAATTATAAAGGTGGAAAACATTTTCCAAAGCTAAACACAATTTAGTACAAATTAAAAATAACTATAGAGATTTGAAGAAAGGAGAAACATCTGGTTAGAGAATCAGAAGAGAATCATGGTGGAAGAGCTATAGGAGATAGTCCTTCAAGGGTCATTAAAGTATTGGCAGGCAAATGGAAGAGAAAAAGCTAAGAATGCCCAGGGACTTACATGATGCGCAACTTAGGTGTGGCCTTAAAATAGGCAAGACAGAGGCTCATGTGGACTACAAACTATTTTGTATGAATATGCCCAAAAATCTATGAGTAATTACGGCAAAAACAGTAGATTGTCCCAGCATCTTTTCATCCCAAATATCATAATTTAATTGGCCATTAGACTTCTCAGGGCAAGATCGGATACACAGTCATCTCCAGTTCAGGGGATGTAGACATTGGTACAAACCGCTGTTGTATTATGTATCATGTTGCACTGAGCCGATTTGCTGATTTCCCCTCACAATTACACTCTAGTCTCTTGAGGTGAAAGGTTTTTATCACTTTCATTCTTAAATCTAGCGATTAATATGGCATTTAACACTTAGAAAGTGCTCAACTAAATCCTTATTGAATGAACAAATGAATTCCTCAGGCAACCAATACTGTATTAAAACGTCTGCCCCAATGTTCTTATCAATAACTTAGATTTTCAGGGGCAGGTGTTGTGGCACAGTGGGTTAATCCATTGCTTGGGAGGCCTACATGCCATATCAGAGTGCCTGGTCAAGTCATGGCTGCTCCCCTTCCAATCCAGTTTCTTGCTAATGCATATCCTGTGAGGCAGCAGATGATTCAAGAACTTGAGTTCCAGCCCCCAATGTGGGAGACCTGGAGAGAGATTTGGGTTCTTGGCTTTGGCCTGTCCCAGCCTTGGCTCTTATGGGTATTTGAGGAATGAACCAGAAGATGGAAGATTTCTTTTTCTCACTCTCTCTTCCTTCCTCTCTCTTTTGGTCACTCTGCCTTCCAAATAAATAAAACAAGTTAAAACTTTAAAATAACTTAGATGTTCAGTTATCCAGTAAGAGAAATGGAAAACGATAGAGCAAAGAAGGTAGAAAAGATTTTTCTTTTTTTGTGATTTATTTATGTACCTGAGAGGCAGAGTTACAAAGACAGAGAGAGGGTGAGACAGAGAGAGAGGTCTTCCATCTGCTGGTTCCTTCCCCAGATGGCTGCAGTAGCCAGAGCTGTGCCAATCCAAAGCCAGGAGCCAGGAGCTTCTTCTGGGTCTCCCACACAGATGCAGGGGCCTAAGCACTTGGGCCATCTTGTACTGCTTTCCCAGGCCATCAACAGAGAGCTGGATCAGAATTGGAGCAGCTGGGACTCAAACTGGCACCCATATGGGATGCTGGCACCACAGGAGGATGCTTAACATACTATGTGATAGTGCTGGGCATGAAAAGATGTTTCTAACCCACACAAAGAACAGATCTGAGGTTCATATGTACACATAAAATCATCATAGACATGACACTCATATGCAAGTACAAATTAGAAAAAAAAATCAACTGGGCTAAGAGGAGTTTCCACTATTTCCTAGTACACATACTTTTTAGGTGTCCTTAGGTGGATTCCCTTCTCTTTAAAGGCTTCCTTAGACATGCCAGAATTTTTAAAAAAAATTGCAGAATTTGGAGGAGACATGCATATAGTTTGATTCATTCCCTTGGATGCAGTGTGAATAATTCTGCTTGTAACAATGACAGGGAATATTAGAAGATAAGAGTGCCGTGTGAATCATCTAAGAAAGATAATATTGAGGTGGAAAGAAGAGCTATGAAGGGTAGCAACCTATGAATAATACATGTTATATAGAAAGTGCCTTTTCTCTTTAGGTGGATATATAGTTGAGTTGAATTTTACATGGCTGGAAGGCAGTGTTTGCTCTACTTTTCTCTATGTATGTATAATATATATATGGGCCCTATTATTACTGTAATAGGAAGAACTCTTTTCCATAAGTCAAATTTTCTTTTAATTTGCTGCTCCTTGAATTCCTTTCTTTATTCTTCCTGTACAATCACATCTCCAAATCTCCTTGAAAGGGTAAAATGATGTAGAATGCCTATAGGCTAACTATGATTTGAGTTCAATGACATTCAACACAAATCTAAGCTAAGTTGTCACAACACATTCAGCAAGAAAACCTGACAAAGGAGTTTGTACAAATCTTTAAAGTGAGTTACCAGAGGAGAAATTACCATATCATTCTCATGATAAGAAAGAATTCAAATCAGGGAAGATTAGAGATAAAAACAAAAAAAAAATGACACTGAAGAATATCTCACTACTACAAGATGATTCTACCTTTATGATTTCTCTAAAATGCAAAGATATGTTTTAACTCCGACTCAGTAACTGAGCCCATAACTCCCTATAATGTTCTAAATTTTAACTGGCATTTTGCTCATGAATTCAGAGTTGGGCCCTCCCACTGTTGGTGTAGTGGTTATATGTATTCCTATATTTACTTCTCCAGCTACTGCTCCATCTTTCAAAGGCATTCATGTCTTACTTTCCATCCCTTAACTCCACGTCCCTAATTCTCAACTTCTTGGCTTCGGCAGCATTGTAAATTCTTTGTGTCATTTTCAACCTCTTACTTGTTGAAACTTCAACAGGTAGTGTTCACAGGTGGCTAACTTGGCTGGCCAGCAGTCCCTGGTCCTAGGAGCTACTCCTCTATCTTTAAAACTTCCTCCCTGCTCAGCTCCCTGGGCATTCCTCTCCTGCGCCTTATGTTTTCTGACCCCCTCCTCTTACTTTCTACAGCAGGCCTTTTCTTTTCTCCTGCACAAGTTTTGTTGTCTGTTAGATATTCTGCCAGGAAATCAGAATACTGTTCTTTACATAGAATTTTTTTCAAATTTTAAGAGTTGTGGGTGGCTTATCTTCTCTTTCAAGGCTGCCATAGATAATCTAGAATGAAAATATTGTATAATGTTATTAAACGGTAACTTTATACAGATGAGGGAATTAAAATTCACCAAGGTAAACTCATGCAGTTGGAGCCAATCTACATGAGAGCTGATGCTCTCCTCCATCTTTCTCTTTGAATGCGACTCCACGAGCATCTATGTGTGCCACTTGATGTCTCTGCAGCCCTACAGTGTGTGCAAATCCCTTGGTGATCTTCTTCTAAAGCAGAGTCTAATTCAGCAGTCCTGAAGCAGGGCCCAGGATTCCACATTTCTAAAACGCTCCCAACTGATGCCGATATTGGAATATTACTTTATGTAGCAAGGCGATTTTGTTTTAAGAAAATGAAACTATTCAATAGGGTGTATAAGACATTTTCACGGTACTGAATTTACGAGTGCTAAGAAATAGAGTAACTATGAAAGAAAAGAACTATGTCTGAGTTACCAGATTTCAGTGCAACACTGTCTAAGGTGGCACAAAAAGAATGGGCTTTACAGTAGTCAGGGTGAGCCCACAAACTTGTTTTCACTTTTATCACTGAAAGGAGCACATCAAAATAGGCTCTCAAATGACACAGCAGCTTGTTCTGTAAGAGTTCAGAAACAAGTGCATGCTTGAACCTTAGAGCCATTGCCTGACACTAGCATTTAAAATGAAAGGAAAAAAAAACAACTTTGATTCTATCAACAAAGTGCTAAATTATGAAATGTAAAACAAGAGTGGCCTTGGAGATCATTTAGTTAAGCCTCTTAATTTAACTATGAGGAAGCAGAATGATTATACAGATTACTCATAATGCCTCAGCTGCTTAATGGAGAACTAGTAGCAGATTTCTCAATGAATGTTTTCAGTCACCTGTAGCGTCAATCTATTAACCACAAACTGCTCACTTTTCCATGGGCTCACTGTAAGTCTGGGTGACTGGTGGGTCAGTTAAGTATTGCGGTAGGAAGAAGATGATTAAAAAATATGGGACTTTCCTAAGCCTTCCTTTCACCCTTCGACACAGCCAGTGTGATTTTGCAAGCAGTCCTGTTAGAAGTCACATACTGTTTAACAAGTTGGATGCTAATTATAGAAAACTTCGGGAAAGTGGTCAAAGTTCCTATTTCACAAGCTCTAGCAGCTAAAGCCTCAGGATCTTTATCCAGGATGGAGGGCAGAATTCCACCTCTAGGAAGCCACACTTGGAGCTGTCACACTGCCACAAAATTTCAGCTCACTGCAGTAACTGATTTAATCGTCACGCCTTCTTTCCCTTTGGGCTGAAACTTGGCTGAATAAGCCAAGAAGGGGTGAGAGAGTATAGGAAGAGGCATAGAGAAACGCTGTTCCTCATAGAGGTCCTAAGGTAGCCTGGTCCAGCCAGAGTGAGAACTTGACCATGTCTTAGGAACCACCCCTTACATTGTATTACTGAAAAGTCTTGCTTCAAGAGTGCTAGTTATAGACTCAAGTTTACCATCAGTACATAACAGTTACAACATACGACTTCAAAATATAGGCTAACTCACGTCTATTGGGTGGCAATCTAATTACAAAAATGTGGGATGGATGTGATGATGGCAGTTAAGATATTATTTGGCACCTCTGCATCCTATAGCAGAGTCATGGCTCAAGTACTTTGGTCTCTACCACCCATGTGGGAGATTGGGATGGAGTTCCAGTGCTGGCTGTTGTATTTTGAGGAGCGAAATAGTAGATGGAAGATCGCTCTCTCTCTCAATCTCTTTCAAAAAATTAAATGATTAAGAATTAAAATATATATTAAAGTAGATAGGCTGCATGACCCTACTAAAAACACACTCCATTTTACTGAGTGACTACATGGCAGGGACTGTGCTTGTCATGGATACCCTCTCTCCATTCTCGAATGTTTCTTTACAGAATAAAGCATAATACTCAGACAAAAATATTTGAAGACAAAAAATGTCCTCAATCCAACCACTTTATCATAAAATCAACCTATTTAATTTTCCATGTTAACTTATGGCCCTTGTCCATTTATATACGCAATGGTTATATATTTAGTAATGATTATAGTCTACCTTTTCACTTTTTTTAAAAAAGATTTATTTATTTATTTATTTGAAAGGCTGATTTAGAGAGAGAGAGAGACAGGCAGAAGCAGAGGCAGACCTAGAGAGTGAGAGGTCTTCCATCCGCTGGTTCACTCCCCAGAATACTGCAATGGCTGGAGCTGTGCCAAAGCGAAGCCAGGGGCCAAGAGATTCTCCCAGGTCTCCCGTGCGAGTTCAGGGGCCCAAGGACTCGGGACATCTTCTACTGCTTTCCCAGGCCAGAGCAGAGAGCTGGATCGGAAGTGGAGCAGCAGGGACTTGAACTGGCATCCATATGGGATGCCGGCGCTGCACACAGCAGCTTTACCCACTACACCACAGCACTGGCCCCTAGATACACTCTTTTATGAATTGCACATTCCTATTATTTTACCAGTTCTCTATTGGGTCTGTCTGTCCTTCCTTCCTTTAAAAATTGAATTAAAGTAACACTTTTGCCATATTTTTCCAAAAACAATTTGATTTGCTCTGGACTCTGAATTTTGTTTCAGTGATCTGTTTGTCTTTTTTTTTTTTTTTTTTGGTTTTGCTTTGTTTTTGGCTAATACCATACCATTTGTATTGCAGTAGATTGATAGCAAGTTTAATATTGGGTAAGGCAAGCCCCTTGCTACCACCTGATCACTAACACAGAAACATTTATTGTTTTCTATACATCCTGGGGCACTTGAAGTTTACAGGAATGATCTTTTTTAAAGTAGTATCTTGTAAGCCTCATATACTATAATTCTGTTTTTTGAAACTTATACAAATATTAGAGCAAAAAACTAGGATGAAGGACTGCTAGTTGGTGCAGTGGTTAAATCACAGCTCTGGATGGCAGCACCTCACATCACCATGCCTGGCTAGAGTCCTGGCTTCTCTCCTTCTGATCCAGCTTCCCGCTCATGTGCACGCTGGGAAGCAGCAGGTGGTAGCTCACGTGCTGTGGGCCCTGCCTCCCACTCGGGGTACCTGGATGGAATTCCAGATTCTTGGCACAGGCACCTGAGGCATCTGAGGAGTTATAGGCATTTGAGGAATGAAGCAGCAGTTGAATTATCTTTGTCTCTATCTCTCTTTCAAATAAAATGAAAATAAACAAAAAATTAAAAAAAAAAAACTTAAGTGAAAATCAATAAAATGTCCAAGGTATTGCTTAAATAAATCACGACACTTCCACATAATGGAGTACTATGAAGCCTTCAAATGAATGGTTAAACTCCTTGTTATGCATTGGATTGTGTCCTAGCCTGCTCCAAATTCAAATGGTGATGTCCTAACCCTCAGTACTTTAGAATGTGACCTTATTTGGAGGTAATCTGGCTAAAATGCAGTCATCAGGTCATTCTCTAATCCAATATGATTCCTGTCCTTAAAATGGGGAAAGTGGAGACCACCACACAGGGAGAATGCTTTGTGAAAATGAAGACAGAGGTTCAGAAACCAATGAATGCTTACTCATGCCAGAGAACAACCACAGGCCAGGGAGAGGCGCTGCTTGAACTGCACCTGCTTTTCTTTTCAGAGACAAACACCGGATAGCAGCAGCCAAAAAATTTCACCATTTTCTTGAGGCAGTTCCGTAAGACCCAGTTCCCACAACGTAACCCCAAGAACTGGGCCAGGAGGCACCTGAACACACAGTAGGCTGTGTTATAGAGCACAGGATGAGAACAGTGACCTATAAGAGACTAAGTCTTTAATAACTGATGTACATCTGTCTGTCCTTGCTTCAAAATCTCACACATTCTAATATGTTTACTTTTCATTTTTATTCAGTTCTAGTATTTGAAAATTTTTTCTTTGCAACTGTCTTTTTGACATGTGGAAATTTATTTAAAAGTGTACCTCGTCATTTCCAAACATTTACAGATTTTCCTACTGTCTTCCTATTATTGATTTATAGCTTGATTTTATTATAGCCACAGAAAATACTCTGTATGTATGAGGTGGATCCTTTAACTTGTTGAGGCTTGTTTGGAACCTGTTATATGGTCTATACTAGTAAAATATTGCTCCCACAGATGCTAGAAAATCATGTGTATCTTGGTGTTGTGGGGTAGAGTGCTTCAACGGCAAACTGTTTGTTGCTGGTGTTGTTAAATATTTTTAATCTTTGATATTCCGTTCAGTAGTTCCAGGGGGAATAGGCTTTCTTGGAGCCCCTTTACTTTTTTAATAATTTACTTATTTATTTGAAAGGCAGAGTTACAGAAGGAGAAGGAATGAGAGAGAGAGAGAGAGAGAGAAGAAGGAGGAGGAGGAGGAGGAGGAGGAGGACAAGAGAGCAAGACATTTTTCTTTCATTGGTTCATTCCTTAAATAGTCTCAAAGGCCAAGGGCATCTGGGTCTCTAATATAAGTGCCAGGGGCCCAGGCACTGGGGCCATGCTCTGCTGCTTTCCTAGGAGCATTAGCAGAGAGCTGGATTGGAAGTGGAGCAGCTGGGACTCGAACCAGGACTCATTTGGGATGCCGGCTGCACTACAATGCCAGA
Source organism: Oryctolagus cuniculus (assembly GCF_964237555.1). Classification (NCBI taxonomy): domain Eukaryota; kingdom Metazoa; phylum Chordata; class Mammalia; order Lagomorpha; family Leporidae; genus Oryctolagus; species Oryctolagus cuniculus. The sequence continues at coordinate 18,137,965 of NC_091453.1, forward strand.
CCCTTGGAGCTCTTTTCTTGATGTCTGCTGGTGGCTCCAGGTAGGAGCCATCCTTAGCATTCTGCCCAGGACACATGGTTGGCAATAACGGAAGCCAGGGAACTGCTCACCCTGCCAGTCCTCACATCCAAAGAGCCCTAGACAGTCGGTCACCCTCTTTTAACCTTTCGGCCATCCTGTTTTTCTATTGTTTTATGTCGAGTGATTTTAGTTGTGAGAGAAAGGACTTGGGCGAATTGGAATATTCTACATGGAATCAGAATTCTCTGAGATTCCTTATTAACAATGGATGCACGAGAGAATTTAGAGGTGAGCAGATTGTAGCAGATAATATTTATTGAGGGCTTAGTATTCGTTAGGTATTACTCTAAGCACTTTATCATGTTAAGTAATTTAATTCATATACTATCAGTCATATGAAGAGGACATTTTCATTTTCATTATCATAGTTCACAGATGAGGAAACTGAGGCACAAAGCTGTTCAGTAAATTCCTCACAGTTACTTGGCTAATTAAACATAGAGCCAAAGTTTAAAACCTGAGTATTTTTTTCAGTTTTCAGATCCAACTCAGAATCTAATGTTGCATTCGGTGTCTTTTTGGTCTGCTCTGGTCTGTGATGGTCTCTGAACCATTCTTGTTCTTTATGACCTTGTTATTTTTAAAGTGGCCTAGTCAGGTATGTAAATACTGTTGACTAGCTCTTTCATGTGGACTGAAGCATTTTCCTGATTAGACCAGGCATACATCTGCTGAGGAAAGACGCCAGAGATGAGGGGTTCTTTGTATCACTCTCTATCAGAGGGCACACAATATGAATATCATTATCACTAATGATGCTGCACTTGACCACTTCATTAAGGTGATACCTGCCATGCGTCTTCTCCATTGTAAAGTTATTTTTTCCACCTTTCTATATTCTATTATTTGGAATCAAGACACCAAGATCAGCTCATACCCTGTTTACGAAGAAGGTTGAACTCCATGTGTCAGAGGGGGCTTAGCCAATGTATTTTATTCAGAATTCTTCAATAGGGAAGATTTGTCCCACAAATATGGTGAACATAGAAAACATATTATCAATCTGGCTGCGTAGCTCATCTCATTTTTCTTCCTTTCTAAATTCATAAACTGTTTTTTTTTAAATTTTAGGCCAGGATAGCTTAATATGATTGTTTGTCTTATATTATCATTAATTTATTTGGTTAGGTGGCAAAGATTCCTTTGGTAGTTGCTGGCTCTCAAGGCTAATAGGTTTCTCCACATATTTCTGTGGTTACAAATTGCACTAGCACACTGGGAAGGGAAATGAGCTGACAGTATATGTGTCACATTGAATCACTAGGTATCCTACTGGGAATACTGAGTTACTTAAGATTCAAAGAAAGATGTGACAATGGCTAACCATATTTTAGATTTGGATTTTAATGTTCCCACAGCCTAGGTGGCACGTCAATTTTTTATGCGAAGTTTTTTTTTTTCTTAAGTTCTCCAGCAACTTCTCTGAGCAAGTTTGTTTCAAATGCAAGACTAATTTTAAGCTCAATTAAAATGTTAAACAGACTGTCATGCCATTTGTATTATCCTTTATGAAAAAATCAATACTTTAATAGACTTCCTTGGTAAACTATTTTGAGGAATTCAATAGTATTGTTAAATAAAGCACAACTCCCTATCACACTGAAGTCTTTTATACATATTCTCTGACACAAGGGGAAAATAAGAAGAAGCAATGACAAAATAGTTAATGACTTTTTTCTTTTTGCACAGAGTACAGCTTTTATACATTACAATGTTCTAAGCAGAGGATGAAAATTTGCCTTAAGAACGCTCGTCTGTGAGTCCTGATGCCTCAAATTTAGCTTGCTGTGCATCCTCTTCCATCATACCACCATGTTTTATTACAATAAGTTATTACAAAGAATTTGTCTCCTGTACTAGACCATGAACCCTGACTTCAGAGACTAGATCTTATTCATGCTTATTTCCTCAGCATATAGCATCACCATCACACCAGCCATATTTCAAGGGCTCAGTAGCCTCATACTACTATACTGGGCAGTACAGATATAAAATATCTTCACCATCACAGAATTCACATCACAGTGCTGGCTTCAAGCAGGATTTCTCAACTTTGACCCTACTGGCATATTGCATGGCGTAATTCTTTGTTGTAGGAACTGTCATGTGTATTGTGGAATGTTAAGCAGCATCCCTGGCCTCTAATCATTCCATTACAATCACTCCCACATTCTCTACGTGTCAAACAAAACTGCCTTGAGACATTGTTCAATGTCCTCTAGGGATGAAATCATGCCAGGCTGAGAACAATCAACATATATAAATACTCCTTGAAATACAGTCCTGGAAATGTTTAGGCTGCCAAGACTAATAAGACCAAGGGATTAATGAACCAATTGAAGAGAGATTCCACATATAAATTAAATGTTTTATATCATTGCACAAGGCAATGCTATTTAATTAAAGAAAAATTTATTAGGTAGAACTGTGCCACAGTCAAGAGAAGCAACCCTTCCCCAATTTCTTTTAACCAAAAAACCTTGGACCATCAAATTAAAATTACTTGAGGTAATTGGTTTGAGGCAACTATTCTAGACTTTCTTCCTCAAAATTGTCTTTAAAACAAAACAAACCATCATCAGAGGGGGCAGCTTTATGGTGCAGCAGCACAGCAGGTTAAGCTGCAGCCTGGGGCATGCCCCCACTTCATGTTGCAGTGCCCAGTTAAAGTCTTGGCTACTCTGCTTCTAATTCAGCTTCCCGCTACTGTGCTTGGGAGACAGTAGATGATGCCCCTAAGTACTTGAGTTTGTGGCTTCTGGCTTCAGCCTGGCCTAAACCTGGCTGTTGTAGGCATCTGGGGTGTGAACCAGCAGATGGAAGATATCTCTCACTCTATCACTCCGCCTTTCAAATAAATAAGTCTGAGAACAAATGTCCTCCCCATGTCAGCACTGACTGTTCTGGCTTTCAACTGTGAAAACTTACATTATTTTTCTCTAATGGCTGTCTCTGGACACAAAAGTCATTTTCTTGCCAAAGCAGAATACCAGAAATGGTGGGGAAATAACTTAATCATGAAAGAAGTGCCCCACCAATGACTATCAGGATCTGATGCCTAAATACCACAGCTATCCTGTCCCTTCAGAAGGCTAACTCTTGGGGCAGGTGTTGGGCATCACTTGGCACACCTGCATCCCATAACAGAGAGCCTGAGTTTGAGTCTGGCTCTGTTTCTGATTCCAGCTTCCTGGGAGGCTACAGGTGATAATTCAAGTATTTGGGTCTCTGACATCCTTGTGGGAGATCGGGATTGAGTTCCAGGCTCCTGGCTTTGACCTGGCCCAGTCTTGGCTGTTGCAGGCATTTGGGAATTAAACCATCCTATGGGAGATTGCTCTCTCTCTTCCTCTCTCCCTAATAAAACTTAACAAAAATGGACAACTTTCTAGTACATTCAGATTTTCCCTAGTGAAATCAAACGCTAGTAAACAAGTGGTAATTGGCTTGATAATGCATTTTTGCTGAATGTCTTCTCTTCAACTGTATATATTTTATTCCCCTCTCAAGTGAATCTTTGTCTTTGGGTCTGATTTGACTCAGTTTGTATTAAATTCTTAACTCACGGTCTGCTTCTAGGTATTCTGGAATAAAATATTAACTAATTCAACAATTAATTATTCCAAATTCTTGAGTTCTTACTGCACATGGCATTACATGTCAGAGGTACTGGGGTGGGTATGGTGGTACAGCAGGTTCAGCTGCTACTTGGGATGCTCACTTTCCTGGAGTGCCTACGATCAAGTACCACAGTCCAATTCTGATCCAGCTTCCCACCAATGCAACCTGGGAGGCAGCAGATGATGGGTTAAGTGTTTGGGTCACTGTCACCTACATGGCAAACTAGGATGGAGTTTTTGACTCCTGGTTTCAGCCTGGCCCAGCCAAGCCTCTTGTGGGTATCTGGGGGAGTGAACCAGTGGCTGGAAGATGGGTGACATTCACTTTCACTTTCTCTTTCTCTCTCTCTCTTGCTGTGTCTCTCAAATAAAAATATGTAAATAATGTTTACAAATGATGGCAGGAGTATTCTCTTGTAATTGGAGCTAGTAAATATGAGAAACCTAGGACAAGCAGCTTTTTATTATTTTTACCATCTTCCCACAATTTAGTAACATTTAGTACATTCAAAATGTTGTGTAATCACCATCTCTAGTTGGAAAAGATTTCCATTACTCCAAAATAAAATTGTGTATTCAATAAGCAGTTATTCTCCATTTCACCCTCACCCTCTCTGCTCCTGGAAACCACCACGGTACATTATACTTCTAGGGATTTATCTGTTCTGGATATTTCATAAAAATTATACAAGTGACCTTTGGAGCCTTTGTGCTGTCAGCTATTTCAGTGTTTTCAAAGTCCACCATCTTTGTAGCATATACCAGCACTTCATTTCTTTTATGGCTCAATAATATTCCATTGTGTGTTTATAATGCAGTTTGTCTATTCACTCACGTATGGGTGGACATTAAGTTGTTTCTACCTTTTGGTCAGTATAAGTAATGGTGGTGTGAACACCAATGTACAAAGGTTTATTTGAATACCTGTTTTCAGTAACTTGGGGTATATAACTAAGGAATGCAATTGCTGGGTCTTATGCTAAGTCTATATACCAAATTTGTGGGCTATTCTAAAAAAAAGTGTTGCACCATGGCAGAACTATCTTATATTCCCAGAGGCAATGTACAAATGTAATTTTTCCATATACTGATCAACACTTGTAATTTTGCATTTTTAAAAATTAATCCTCTTCTTGTTTTGATTTGTACTTCCTTCATACTATTAATGTTGAGCAACTTTTCATGTGATTATTGGCCACTGATATATCTTCTTTGGAGAAATGTCTATTCAGGTCCTTTGCACATTTTTAACTGATTTGTTTTCTGCTGTTGAGTTATCAGAGTTCTTTATTTATTCTGGGTATTATATATTTATCAGATACACAGCTTGCAAATATTTCCATTCATTTTGTAAGTTGAAAGTATTTATTTATATGAAATGAGGAATATTTAGAACAAAAAATTATCTAATAGAATTTAGAATATCCACCTTCGTTTTACTCATGCACCAAGGACTGTTAAATTTGAAAAAAATTCCTGCTTACTAAAGGGTAATTGCTAGGCCACTTGAAAACTACCCATGTTCCTCTGGTATTCGTTGGGAAGGCTCAAAAGAAAAATGGACAGCAATTCAGAGTGGGGAACTTACAATCCCCCTGGAAGTTCCACTGTTGGCTAGTGATCCAAAGAGCAAGTGTCAAGGGCAGTTGTGACCTTTCTGCTTGTCACTGTGAAATGTCATGGAGCTGAAACAGACAATAGCACCCAGAGACTAAATGGACACAGAATAGGGACAATAGCACTGTAAACCACTATTTTTATCTGAGAATCCTATGTCTTCACTCTGGATTTCAATGCGATTCTTAACCTCTCTTTTTCCACCTTTACATGGATATGTCCTTCTCAATAAGAATGAATTGTTTATCTTTTTTCTCTGTTTTCACATTTTTGCTTCCTTGATATTTCTTTCTAAGCACCATGGTTTCCATCTGTGTGACTATGTCCATTCTCATCGCATTTTTCTTTTGCTTGTTGTTTTTTGTCTCCCATAATTTATAATATAGAAAATGAGTTAGGACGCCGGTTTGAGACCCAGCTACTCCACTTCCAATCCAGCTCTCTGCTATGGCCTGGGAAAGCAGTAGAAGATGGCCCAAGTCCTTGGGCCCTGCACCTGTGTGGGAGACCTGGAGGAAGCTCCTGGCTCCTGGCTTCGGATCGGCGCAGCTCAGGCAATTGTGGCCAATTAGGGAGTGAACCAGCAGATGGAAGACCTCTCTCTCTCTCTCTCTCTCTGCCTCTCCTCACTGTGTAACTCTTTCAAATGAATAAAATAAATCTTAAAAAAATATAGAAAATGAGTAAGCCTATATTCTTAAATTTTTAACTTATGTATTTGAGAGGCAGAGAGAGAGACTGGCAGACAGACAGAGCTCCCATCTGTTGGTTCAGTCCCTAAATACCCTCAAGAGCCTAAGTTTGGGTTTAGCAAAAGTCAGGACCTGGGAACTCAATCCATGTCTGTCATGTAGGTGATAGGAACCCAGCTACTTGAGACATCACCATTTCCTCCCAGACTCTGCATTAGCAGGGAGCTGGAGTCAGAAGACAGAGTCAGGAGCTGAACTCAGACATTCCGATATGGGCCATGGGCATGTCAGTTGGGATCTTGCTCACAAGGCTGAACACTTGCACCTATTATTGTTTTATAAAATAAATTAAGCATACCATTTTATATAACTCATTGATAAAAATTCAATTGGCTCAGATTTTACTGATACCACATTCTTTCGACATGTTTACCTGTGCATTTGAGTATATGAGAAAATTAGAAATTATTAATAAATCAGAAATCCCCACCTCTCTTTTTAAAACACAAAATGTATGACTTTTCAACCTTCTTTACTTTAAAAAATATTTCAAAGTACCTATAAGACATGACAGGACTAAATGTGTAATTTTTTCAATTAAAAGTAAGAAGTCTTATCTGAAGATTTTGTAAAGAAGTTAAAAAGCACTTCTGCAAAGGGCCAAGGCAAAATTATTCACACATATGCAGTGTAGTGACATGAGAATGCATTCGTGGTCCATCTTTTTTTTAAGATTTATCTATTTGGAAGGCAGTTTTACACACACACGAGAGAGAGAGAGAGAGAGAGAGAGAGAGAATGAGACAGAGAGGGACACACATACAGAGAGGCAGAGAGAGATATCTTACATCTATTGGTTCACTCCCCATATGACTACAACAGCCAGGTCTGGGCCAGGCCAAAGCCAGGACCATAGAACTCCATCCGGGTTTTCCACACGGGTGGCAGGAGCCCAAGTACTTGGCCATCTTCTGCTACTTTCCCAGGGGCATTGGCAGGAAGTTGGATCATAAGTGGAACAGCCGGGACTTGAACCAGTGCTTCTATGGGATGTTGGTGTCAGTATCACAGGTGGTGGCTTAACCTGCTGCACCACAATGCTAGCCCCACTATCTTTTATGTGGATCCCATAAATAGTATACTCTGAATGCCGGGCAGACAGTGTGATGTTGTAGAGCATTCTCTGTCAATAACAGTGAGTACAGTGAGTCTATGTTGTTGAGAAAGAGGACCTCCACGTATTTTGAAAAAGCACCATGAGGCTAAAAAATCCTTTTGTTAAAAATAAAAAGGGAGCAAATCTTAATGACCTTGAATTTGCAATGGATTCTTAAGTAAGCCAGAAAAAGCATGAACAACAAAAGAAAAAATTGATAAATTGGATTTCATCAAAATTAGAAAATCTTGCACACTACTTAAAATGTCAAGAAACTGAAAAGACAACTTACAAAATGGATTGAAATATTTGCAAGCTGTATATTTGATATATATCAAGGTCCAAAATATATAAATGACTAAGGAAAAGAATGACAGCTTTTTTAAAAACTAGACACACATGGTTCTTAACTCAGGATAAATGAAAATTTATATCCACACAAAAACCTATACACATATATTCATTGTAGCATAATTTATAATGCTGGAAAATGTTTTAAAGTGGAAACAACTAGACTGTCCCTCAATAGGTGAATGGCCAAACAGAATGTGACAATTCATAGCATAGAATATTATTCAGCAATAAAAAGGAATGAATTATTGATGCACAACAGCTTGGATCTCAAGGGTATTATGCTTAGTGGAAACATAATCCCCAGAATTCATATACTGCACGATTCAATTTATATAACATTCTTGAAGTGATAAAACTACAGAGATGGAAAACAGATTAGAGATTGCCAGGGAGATGGTGGGGTTGTTGGTGGGAGAAAAGGAGACAGGTAGCCTGACAGCAATCTTAGTCGGGATCAAATAGCTTTGTACTTGATTGTGGCATTTGTTACACAAATTTCCACATGTAATAAAACGTAATTAACTCTCTCTCCCCAACACACATCCCTAATACCAGTGCCAATTTCTTGGTGTTGATTTTCTACTATAACCTATGTGAAAAGTAGCCTTTGGGGGAGCTGGGTGAATGGTATATGAGACCCACCACATGCTGCCAGTTTCCTGTGAAAATCTATTTCAAAACAAAAAGGTCCAGGGAATCAATATTTAGGGCTTAGCTTATTGTAACTAATACTGTTCACTGCTAAGTCAAGTTTTTTTGCAGTAATAATTCTATCTCATTTTCTGTGTAACTTTTTTCCCCTAAAGTAACTCTTTGTTTGCTTAGTTTTAAATGTCTTATCTTTTTGTCTTCCCAGTGACTTTTACAAAATTTTAAAGCTGCTCCAATGGTCATTTTCTATGTGTAAGCACAGAGCAATTTCTTTCTATTTTTTAAAATGTTTACATATTTATTTGAGAGGCAGAGAGAGAGAGATAGAGACAAAGGGAGAGGCAGAGGGGAGAGAGAAGTGGAGACAGACGTGTGTGTATGTGTGTGTGTGTGTGTGGAGAGAGAGAGAGAGACAGACAGACAGACAGACAGAGACAGAGACACTCCCAGCCATTGGTTCACTCCACCAAACACTTGCAAGGGCCAGAGCTGGGCTGGGTCAACGCCAGGAGGTGGGATTAATCCACACTGTGCAAATAGGGGCAGGTGTCCAAATACTTGAACCATCTTTACTACCTCTCAGAGTCTGCATTAGCAGGAAGTTGGAGTCAGGATCCAGAGACAGAAGTTGGACAGCATCTTAACAAGTATTTTGCTGCTAGGCTAAATGCTCACTCCAAAATGGTGCAGTTTTTCTAGAGACTCTGACTGCACCTTCCTGGTTGTGTTCAAAAGAAGCAGTCACTTTGATTACATGGAAAGAGTTCTGTGGATCTGATTGCCTCTCATTTCTGACAGATAAGATAACCTAATTTGAGTCCCACACTCATCCTCCCTTTCCATAGTAGCTGATGTCTCTCATTTCTCAGACTTTGCAGGTTCTAGGTACTTGTTATTCAATTTCCCCCAATATGCCAACTTCTCTATTCTCTTTGCATATTCCAAGAATTTATCTCCCACTTTTATTCTTTATTCCCCCAAATTATTTCTCCTTGTGATTAAATAAAATTTTAATTATTTTATTGTCATTTTAGTAAAGTTTCAAGATTCATCGTGTTTAAGTGGAAATCCCTATAAGAGATCTATAGAAAGAAACATTTTTGAGACAATATTTGAGTGGCTGCATGGATCAGGGGTGAGGACAAGCTGGGAGTAGGATTTGTGACAATTAACATTTGTCCAGTGCAGGCTTGCAAATATGGAATGCTGTCCATGTGTTAGAAATCTTTATGGTCTTGAATTTTCCCAGATGTACTTTACTAATCCTATCTATTTTTCTCACTGCTTTTTACTGCAAAGTATATGGGAACCATTTGTAACTTTAAGTTACATGATTCTCATTTAACTGCTAGGTTGAAGCACATGAAGCACATTTTATAGCTCTAAAACGGTTAAACACTGACAGTACTATATGGTTCAAAGTAATATTTTAATGTACCGAGGTGGGAACTGAACACAGGTATTTCTGGCAATCGTTCCGTACACGTTAACTTGCACAGTGTGATCTGGATTATCCCAATTTTTGTACTTCTGGCTATTTCTTAAGCTCAATCAATATGTACATGCAAGGTTGTACTCTGCTTAGCATTGTTTGTCAAAAGACATGACATCATGTACGTGAGACATGAGAATACTTGAGTCAGTTATACTGAAAGACCTAATGAGCAAAATATTTACTTCTCCTTTGGGTTACAAGCTTCTGAACTCTGGCCTTTTCAAACTGCTTTTGAAATGCTAGTAAGCTAACATGAAAGAACACTCTGTAAACTATTTCTAAAAAACACTTAAAATTGAGCCAGAGTACTATTAGTATTTATGAGATGCCATCAGAAATAAGAGATAAAAGGCTCTTTAACCTATTTTGATTATGAGACTAGAAGATAGAACCAATTCCCTTAACAGCCAGGGTTCATTATTACTAATAATGATAATGATAATGATGATAATAATAAAAAAAACCTAAGCTACTAACAACATGCCAAAATGTCACAATAGGTCGGGCACTGTGCCAAGAGCTTCATCTAAGTTTTCTCACTTAATCTTCACAATATTAACCTCTACTCCTATCCACATTTTAGAAATAAGGCCCAGAGAGATTGAAAGCCTTGAAAGCAGTCTAGCTAGCATTCAGAAACAAAGACATCCTTTTCCTTGCTATATTCCTCTGCCCAGCATAAAAGATTGTCTTTGGGTGAAGCATAGAAATGTAGATTGAAAATAGAAATTGAAATCCTAAATCTATCAGCAGAAATTCTACTGATGTGCAAAGCTAGGCTATTTGTCCATGAAACCCAGCTCCCCGAGGACAGGGCAAGAAAGGGACCCAGGTGGCCAGAAGTTTACTTAGCAAAGAGAGATGGACCAAACTCAAGATGGAATGACTTCCCTGGGAACTCAGCAACTCTATTTTTCTCTTCTTTTAATTATTAAGTGATCTGTTAATGTTGATTATTCGAGGCTAGGAGTGGTGGGAGGGATAGAGGGAGTTTTGAAAAAAAAAGGGGAAGCTGGGTGTGATTCATTAATTGTGACAAATATATTACACTAATATGAGATGTTAATAATAGGTGAAGCCGGGTGTGGTTTATACATTGCGACAAATACATCATACTAATATAAGGTGGTAACAATGGAGGAAGATGCGTGGGGTATATGGGAACTCTTTGTACTACTTCACAATTTCTGTTTTGCAAATTTAGAACTATCCTTACAGAAGAAGTTAAAAACAAAGCGATCTGTTCACTTGGAGTACTCTTAAATTTCTCTCTTTTCAGTCTTCAGCAGATTTGAAATAATGTTCAACCATATCAGAAATTAAACTAATTTCAATTAATTTCCAGGAGATAAAAGAAAATTATTAGTTCATTAACAAAGGAGTATGTCTCGCAATATTTCATGAATGTAACATTCTCTATTAAAATGCTCTATTGAAATGAGGTGTGGGGCAGCCATTTGGCTTAGTAGTTAGGATGCCGGTTAGGATGCCGGTTAGGATGCTTACATCCCATATTGGAATGTCTGGGTTCAATACTCAGCTCTGGCTCCCGATTCCAGTTTCTTGATAAAGCAGACCTTGGGAAGCAACAGTGATGGTTCCAGTGATTGGGTTCCTGCTGCTCACATGGGAGACCTGGATAGAGTTCCTGGATCCAGACTGTGGTCCAAGGCCTACCTCCTGCCCTTGTGGGCATTTGGGGAGTGAACCAGGAAAACAGACACACACACTCTCTCTAACAAATAAATGCAAATTTTAAGCAATGAGGTGTAGAATACTTCATGGCTCTAATACAATTGCAACATGTATCTCCAACATGAAGATAAATAAGACTAGAATGCTTAAGAAAATGTCTGCTTGCTTTTCCCCTCTTTTTAAGTGCCAGACAGTGTTGGATACACATGGTATGTCAGTAATTTCTTGATGATAATGAGTTGGATCTGGCCCATGATGTAGTTATTTTTTGGAAAAATTTCATTCACTTATTTATTTCAAAGTCAGAGTTAAAGGCAGAAACAGAGAGAGAGAGAGAGAGAGAGAGAGATCTTCCATGTGCTGGTTCACTTTGGAAATATCTGCAATTGCTAGGGCTGGACCAGGTTGAAGCTAGGATTTTGGAACTCCATCTGTGTCTGCCACATGGGTGGTAGGGGTCCAAGACCTTGGGCCAGCATCCATTGCCCCCTAGGCACATTAGTAGGCAGCTGGATCAGAAGCAGAACAGTTGGTCTTGAATTGGCCCTCAGTTGTGGCTTAACCTGCTGTGCCACAACATGTGCCCCCGATTTAGTTATTTTAGTGACATGTTAATTATCCTTAATCAGCACACATGCATACATTTACTGAAGTGTTAAAGTGTACCACAAAAAATGTAAAGGTATTAAGTGTTAATCAAAATTAAAAATGTTTGTGAAGGGGCAGGCATTTAGCCTACTGGTTAAGACAATGGATGGATCAGATGCCTGCATCTCACATCAGCGTATTGGCTCCACTTCCTGACTCCAGCTTCCTCCTAATTCAGACCCTGGGAGGCACTGGGTTCCTGTCACCCCCATGGGAGACTTAGATTGAGCTCCTGCTTCCTGGCTTTGCTTGGCCTTTGCCCTGCTCCAGCCATTGCAGACACTTAAGGAGAAAACCAGAGGAGCTCTTCTTATCTGAGTATCGGTCTCTCTTTCTGTCTCTCTGCTTCTCGAATAAAAATTCTAAAAAATGTTTAAGGAGATAGAAATGCTAATGAACCTGATTTGATCTTCACACAGTGAATCCATGTACTCAGTTATCACATTGTGCCCTGTAAGTATGTACAACTAAAATGTAGAAATATGAAGAAAAATTAGAGAAATCCAAAGCAAAACACTGCTCTTTTAAACTACTTTTTAATGTGTAACAAAACTAGTTCTGAAATTCTCTGAGATTCAAATATATCTTCACATAAAGGTGTTGCAATGGAAGTCACAAGTGAACTGTACGCTTTCACTGTTAATGAACATCTGACGTTGTGTATGGACATTGGCTTAGTTGGATAAAGCCACAGTTTGAAATATATTGAATGTACCCCTGCAATTTAATTGCAAAATTAATAAAATAAAAATAATATGGTCACAGCAGGAGCTACGCCATGCTGGTAAAACTGCTGGGTTTATTCTTAGATCTTATCTTGGAAGCTTGTATTCACTTTCAGTATGGTGTTACTGTTTTTGCAAGGAAGTGCATATCAGGATTTTGAGTGCATATTTCAAATTTCCTTTGGTATTGTACCAAACAAAGTGGAAGACTAAAATCAAAATAAAATGTGAAAATAAATGTAAAACATTTTAGGTCTCAAGCTCAACTCCTTTATACTTCAGTTAATTCACTTGGCTGTTTGGCTGGGCTCATTTTTATAATTACAGTAGTTTCCTACATAAACAGTATTAAATGGGTCCATTGCAACGTGCCAAGTAATAATTAGCTATCATTTAATCTCTTATATTTATATGTGCCATAGCATATGTTGGCACACATATTCACTTACTAATTCAAAGATCATCAACTAAGTCTAGGTCAGAAATACGATTTATTTATCAGTTCCTAAACACTTCTACATATTCTTTCAGACTGAGCTAGCTAGTCACTGGTTACAAGGAAAAAGACAGCATTTCCTTAAAAGATATATTTTTTAAAAAAAAAATAAAATGTTTTTACTTTGACTTTTTAAAAAATTCATTATTTTTTGAAAGGCAGGGAGACAGAGAGAGATGCTGACAGAATTTGCATATGCTGGCTCACTCCTAAAATGTCTGAAGGCAGGGACTGGGTTAGGAGCAGGAGCAGGAGCAGGAGCAGGGGCCTACGCCCTGAGAGACGTGCTAACTCAATACAGGTCTCCCATGTGGGTGGCCAGGATCTGGTTACTTGAATCATCATCGCTGCCTGCTAGGATCTGCATTAGCAGGAACTGGATAAGAAGCTAGAGTGGGGAATCTAACCCAGGTGCTCTGATATGGTTCATGGGCATCTTGACCAGTGTTTTAACCACTAGGACAAATGGTTTAAGACTCACAAAGGGCCGGCGCCGTGGCTCACTAGGCTAATCCTCCGCCTGCGGCGCTGGCACACTGGGTTCTAGTCCCGGTCGGGGCGCCGGATTCTGTCCCGGTTGCTCCTCTTCCAGGCCAGCTCTTTGCTGTGGCCAGGGAGTACAGTGGAGGATGGCCCAAGTGCTTGGGCCCTGCACCCCATGGGAGACCAGGAGAAGCACCTGGCTCCTGCCTTAGGATCAGCATCAGCGTGGTGTGCCGGCCCCATGGCGGCCATTGGAGGGTGACCCAATGGCAAAGGAAGACCTTTCTCTCTGTCTCTCTCTCACTGTCCACTCTGCCTGTCCAAAAAAAAAAAAAAAAAAAAAAAAAAAACTCACAAAGAAACACAGTTCCCATAAACCTTTAATCCAGCTTCTGTCAATTGCAATATATTAACTATAGTACATTATCAAAGATAGGAAATTGCTATTGGTACATTATTAACGCAGACACAGACCTCATTTACATTTCGCCAGTTTTACATACACTCTTTTAAAAATATACTTATTTTAATCAAGTCTAAAAGCTGAGTCTTACGTTAGACAAATGTCTTTTATGGTTATTTTAATACCATTCCAAATTGTCCTAAACAATGTTCAGTGTAGCAAAATCGTAAGAATGATTTTCTAATCACTTAAAGCAACACTCTGCTTTCTGCTATGGAGTTGTTGCTATAGAATATTTCAAAATTACATTTGTTAAAGGACAGAAAGCATATCGAATGAAAGAGCCTGACTTCTTATCCTCCTTGATGCGTGTATGCTCAATTACTCCTTAGAAAGCGTGTATGAAAAGTTTAGTTCTGCTTCTCAGCTCTTGAGGCCCACTTTGGACTCAAGTTTTCCTTAACATTTGATTCAACATTCACAGCAAAGAAGCTTTCAAATACGTTTTTAAAGACAGAAATTAGTCAATATTACATATACGCTTTATAGTTCCTTTAGAAAATGGGCAAAAATGCTGAAAAAAGATATAACTTACTACATAAAATGCTTGGAATTTATTTCTATGCTAAGTCAGCCATAGAAGCTAAATAGCTAGCATAGTTATTTCAAAAGAGAAACTAGTATCGGTTTCCTACATATTTTAAACTGTTACTCATTATTAATTTTTATAAAACATATTGCAATTACATTAATCCCAACAGTATAATATCTCTGTAATAAGAATATAACTAATTCAATAGGAGTTCATTGTGATTTTACTTTAATTAATACTTGCTTATTGTGAAGTATTACTCGCTTTTTGATGGCATGCCCTTAATGATTATGCCTCTTTTGGTGAGTGCCAGATCATTATTAATTCCTTTTGTATTCATTATAACAACATCAATCAGGGAAAGTTCATTTGTTATTAATGTGACTATAACAGGTAATTCCATTCTAATCTAGTGGTGATTAGTGTTCACTTGGTAAGTAATTACAATATCACATTTCAAAGTGTTAGCTTGGACAATACTTATTTTGTGTGGCCTCTAAAAGAACCACAGTAATTTGAGCTAAGAATGGAAAAGATTGAAGAAAGGAAATAACCTAAGAACAAAGAGAAAGGGTTTCTATGTGGCAGGGACAAGTGGATAATGGTTAAGTGAGGGGTTTACAAAATTTGTTGCTATTTCTTGATCAATCAAGTATGCTTTTATATATACCCAAAGATATCACCGCTCCATTTGTACAGCAAAGAAAAGTGAAACTAGTAGTTCCATGGTGTCAATGAAATTTCAAATTACATGGTTTCCTTATCCTAAATGACAGGTTAATTTCACTGTATGAAAGTTAAAACTTATATTTAAAAGAAGGAATCCTTTTGATATCATCATTTTCCTTGAAAATTAATAAGTATTAAAGCTGTCTACCTAGTTTTAAACCAAAAGTATCCTTATATTGAAAAATTAAACATTCTAAAACATATTGATGACACATATTAATGTTATAGCTTTTGCTTATCTTATATAAAAATCCATTAACATTAATAACCAGAGGGTTTTACACATATTGATACTTAATATATTGGATCAGTACTGGTCATTGAGTTTTAAAATCCTGAAAGTATTAAACTTACTGTAGAACATTATAAGTTATCTGCAGACATCTGAGATTTATAGGCTATATGGAGTAGAAAAAGCATGTGAACCTCAAAACAACCTTGAAGTATAGGCAAGACAGGTGTCATTAATCTTATTTCACAGATGAGGAGATTGATGCTGAAAAAAATTAAGAAGCTTTTCCAAAATCCCACTACAGGGCTCATACTGGAACCCAGGACTTCCAACTCTTGCTTTTATGCTCTTTCCAATATAGTACAGAGCCACTGTACCTCCACTCAGTTGTGTCAGATTCTAGAGAACAGATGTGAGGAAAATCACCAAGGGTTTAGGAGTGCCTATACAAGTAAAACCATCAGATCAATAGGGAGGCAGGGGAGGGAGAGAGGAAAGAAAGGAATTGGGAAGTGCTGCGGTTTTTAAACCACTTGGGCACTTCAGAATTCTTCCCAACAAATTGAATACCATGTCTGTAAGCCACACGATTTTAATTACAAATCCCACCAGATAGCAAGCTTAGATTTCTGATATACACCCAGGGCTTCTTACACTTATTCAGAAACTAAGATGAGCCTGGCCGGTAGATGAGAGCTCTCAGTAGATAGAACTTACACTGGAGAGTAGCAAAGGGAGAAGGAATGCAGCTCTGTAGTGTGCACCCCTCGGCAAAGTCATTTGGTACTTGTTTATCACTTCAGTCATCAATTATTGACATCTACTGTATATCATATTATGAATTCTGAATATGATGAACAACAGGATACAACTGCTACCTTCAAGCAGTTTACAGTTGATAAATACTCCGAAACAGGACTTTCCAATGGGTTTGCCAGTGCACCCACCCTAAGTGGGGTTATAGGTGTTTTGGATAGTGATCCCTCTGAGCCCTGGGACAGAGAGGCAACAACTAAGAGGCAACCTAGATTCCCCAGCCCAGGCTTCATCTTATCTGTTCATCATGATATCACAAAGACTGAAGAACACTGACAAGATGGTAGGACTTTTTTTTTTTTTTTCAGAAAAGAATACAGTTTTTCTTTCACTGGGAGAGAACTGGGGAGCAGATGTTCCCTAGAAGTGTGATAAATCTAAGATCAAACCAGCAGACAGACAAAAGTCCTGGTGAACATTTCAGCCAGTGGAAAGAACAATTCAGAGATATTAGGAAATGTCAAGGCTAGCAAAGAGTACCCTGGAGCCATACAGAATCATTTGTCTTCCTCCTTTACATTTGTCTGCCAAAATATTCTACCCATGGACCAAACACATGCTCATCTAGGAAATTCCTATTTTTTTTTTTGCACAATCTCTTCTTTCTTTGAACTACCTAGATCTATGTTTCAAAAAATATGGTTTACTTAAACTAGTTACAGGGAGGCATATAACATAGATAAAACACAGAGGAGCAGTTTAAATGTAAAATTTTAATATCAATTTATTTTCATGTAGCTTAGAAAAAAAACACTAGCACACTAAACTGTAATTTTACAGATACTATTATTTAAGATAAGGTAAGCAACAAGAAGTAATGTCAACTTCACTTTAAGAAAAGCATTATGTAGATAATAGTACAGTGATTACTCAAGCAATTGCATAACAGAGGGTATTTAAAGTCCATATTGCTTCTTTAACAAATTTTCAGAAACTTAGTGGCTGAAAACCACACATTCATTATTACAGTTCTGGAAGTCCCAAGTCCAAAAATGGATTTCATAGACTAAAATGTTGATAGGGCCGTGTTCCTCCTGGAGAAGCTAGGAAGAATCTGTTTCATTGGCTTTTCCTGCTACTAGAGGAGGCCCACGTGTTACATGTTTTTGGATAGTGGCTCCTTGCTCCATCTTCAAAACTAGCAGCATAGCATCTCTCTCTCTGTCTGTCTGTCTCTCTCTCTACCATGCTTCTGCTTCCATCTTTCTCTTATATGGTTCCTGTGATTAGATTGGGCCCATCTTGATAAATCGTATTACAAAGATATTATAGTGTTGGGATTAATGTAACTGCAATACATAATCACGGGTTGTGGTTATTGAAATCGTCCAGGTTGAGAGGAGGGGGAGCACTATGCTGCTTACTAGAGAGGGAAATAAGACTTGCTTTAGCTTAATAGGATGTTAGTAAGAGCTTCATAAAAGCAGGGGCTTAACAATTGTTTGTTTCTACTTCTACTCTTCTCCCCTCCTTTATCAAGAGGACATGCTTGTGCTAGCCTGCTGGAGGGATGTGAAAAGCCACAGTGATCCAGCCACACACACACACACACACACACGTGACCTCCCTGTCACCCTCCAGACTTGCAAGCAAGCTCAGCTAGAGCAGATGGATGACCCATCACAAATCAATTACTCACAAAATAGCAAACTAATAAGATACTTACTGATTTGAGCTACTGAGGTTTGGAATGGTCTAGCTAGTGCACTTTGGAATGTCTGTTGCCCAGCATTATTGCGGCAGTAGATACACACAAAGACACACACTCCCCCAACACACGTAATTCCTAGATAACCAATACAGATACCAGACGATAATTTTGCCAGGTAAACTATGAAAACCAAAACCAAACCTACCAATCTACTGGGAATATATCATAACGAAAGGGGGCATTTGAACAGCAGAAAAAGATCAGGACATGTCAGGATGAAGGGCAGGTTTTCCCAAGAAAGGCAGGTGAGAAGTTCACACGGCTGCTCTCTGCCACTCCCTCTTCCTCTCCCAGTGTCCTTCTGTTTCTCATTGTTCTGCTGACTGAGCAATTCTTCACAGATCGTCAGCATTTGAGAACATCCACTATATACCACTTAATGTAATGCTTCGCACATTGTAAACCATCAAAAATGTTGAATGAGTAATCACAGTGTGAACTGAGCCATTCACAACGGTGTGCTGCTAATTCTGGAACTGAATAATGTGGTTACTGCAGTGTACGAAGCTGTATGGACACTTCTAGAAAAGAAATATTTTCTGTAGAAAAGACTGCTTTCTCCACTACTTTAGCAATACTGTAGTATCATACACAGTCATCATGTGACTTTGTGGAAAGTTGTACCTCGCTCATTTGAAAGGAAACGTTAACTACAAGTTGATTAGCTTGTGAAGGTGGGGTTTACCGTGTTGATTTGTTTCATTTTAATTCTTCCCAGACTGAGAATTTTGCTTAAAATGATAATGGATACAAATGAATCAATAAAGTATTATGGGGGGAGGTTAATGTCAACAGGACTAACATATTTCAATTTTAAAACTGCCAGATCTATTTAGCACATGTCATAGTGTAACTTAACCCATGCTGCACTAACAAAATGTAGGTCAAAGTTAAATTTTATGAAGAGAAGGGGAAACCATACCTCACAAAACAGTCCACTGAATTCAAAAACACAGGTCTTTATTTTTTTAATATTGGTAAACCCAGGCCCTTTAGAATAATTCTACTAAATAGTTTTACATCTAATCATGTACAATATAGTGTTAATAAAACATTTCATAGCCTCTATTATTATTTTTAATGAATAGTGTGATGGACTGAATTAGAAAGCATTATAATTTATATTGTTTTAACAAGAACAAGTTTAGTTTATTTCACCTTTGTAAAAGCACCTGTTACTTTTTCAAAAGATAAAGTACTTCAGGATGAGATTAGAATATTAAAAATTAACCATATAGATGAAGGTGCTATAAAGCAAGTACAGTAAAATTTCAGGGGCAAAATATAGGTGGTAGATATAAAGATATTCACTGTAAAATTGGAAAGAGTTTTATATCAAAACAGCAGAAAAATTAATTGGAAACATTATATCTTTACATACTTTCATATCAATGCCATCATTATGTAACAATTCCTTTTCTGTAAATGTGATTATTAACCCTTTAACTTTGAAATTTCTGAAAACAGTTTTTGGGGGCATGCTTATCTTGGTTTTAAAAATTTATTTATTTGAAAGGCAGAGTTAGAGAGAGAGAGAGAGAGAGAGAATCTTCCACCCACTGGTTCCTTCCCCAAATGGCTGGGGCTGGGCCATCCAAACCCAGGAGCCAGGAACGTCATCCAGGTCCCCAACATGGGTGCAGGGGCCCGAACACTTGGGCCACCCTCCATTGCTTTCTCAGGCTTATTAGCAGAGAGCTGCATCAGAAGTGGAGCAGCTAGGACTTGAATGACACCCATATTGGGTGCTGGGGTTGCAGGTAGCAGCTTTACCTGCTTTGCCATGATGTTATCTCCCGTGGGTAGGCTCATCCTGTATGATTTACCAGCTGAGAGATTGGTGATCCCCTTTAGACCAGAAGTCTTATCCAGAGGTTGACATTATTTTACGGAATAAATAAGCATTAGCTGGCTTGAGCAAGGGAATTCAGGTGGAAAGTCTTCCCAGGTGATATGGAGATACAAGGTGCATAGTGTCCAGGTGGCCTTGAACGGTCTGCCACATTATCTTCCTCAGGAGATTAGAAGAAATTGGGCCATGGACGGACTACATCATGAATGACCTTGAATGCTACTCCTGGGAGACAGGAGTTTATCTTACAGGAGTTGAGGAATTTTAAATGTGGACATGGAGGTGATGGGGACAGTCAGGAGATAATTGTGGCTGAGCAACTAACACTAGGTGCGGAAAGACTAGTTAGAGGCTTTCTAGGTGAAAGAAAGCAAAACAGTACTATCAGCAATCAGAGTAACTACTCTTTCCTGGTTGGATTCTATGTTCCTGACTCTGTACAGTAAGCTTTTTTGTTCCTTGCAGCCACCCTAGGAAGTAGCATATTTTGTAGGGAAAGGCTACAAGGTTTGAGTCAGGGGTGCTTGACTGTGCAGTGACAAGTACTGAAATGGTGTATGGTCACAGAGAAGTCTCCCTTTAAAGACAGACTTAGGAGGTAGAATTAGCAATGTTTTGTGTCAGTTACAGATGTATGAAAGAGTGAAGTCACACCAGAATCCGAGGTTTCTGGCTTGAGTAATGATGTAAATGGTGGTATCATTTTCTGAAACAGGGAACAAAAGCAACGGCTCAGATTTAGAGGGGGGAATTCAGTTAAGGTCTTACAAATTTCAAAATATCTACACCCAGTGGACAAAGTATGCATTTTAGCATTTTAATTTTTAAAAATAATTAATTTGAGAAGGATGGAGAGACAAAGAGCTCCCATCCGTTTGTTCATTTTCCAAATGCCTGAAATGGGCAGGGCTGGGCCAGGCTGAAGCCAGAAGCTGGGAACTCTATCCAGGCTTCCCTCATGGGTGACAGAAACCCAAGTATTTGAATCATCACCTGGTATCCCCACCCCCCAGGATCTGCATTAGCAGGAAGCTGGAATTGGAAGCAGAGCTGGGACTTGAACCCCATTCCCATTGATATGAAATGTGGTCATCCCAGGTGGCATCTTAACTGCTAGGCCAAATGCCTACCCCTAATTTCGATTTTTAAAAAAGATTTATTTATTTGAAAGAGTTACAGAGAGAGAAATGGAGAGACAAGCAGATCTTCCATCTGCTGATTCATTCTCCAGATGTCATAACAACCAGAGCTGGTCCAGGCCTAAAACAGGAGCCAGGAGCTTCTTCTCAGTCTCCGACATGGGTGGCAGGGTCCTCAACACCTGGGCCATATTTTGCTGCTTTTCCCAGGCCATAGCAGGGAGGTGGATGGGAAGTGGAGCAGCCGGGACAAAAACCAGTGCCCAAATGGGATGCCAGCATTCTAGGTGGTGGCTTTACCTGCTACACCACAATGCCAGATCTCCTAATTTTAATTTTCAATTGACATATATTTGTTCTTATTTATGGCATATAGTATTATAATTTGATACATGCATATAATGTGTAATGATGAAATCAAGGTAGTTAGCATTTCCATCTCTTCAAATATCATTTCTCTGTGCTGGGAACCTTCAAATTCTTTCCTAGTTATTTTGAAACATGCAATTTTTTTTAAATTCTTTTTTATTTTTTGACAGGCAGAGTGGACAGTGAGAGAGAGAGAGACAGAGAGAAAGGTCTTCCTTTTGCCGTTGGTTCACCCTCCAATGGCCGCCGCGGCTGGCGTGCTGTGGCCGGCGCACCGCGCTGATCCGATGGCAGGAGCCAGGAGCCAGGTGCTTTTCCTGGTCTCCCATGGGGTGCAGGGCCCAAGCACCTGGGCCATCCTCCACTGCACTCCTGGGCCACAGCAGAGAGCTGGCCTGGAAGAGGGGCAACCGGGACAGAATGTGGCACCCCGACCGGGACTAGAACCCGGTGTGCCGGCGCCGCTAGGCGGAGGATTAGCCTAATGAGCCGTGGCGCCGGCCGAAACATGCAATTAATTGTTGTAGACTATATTTAAGAACTGTGATATAGACTGTTAGAACTACTTTGTCCAATCTGACTTGATGTTGGAATCCACTGTATCCCCATGTTCCCTCACCCTTCCTAATCCCTAATGATGTTGATTTTATTCCTTACTTCAATGTAATCAACATCTGTAGCTCCTACAAATGAGACTCACTCCATGTAACAATCTCTATAGCTCAAGTGTAACCAGTCAGAGAAGACACCCTACCTGGGCTTCATAGTCAGAATCAGTTCCCGTGGCCTAAATATGGAGGGTCATTGGTGAACTGCAGATATAAATATGGAAGGGATGAGAGAGGGACTTACATAGCAGACCATGATTTGAGACACATACTTGTAGGCTCTTACTGGAGATTTCAACGAAGATGAGCTCATAGGAGAGCTGGGGGCTTGACAGTAAAGAAGGGATCTGGGAGCATCTGCACTTACGGAGGAGGCAGAGATGAATCGGCTGGCAAAGTGACTAAAAGGATGTATGGAGGTAGGTCAGGTGAAAACCTAGGTAAGAGGATGGCAGGGAACTGAAGTAGAGAATTACTCGGACAAGCTGAATCAGACCACTTTGCAAGAAGTAGGGCATTGATTTTCTTGGTGAGAGCAGTTTGCCTGGCATCATTGCAGTAATAGCTACATAACATGGATTGAAGAGTGAGTTGTGGGGAACAAAGGGAAGTCAGCCAACTCTGTTAACTATTTCAAAAAGACTGGCCGTGGAAGGGGAGAGTGAGGGGACATTGGAAAATGATAGGAAAAGAGTAGTGGTGAAGTTGAGCAATGAGCTTTATTTATTTGTTAAAATGAAGGGTATTAGAGTGGTAAGCTGACAGCAAAGAATCAGTAAGAAGGTGACTTCAAAATTATAGAAAGAAGGAGATGGCACAGTGGGTTAAGTTACAGCTTAGGACCGGCATCTCATATGGAAGTGCTGGTTTGAATCCCTGCTACTCCACTTATGACCCAGCTTCTTGCTAATGCATCCTGGGAGGCAGTGGCAGTGGATGATGGCTTTGGTGCTTAGGCCCCTGCCACTTACATGGGAGGTCTGGATGACATTCTTGGTTCCTGGCTTTGGCCTTGCCCTGCCCTGGCTGCTGCAGGTATTTGGGAAATGACACAGTAGATGGAAGATCTCCCTCTCCATGTATGAGTCTGTTTCTCTCTGTCACTCTTTCAAGTAGATGAAAATGAAATAATAAAAGACAATTATTTTAAAAATATGGAAATATGGGTGGGCTCAATACTCATACTCAGCTCTTGACTCCAGCTTCCTGCTAATGCAAACCATGTATGACAGTAATTATGGCTCACATATTTGGGAACCTGCCATCCACAGGGAAGACATGGGTCCAGTTCCTGGCTTCCAGCTTTAGCTGACCCAGCCTCAGCTGTCGCGGGCATTTGGGGAGTGAAGTAGCAGAAGGAAATGTGCTCTCTCTTCTCATTAATTAATTAAGTAAATACCTATCTTTAAAAATTATGGACGAAGATTTCTGGCAGAACAAAGCTCTGAGGAGATGGTATTCAGAACAGAGGATCAACTTTATACTCTTGCACCCTGCATATCCTATATTCCACACAGCAGTCAGAGGGATGTTTTGAAAAAAATAAACATAAGTCACACATTGTTCAACTGAATGATGAATGATATAAAACATATCTGATAAGGGACCCAGAAATCCTTACAGTCTCCAAACACTTTGTGAGAAAATGGAACCCTTCTAAGGCACTTAGCTTTCCTCTGTGACTGTGAGAGCCCTGCTTTACTGAGCCAGCTTAAGATATTTCTAGTTGCTCCTTTTCTCTTTCTTCATGCAATGAACCACTGAATATTAAGTTTCTTTCTCTTTCTCTTTCTCGTTCTCTTGTTCTCTCTCTTTTCTTAATCCCTATTTAACAGCACCCCTGAAGCCAATCTCAGGTTTACCCAGGGTATCCTCTACGCCTACTAGGAAAATTTTACCTATAAGTAATTTCTGACCAAATTATACCAAAATAACACTTTAGGTCTCATTATATAGGAAAGCTGGTTTGTCAAAGTTGTTTTTTTGGGATTTTTTTTTTTGGTCTCTTAAAGATATGTTAATTAATGGTTCAGCCAGTGTGGTCCTCAATCCACAACCTCCCCCCTTGGAATTTCACAGAAATGTGCTACTCATACCCATAGCTGATTACACCCTGTGATGTCTCTCCATATAAATGTCTTTAGTGGCAAAAGTCAATGAAGAACACCTCTGCACCTGTTTTTAGTCAATGGTTTTGAGAGTTGGTCCCTAGACTAGTAGCATCAATACCATTAGGAAACTTGCTAGGAATGCAAATGATCAGGCTTCACCTTGGTCCTTCCTAATTGTGAAACTCTGGTGGTTGAACCCTTCAATTTGTATCCTAACAAATCCTTATGTAGTTCTGATGCACAGCCAAGTTTGCTCTAAAATACTGCCTTTTTAGCTTGTAAGGGACTACATATTTGGAACATGACTGTAACAGCAGAAGAATAAAGCCACATTTCACATCAAAAAAGGTAGAATTTAAGAGCTAAAGGAATATGAAGACATGGATTAAATAAGGTAAATATACAAAGGAATATAAAGTAAAAAGAGTAACTGAAAATGACTAAAGGGAACCTGGACTATCACATCATATTTAAAGCAGAGTATATTATTTAAAAGTTATGTATATGTGAAATATCAGAACTCTTCTTTCCATGTGCTAGTTTGAGAGGCCCTTCATTTCTTTTTCTTTTTCGTTTATTTGTTTAATTCATTTGAAAGGCAGAGACAGAGAGACATATTTTCCATTCACTGGTTCATTCCCCAAATGCCCACAATAGCCAGCTCTGGGCCAGAGCAAAGCCAGGAACCTGGAATCCCATCCAGGTCTCCCACGTGGGTAGCAGGAACCCAAGTACTTGGGCCATAATCTGCTGTTTCCCATGGTGTGCATTAGCAGGAAGCTGGAAACAGAACAGAGCCAGGCCTCAGACATTGTCACTGATTTGGTACATGGTTGAACCAAATGGTGGTGTCACCACTGTGCCAAATGTCCACTCCAGGTACTTGATTTCTGACGTGACTGCCATATGCAGTCATACAACATGAAAGGCTTCATGTAATAAGGTAGTGTAGTAAACTAATTTTCAACATAAGGAAAATACCTTACATGAAACTGTTGCCATCTAAAAATATTCTTATGATTATTCCTGTCTACATTCTTAACAGACTAGTTTTGGGGAATCTTCTGAATAGGATTTATATTTTCTCCAAACAGAGGCTATTTGTCACGATACAGTACCCATGTACCATGAATCTTACAATCAAGAATGTTTGAGGTAAGATATTTCTCAGAGCCACTCTATGAGATGCATACTTATATATTTAGTATGCATTTATACAAGGTTAACATCAGGAGAGAAGAAACTGAAAACAAATTGACCATGAACATGGATACTTGCTATGATGGAAGGCAAAGTGGCACCCCCAATCAAGGCTTGGTACAGAAGTAGCTGTTGTGGCCCTTCGGGGAGTGATCCAGTACATAGGGATATCTCTCTCGCTCTCATTTTTCTCTCTTCCTCTCCCTG
Organism: Oryctolagus cuniculus; assembly: GCF_964237555.1. Taxonomy (NCBI): domain Eukaryota; kingdom Metazoa; phylum Chordata; class Mammalia; order Lagomorpha; family Leporidae; genus Oryctolagus; species Oryctolagus cuniculus. The sequence continues at coordinate 18,163,647 of NC_091453.1, forward strand.
TTTCTCTGTCAATCTACCTTTCAAATAAATAAATAAATGTTTAAATGAAATTTTATTTATATATTTGAGAGGCAGAGATAAAGAGAGAGCTCCCATCACTAGTTCACTCCCAAATGCCTGCAATGGCCACTGCCTCGTTGGCAGAAAGCTAGAGTCAGGAGCTGGGGCTGGGAATAAAACCCAGGAACTTCAATTAGGATGTGGGCATCTTAACCACTAAGCTAAATGCTTGCTCTTTCAATTTTTCTTTTCAATGAAATGACTCTTCTGCTTTACAAAGAACCTTTAGTGGTTTTTAGCATTGTCAGTCGGGTAAAAATAAAACAAAACAAACAACAAAACTTTCCAGCTTCATCTCGCCCATACACACTCCGGTTTTACCATGCTGCAACCTTCTCAGACTCGCCTTACCGTGGTTTAAGGAGTGTGTGTTGTATGTTACTTGGCTTAGAATGCTTCTCACACCTCCTTAACCAGTCCCCGACAGACTGATATTTTAAAGCCCCATTTTGATGTCAAAGGAAACCTTTCTATATTCCACAAGGCTGCTATTCATCATTCCAGATCCTATCCTATCCCATTTCCTGCCATCTCCATCCTACCCCATCCCAGGTTCCTCCTTCTCTGTCCTTACTAGAATTCCTACTCCTGTCAAAATCAGCAAAAGAAGATGGTAAAGGTTTAAAGGAAGAAGAAATTAGAGGTGAGAGGGAAGGAGACACTACTTCTTAACAATCTCAGTCTCTGTAAGTCTGGTAAGTCTGAAGGCATTTTCGATGTGTGAAACAACTATTCAGTTTCCCAAATCACCTTCAGAAATGTTGCTGTCTTTGTCCTCTTATTTTCTTGACTATTTTTTCTGGGTTGATTTGTATTGGCCTATTTTGTTTGACTAAGTCTTATTCTGAGCAATAATATCTTTTTTTTTTTTTTGACAGGCAGAGTGGACAGTGAGAGAGAGAGAGAAAGGTCTTCCTTTTACCTTTGGTTTACCCTCCAATGGCCGCTGCGGCCGGTGCGCTGCGGCTGGTGCACCGCGCTGATCCAAAGCCAGGAGCCAGGTGCTTCTCCTGGTCTCCCATGTGGGTGCAGGGCCCAAGCACTTGGGCCATCCTCCACTGCACTCCCTGGCCACAGCAGAGAGCTGGACTGGAAGAGAAGCAACCGGGACAGAATCCGGCGCCGCGACCGGGACTAGAACCTGGGGTGCCGGCACCGCTGGCGGAGGATTAGCCTATTGAGCCATGGCGCTGGCCGAGCAATAATATCTTAAAATATGTTGTTTATAGTACTGACTATATTTTTCTAAAACACACTGACTAAAATGTAGCTATTTTATTTGTATGGGGCAGGCATTTGACCTAGGGGTAAAGATGCCCACATACCACATCAGAGCATTTATTCTACGTGATTCTTTCAATGCAAAACGTCCTAGCTGTTTTGCAAAGTTAGGTAGCTTACCAGGAAATCAAGAAAGACTTCACCCACAAGGTCATTTTCGTGTTAAATTGCTGAGTCGATCAACTTTCAGTTACTTAACAAATGGGGGCTATATTTTCAGACTAGTGTTTTCCCAGTGTATCCCTATGCATGATATCAATCTGGTTGCCATTAAAAACAAATCTTTCATTCTAGGAATCAGTTTTAATCTGGTATCTTGTTCTGAAAACTGTTTTCTTATCACGAAGTTCTCACAACATCACCAGTGTCCAAAGGAAGACAGACCCAAGACAACATTTTAAAAAGTAATAAATGACTATAGTTTTGGTGCTTCTGAAACCGACTTAGAAAGTGCCCTGCGTATTGCATTATGTGCATCATAAACCTTTAATTGCCCTTTCAGAGTATTCTGTAAAAAAAAGATCTAACATGCTTTACGAATACTAGTGCACTAAAACTGAAGCCCTCAGAGATGTTAAGATGGAATATTTAAAATCTGTGTAGTGCATTTGTAAATGTTCCCAAGGTGAGCAGTGAAGAATGATTTAGTGCAAGGCAACAAGTCTTTTTCCTTTTGGGTTAATTTGCATCTCTAGAACTGTACTTTCTAAGATGATAACCACTAGCCACAGAGAGCTACCGAGTACTTGGAATGAGTTGTGTCAGAAATGTCAAACATATTAGATCTTAAATACTTAACATGGAAAAATACATCATTAATGACTTTCATAATAGTTACTTGTTGAAATGATGTTTTGGGTATGCTGGACTGCATATATTATTAAAATGAATTCCACGTTTTTATTTGGAGAACAAACTGCCCCTTAAAGGCCTGCAAAGCATTCAAGAGAAAGGCCTAGCGAGACCTGCCTGAGGAATGTCCAGAAAGCGCTCTCTATCAGTCACTGGCAGAGCTCTCTGTCACGTCACTCGGGCGATGTGCACACGTGTTCTCTTTCCTCTTAGCCATCTGGAGCAACCTTCTACAGTCCTCTGCTCTTCATCTATACATTCCTTATCTATTGCCAGAAATGTCCTTAAAATCAATCAGTAGCCTTCTCTTTAGCACACTTCTTTCAGAGGCAATTAATTCTACCCCCCCTTACCTAAAGCCCCCATTTTCCATCCAAGCGAAGGTGTGCTCAATGTGTAATAGGAAATGAAAATTGCCGTGGAACACACACATTTTGATTAGAATTTGACCACTTGGGAAAACTTGCCAAGACTCATTGAAAATTATTGGGCTTGTGTCTCCCAGGCCTAGGTCACTCACTCTGCTCTGAATCAACCTTAAATTAAGCTTTTGCGAAGGCTGTTTATTTTCATCCATGATAGGCTGGTGACAAATGGGAGGCTCAGTGAATATGTGGGACTCTCAGAGGAGTCACAAAAATCGGTGCTTGGTCTGAGTACAATCCTTTGTGCACTGTCAACCCTGAATTTCTGCCCCGACTGCCACCCTCCTCTTGTCCCCAGGTGGAACCTGTAAGTCCTGGGCCTCTGGAACTCCCTTCTTTGGTCCATGTTCCCCCAGGTTTTTCCTGGCTTGTACGTATCTCTCTTCTTCAGAGACTGTGAGGAGAATGTTCTTTAGAACCTTAAATGGTATATCAAAGAGGTCTCTGCTTTTGGGATGTCTCAATTTGCTGGGATTAAATTAGGAGAAAGCTTGCACTGTCCTACCTTTGCTAGGAACAATGAGAGAATGGGCTCACCAGCTCTGAAGAGACAAGGCACCAACCGTTCCCAGTCACAAGTGTCCCTGGGTGATCAGGGGCCTAGGGGGAGTGTCAAGAGGGTGATACCCCTAGGACGTTTGGCCCTATTATCTGCTCCACCTAGATAATAAAATAAGCTCATTTGGGAAGCACACAGAAGGACTGATCACCCAGCACTTTGGGTGCTCTGAGAAACATGAAGACCCAGTGTGAGAAAACTGAAGTGTCTAAGATGGGTAAAGTAAATTACCCCAGGCCGCACGGGCTGACCCACTACACACACTGCTGGGTCAGGACAGTCCAGCAGCTCTGTCCTGAGATGTTTTGAAATGGGCAACAAAACTTTGAAAACAGAGGAACAAGGTCATCAGCCTCCTTCTGGCACACCTGCTGCCTTTATGCTTCGTACCTGTGGTGCCTTGCAAATATCCGAGTCAACCGAAAAAGTTGTAAAAAGATGATTTAAGTCTTAGATTTTGAAAATGGGGACTATTGGATATTCTAAAGCTAGTATTTTTTAGCTCAAAATCAGAAAGGCTAGGATCTTGAACAACAGATGAAGAATGGGAACATTATTTTCACTGATATCTCAAGGCACTGAGAAGACTGCTTGATGAATTAGCCTCATTACAAGCAGTAAATACAGTTTCGGAGACAGTTTCAGAACTTAGAAGGGCAACCGAAGCTGCTGCCACAGAAGTAACCATCCTGAACTGGCACGCCTGCTTCATCTACCTACAGTTCTCTCTCCTCCTCTGTGCGACCTCCTGCTCTAGATCCTAACTTTTCTCCTCTTCCTCCGCCTCAACATGTCTCTATAATGAATGAAAAAGAAAACCCAAATGAAGGGATGAATGTTGCAATCACTCCTTTTAGAACTAAACCCATTAGTCGTGGGGAACCAAATATTATTTATGCTCCCTGAACAAAAGCAAAATTAAAAGCCTTAGTCTCTGGATTAGCTGATGCAATTAAAGACCCAGTAGATTTTGCAAAAAGAATTTCAAGTTGCACCCAGGGCTTCTTGCCCTACACCAGCTAGCTCAATTACTGGCACCCAGGGAATAAACTCCAGCGGTTTTGGTTGGCAGAGTGGAAGGACCACTTGATGATTCTGATAGAATAGCTGCTGACGCTCAGAACGCTTGCAGGGAGCGTGGTAATGAACTCTGCAGAGTGCTGCCCACATGTTCCTATGTGAGATAAGTGTAAGACAGTGGAAGACAAGACCCAATGAAACTATTCCTGACTTCTGTATTTGCTTCGAAACTATCTCCAAGCAACGCTCTAGAATTCCTCCTGAAGGTTCTGAAAATCTGCAAAGTGGCACCCTTCTAAATACTGGCCTCATAGAAGGGCTTGATGAAGTACTAATTACCTCGGTAAACAAGCAATAACGGAAGCTGGGCACGGGTTTCCACTGAGGGTCTGGTGACTCAGGCAGACCAGCTGTTCCGGACTATAACTTAAAGGGAAAAACAAGCTACCATGTTCACTTTCTTACAGAGCCTGTTTATTTACACCCAAACGTTAAGTTATTTTTTCATGTGGCTATGTGAAACTTTTAAATTGACTACGTGGCTCACTTTATACTGTGGTTGGAAAGTGCTGCTATGGAAAAATGAAGAGAACAAGGGTACTCCTAAAGATATTTTATTTTCATTTTATAAGCTCACAATCTATTAGATAATTCTCTCTGACTTGAAATGACACATCAATAGAGAGATTCCCATGGTGCCGGCGTTTGGAATCAGGGACCCATTTTTCATGAACCATTGTTCTGGCTTAATGTAACAAATCTACAGTGTAAGGTAATATAAATTATTTTTGCATTTTGTTCATTTAAGTTTGTTAAAATCAGCAAGATGAGAATTTTTATGATTAATATATGATACAATAACTGGCATTACCAATTTAGAAACATAATAATCTGAATTTTTAATCATTGAGTTTCTGCATAATATATTTTTGGCAGAAAATAATTAAACAGAAGCACACAATCAATAGCATTTTTCCCCTTGAGAGACTCTCTCTCATTATATTTAATTTCCTCCTTGAATTAACTCATTTTAAGAGAAAGTAAAATAGAGTCACATTTTAAAATTATATTTCTGAATTTTTTTTCTAAATGTAAGAGCAAGGTAGACTGTATAAATTGGCAGATGGTGCTCCTTTTGCACATCATTTATTTCGGGGCTTATGGTGAATTCTATTGAAATAATTCTTCCTAAGGAGTTTATCTCAACCAGTGAATTTCCACTCAGCCTTTAGATGTCACCTCCTCTAAAAATCCTTGTTTGATCCCACCGAACAGTTTGCCATTTCATATTCTCCTAGAGCAATTTACATTGAACATATTTCTCTTTTTTAAATTTCCTCTCCCTCTCCTAAACTAGAGCGTGAGGTTCCTGATAACATGGATAAAGTTACTCTAAGCCTTACTATCAAAGACTAGCCTGGTATGTAACAGATATCTAACATGTGGGTATGAATATATTCCAGGTTATTCAGTGAAGTGGTATTAATATTGACAAGTATTAGGGACAGCGAGTTTGACATTAAATCTAGTTTAAACATGTATATATGGAACTTTGAAATACCCCAATGAGGAATTTGATGACAGTCATTTCTCAGCAATTTAAAAAGCAAGTTATTTGTTAATTAGATATAATTTATAAAAAAAGATTAACCTTGAAAAGCAGCACACACACAAGAAGAATTGATGGAATAATAAGAATTCATCTAACTACCAAATTCAATATTTGTCTTCTAAATGCAGTCATTTTGATTGAGTTTTCTGAAAGGATTAGCCAAAGCTCTGTTTTACTACTATTAGGTAATTACACCCATGATTTGGATTCATCTGTACAAGTCCATCTGATTTTTTATTAATCTTCCTCATCACTATTTGTTGACTCAGTCTATAGTAATCTTATCTCTAAGACTTTATGAGCAGAGCCTTTCTCAAAAGATTTTAATGAAATTGCTCAGGGTTTTGTAAAGATGTTCTGGATCCTCAGATTACTAAAGGTAGTATGCCTATTCTGGAAAAATACATATCTATTTTTAAATTACAATATCAAATACACAGCTGTAAGGGGTAGCTCAAAGAAAAGAGTTACCCCTTTAAGAAGGGTGACTCAGTGACTCGGTTGATTTCATTGCTCACAAGGTTAACTAAATTGTTTTTATTCTTATGATTTATATCCATACTTGGGTCACTGGTTAAAGACAGGAAACACAACTAACATTAATGTTGAAATACAAAAAAGTTAACAAGGAAATCATAAATGATCGTAATTGTGCATATTTTTCTCAAGATAATCCTCAAAGTCAACTAATTTATAAATTGAAAATATAAGATTTGAAAAGTAGAAATTGTTATTGCCCTCAGGTTACAGAGGAGAAAATTGTGGCACAAAGTTTAAATATTTGCCCAGTGTCATAAGTCACTAGTACAGAGTTGGAGGGAGATCTGTACCCAAGCAGTCTAGCTATGGAATCTTCCAACTGGAACGCTACCACAAAACCAAAGGTCTTCAAATTTTGCTGCACATTAGATTCGGCTGAGCAGCTTTTAAGACAACACCGGTAAAATAAAAATCTCAGAATGAAACCATGCTTAACTGTTGCTTAAAATGTAATTCATGAAGATAAGCTTGAAAATGTCAGCTTAAGAGGGTGGGCATTTGGCCTCGTGTTTAAGAAAAAAGATGCGCGCAAGCTACATTGCAGTGCCTGGGTTCAAATCCTGCTTAATTCCCAGATTCTAGCTTCTTGCTAATGTGCAGCCTGAGAGGCATCAGGGATGGCTGAAGTAGCTGTGTTCCTGCTACTCATGGGGGAGACCTGGATGGAGATCCTGCTTCCTGGCTTCAGCCTGCTCATCCCCAGTGGTTGTATACACTTGGTTAATGAAACAGAAGATGGGAGTTCTGTCTCCCAAATAAAAAAAATTAAAATAATAAATCAAAACAAAGAAACATGTGGCCAACGTAGCATAGCAGGTAAAGCCGTGCCTGTGATGTCAGCATCCATTATGAGGGCCAGTTTGAGTCCTGGCTGCTCCACTTCCCATCCAGCTCTCTGCTAATGACCTGGGAAAGCAGTGGAGGATGGCCTAAGTGCTTGGGCCCTTGCGACCCACGTGGGAGAACCAGATGGGGTTCCAAGCTTCTGGCTTCGGCCTGGCCCAGCCCTGGCTGTTGTTACCATTTGGGGAGTGAATAGTGGATGGAAGATCGATCTCCCTCTCCCACTCCCTCTCCCTCTCTTTCTCTCTCATGCTTCCAAATAAATAAATAAATAAATAATTTGTTTAAAAAAAGAAACAAAAAGAAAATGTCAGCATGAGCATATTTCATCTCATTGTTTAGAGGTTAGAAAAAATTGGTTAATTTTGAGTAAAAAAGGAAAAATTCTAAACATCTGATCATAAAAATAATTTTTAGGTTCTAGATAGCCATTAAATTTCAGTTCACATTTTCATGTGTATTTGGTCCCCAAGCCAAGCGTGTAATTAAAAAAGATATTAATTAGTAAGTCATACTTTTTCTTATGTAATTAGGGTTAAAATTATTGCTAAAATGAATGGAGTAAAACATTCATCTCTATATGATAAACATTAAAGTGTCTTAAATGAGTGTTATAAAAATCTTCAGTAATACACTATTATAAGCCATTATAAAGTTTGAATAATTAAACATGTTTTATAATATTATGATAAAGAAATATGCTGAATAATTAAAACCACCTATACCCTGCAAAATGGCTAAATGATTTTTTAATCATTTTTTTAAAGATTTATTTTATTTATTTGAAAGACAGAGTTACAGAGAGAGGTGGAGAGACAGAGATAGAGAGAGGTCTTCCATCTACTGGTTCACTCCTCAAATGGCTGCAATGGCTGGAGCTGAGCCGATTGCATCTCCTACGAGGGTTCAGGGGCCTATGTACTTGGGTCATCCTCTGCTGCTTTCCCAGACACATTAGCGGGGAGCTGGATCAGAGGTGGAGCATCCGGGACTTGAACGGGCAGCCATATGGGATGCTGGCGCTGCAGGCTGGGGCTTTAACCCACTGTGCCACAGCGCTGGCCCCCAAATGATTTTTTAATTTCTAATATTTTTAACCATTACAATGAAATGGGGTAAAGGTTCAGGAAAGGTGACTAAACACTGCATTTGACTACTACTTCTTTTTTTCTTTTTTAAGATTTTATTTATTTGAGAGGTAGAGTTATAGACAGAGAGGGGAGAGAGAGAAAAAAAGATCTTCCATCTGCTAGTTCACTCCCCGAATGGCTGCAGCTGGGCCGATCCAAAGCCAGGAGCTTCTTCTGGGTCTCCCACATGGGTTCAGGCACCTAAGCACTTGGGTCATCTACTACTTTACCAGGTCATGACAGAGAGCTGGATTGGAAGCGAAGCAACTGGGACTTGAACCGGTGCACATATGGGATGCTGGTGCTGCAGGCGGAGGCTTAGCCTACTACATCACAGCGCCAGCTCTGACTACTACTTCTTAACTTGAGCACTACTGACATTGTGGCCTGAATAATTCTTTGTCGTGAAGAGCTATCCTGTGCACTGTAGAATGTTTAGCGGCATACCAGGTTCTTACCAATTAGACTCCATTGTATCCTTGACCCAATTATGAGTAAAAATGCCCGCAGACATTGAGATACTTCTCTATATCCCCCAATGTGACAAAAATTGTCTCCACTTTGAGAACCACTGCAACAGACAAACTTGCTTGAAGTTACACCTTCCCTAAATAACTCAGCATTAATAGAGGCTGCCCTGCTGACTTCGAGCGCAAGAATGCACACTCCTGCAAGTCTATAATACAAGCTTAATGAGTATGGATCTAAGCTATCCCGAGGTGATACGACAGTCTATAATGCTCTCTGCAGCTCTAGAAACTGTGAAAACTGATAACTGAAGTCATGTGATACCTGTGATAATTTATGTACGAAGCATTTTAACTAATCAGAATATCTTCCAATAGAATTACAAAACTAAGCATTTTCACTCTTTTATTGGTCACCCTTTGCTGGGATGTACCATTTGGTGGTAACTTATCATATGGTGGGAGTATTTAGGTTGGATTAATTATCATAGAGCCTTACATTTAGTAAGTGATTGTGTTCTTTAATGACTTACTTATTGGGAGAGATAAATTATTCAAATACTTGCCTCGTTACTAGAACCTCACTTGGAATATTTAAATGTAAGCCCATATAAGCTTGTTCTGTCGGATTTGAAAAAATTAATGCATTGAATTCCATATGAAAAGCTGCCTCTAGTTTTCACTTTTGAACAGTTGTTTGGCTCATGACAAATACATCTGGATCCTCTCTCCTATAGACTTCAGATGAGTTAAATGCTATTTCTTGTGAGGGCTTAGTGGGGAGGGAAATTGGCTGTAACACCCTTGATTTCATCCTAACAAATACTGCTAAACAGTAACTTCTAACCTCCTCTGTAGAGGTTGACTTCAATTAAAAATACACTGGAGAGATTATAAACATAGAAAGGACATTGAGCAGTGCTTCGAGATAATTGGCAGTACACTCCTTCCAAAATTTCAGAGGTACCTCCATTTAATGACTCCCCTGAATAAAGTAATTGGCTGAAATTTACATTGTGGTTCTTAATAGAACACTGGGCCCATCATTGCAAGGATGCTAAAAAAAAAAAAAAAAAAAGACTGGGGTCAGTGTGCATTTAAATGAAGTACAAGGGGGAAAATGTATTTCACTTTCAAAGGACCTATGCTGTATCTTTTTTTTGAAGATTGCAGCTCATCTATTTTATAATATAATGGCAATAATATTGCCTCTGAGTTAACCGTATAATAATTCACATTTGGTACTGCAATAATTGAGTGAACAGAAGCTGGTACCAGAGGCATTCCTTTCTTTTATTTATTGTAATATTTTCCCATAATTTAATGAGAAACATTTCAAAAGCAACATTTTTATCCTTTCATGTTAAATTAATTTACAATGCTATGAGCTATAATAAAATGAGAAAAACTATCAGCAAAAAGCAAAAGTTAATAAAGACAAATATTCTCAAAGTTTCAAGGACTGAAAAAATCTCCAATCACAGGAGTATTTGCTTCCTTGGTGTTCTTTTTTTCACTTAATTCAATTTGTCATAGTTTGCTCTCAATTATGTTGTACTAACGGCTGACATAATATATTATTGATGAAACAGAAAAGATGCATTACTGAAACAAAAGATATATAATTAAAATCACCTAAGAAACAACAAAAAAAACTTTGCCACATATTTTAGTTAGCTCTTCTAAGATTTATACAAAGAAGGTTACAATATAATTTCACTTTTACTGGTAAAAACTTACTTGAGAAAGATCTCAAGGAATGATGAACGGGGCATGGGACAAATTCATGTTATTGGAATGAAGTGCTCTGTGTAGCATACCAGACACACTCAGATTTGATGGGAGCTACTTCAGTGTATCTTTTACTTTTCTTTATATTTATTTATCTGAGAGGGAAGGAGGGAGAGAGGGAGAAGGAGGGGGGTAGAGAGAGCGAGAGCAAAAGAGAGAGAGAGAGAGCGCATTTCCATTTACTAATTCACTTCCCAAATTCCTGCAACAGCCAGGGCTGAGCCAGGCAAAAGCTGTGAGCCAGGTACGCAATCCAGATCTTCCACATGAGTGCCAGGGACTAGGTACTTGCACCACCACCTGGTACCTTCCGGGATGTGTATTACAGGAAGTTGGAACGGAGAGCTGAGTCAGTACCTGAAACCAGGTGCTCCAATATAGGATTCAGACATTCCAAGTGGCGTCAAAACTCTGAGGCTAAACACCAGTCCCTTTAGTATACCTAAGAAAATTTTATGGAGATGTAGGAGCTGAACAAGAATTGAGAAGACAGGGTCGCGCTGTGGCTTAGTGGGTAAAAAGCTGCAACCTGTGGTGCCAGCAGCCCATATAGGTGCCAGTTCGAGTTCTGGTTGCTTCACTTCCAGTCCATCTCCCAGCTTTCGCTCCTGGGGAAGCAGTGGAAGATGGTTCAAGTACTTAGGCCACTGCAACCATGTGGGAGACCTGGAAGAAGCTCCTGGTTCCTGGCTTCGGATTGGCCCAGCTCTTGCCCTTGCAGCCATTTGGGGAGAGAACTAGTGGCTGGAAGATCTTTGTCTGTGTCTCTGTCTCTCTCAGTCTGTAACTCTGCCTTTCAAATAAATAAATCTTTAAAAAAAACACTCAGACAAGAATTGAGAAGAAAGGGGCTATGGAATCTTTTTTAGAGACAAACTCTTAATCCCAGTTTCTTCATCTTTCCCTGATGAGATGGGAGTATACAAGGTAGAGAGTAGTGTCACGTGGTGTGATGACGTGGGGGTGCCCCTGAGGATCTGGAGACCACTGACAAGTTCATGAGGTTCAGTGCTCCAGCACACGTGTAAGATATTGGCCATCCACACACTAGATGATAGCGAAGGGCTTCGTAGGTTTCAAAGTTCTATGACTCAGTGAGAACATTTCTTATTTAGCCAGCAAGCAGGCACACAGCCCAGTATTCAGTGTGTATCCCTACATTTAGAGGCCTACTATTCAACGTGTGCTTCACAGAGCAGCATCAGTGACACCAACTGGGATCTACTGAATCCAGATCTTCAGAAGTGGGGCCAAGTAGCTTGTGTTTTAACACACTCTCCAGACAATTCTTGTGTATGCTAGGGAAGCACTAATATCACTCATAGCAAGCCTTCTGAGAAGAACATAAAAGATGTACAATCCCTAGTCCTTGCCTCAAGGACTTATTTTCAGAGAGTAGATGTGGAGAAAAATCTTTAATAATGAATATCTGTACATCATTCATTCAACTATTGGGATATGGCTATATCTTAGGCTCTGTGGTAGATGCTGAGGATATAATCGTTCTGCCTTTGTGGCGCTTACAGGCTAGTGAAAGAGACAGAATACTGTATACCCAAGTAATCAAATATATATATATGTATACATATATGTATACATATATGTATACATATATGAAGAATACAGTGTGTGAAAAATGTTACAAAAGAGAGAGTTGGGGTGCTGTGAAAAAATAACAGTGACAACATTTAGAGGTAGAGAGGGATACTTTTAACTTTATCTAGAATTTGAAAGTTTTGATAACATGTATTAAGATTCAATTAATTGATAAGTCAGCAAATAAACTGCGCAAGTGCTAGGAACCTAGCTAAGCAACTTGGAAGAACGTAGAGTAAGCCCTGGAGGAGTTTATCATCATTTGGGAACATAGGATTTAATCACCAAGTAAAATCAGTAAGGCGCTCATAGTAGTTCTCCTTAGATTGGCTCCTTCTTGAAACTCTTAGCTAATATGCCATTTTGGTTTTCCAATTCCTGGTTTTCTAATTCAACTGGGCGGATGGATTAAAAATGAGAGAAACCAATATGGGCTGAAATCAATGTGGAATGTTAAATAGAAGAGGAATTTGAGATGGGTCTTGAAGGAACAGCTGGATGTATAAAGGTGAAGATAAACAGGGAATGAATTTTAAGGACATTGCCATTGTTAGCTGCAATGTTTCCATATGATTATTTTACTTCCAGTAACTGGTACTGCTATAAAAAATTATCTGCTAATACCATACAACATGTCAGGAAAGTTTTGGTTCTGTCATAGACATAATACATTGTGTTTACATTTTCTCATTACTTGGGCAAAATATTCTTTTCGTTTTAATCTTTCTTTCAATGACTAAGATTAACTCTAGCAAGTGTGGAATACAATTGTCAAATAATAAATAAGCCAATATTGTCTATTGACTGGCATATTATAAGCACTAACCAAGTGATTTCTATGTAAAATAAATTATCAAAGTGAAATTAGAGGGACTACTCAAATGTGTATACCTATCCTTTAACATTAAACTCCTATGGTAGAAATACTAAATATTTGGTTTCCAATTGGTTGTTTTGAAGAGCACAAATACTTTTCTGAATCAAGCTCCCAAACCCACCTAATTAAGCAGTAAAAATATTAATAAAAACATCCAATGATCTTATTTAGCTGCTGCAGAATAAAACTGAAAATAATACAGGGGAGTAAGAAAAATGACTTTGTAATTATGTTATTGGTGTTAATAAGCAAATTGCTTCTCAGGAGCTAAAAATAATATGGAGGTGACCAGATATTATACTTTACATAGTATGAAAAGTAGCTAAGAAATATCTTCAACTTGGGGCCAGTGCCATGGTGCAATAGGTTAATCCTCCGCCTTCGGCGCCGGCATCCCATATGGGAGCCGGTTCTAGTCCCGGCTGCTCCTCTTCCAGTCCAGCTCCCTTCTTTGGCCTGGGAAAGCAGAAGATGGCCCAAAAGCCTGGGCCCCTTCATCCACACGGGAGACTAGGAAGAAGCACCTGGCTCCTGGCTTCAGGTTGGCACATTCCAGCCATAGCGGCCATTTGGGGAGTTAACTAATGGAAGGAAGACCTTTCTCTCTGTCTCTCCCTCTCACTGTCTGTAACTCTACCTCTCAAATAAATAAATACAATCTTTTTTTTTTTTTAAAGAAATATCTTCAACTTTAACCACTGGGGAGAAAATACTTACTTTAGAAATAGAATTTACCTCTCAATAAAGCTTATAAAGTTTAATATGAGAGGATTGTAAAAAGCATCTGTTATTCAAGACAAAATCACATCTGATTATTACTACTACAGTCTTTCATTGACTTTGTCTCATTTTCATGGAGGCTTTTATGCAAAACTGAAGAGCTTTTTACAAGAAGCTATTTATAGAATGTATAGAAAGACTTTCTTGAATTTTAAAACCCTGATCACCAGATACAGTTTGGAAATGACTAAGAAGGGTGAGTGGATATAAACATACATTCTAGAAATGTTGTCATTACCATTTTCTCTCTCTTAATTATTAAAAAGTTCCATTTAAAGTCTTAAATTTGCCATACTAATCCAAATTTACGAGGTAGAGGCATCCTTGAATTCCCCTTAATCTGTTTAGTTACTTAAAATGTTTAATACTTTCTAATCAAGAGAAACTTTCAGTCTCAAAGGCATAATGTTCCCTCTCAAATTGGTTTAACTTTAGGTTATTTAATTGGAACACCAAAGAATTAGAAGTTCATTCTATTTCCTTGAACTCATTCACAGCACCTGGCACAGTGCTAAGTACATATTAGATACTCAGTAAATACTTTTGAAATAACAAATATTGCTTAAGAAAGAAATAAAAAGGAATTATTAGGATACAAGATATTTAAATTCCTAACAGAAACTTATTTCTTCCTATTTATAGAGAATACGTGATGAGAAATATAATTAGTGAATGGGTGTTAAACCTAACAGGATGCCTGCATCCCACATCAGAGTACCTGGTTTGACTTTCTTCTCTGGCCCTTGATGCCAATTTTCTGCCAGTGAGACCCTGGGAGGCAGTAATGATGGGTTCCTACCACCCACGTGGGAGACCAGGGTTGTATTCTCAGCTCCTGGCATTGGCGCTGGCTGGCCCTGGCTATTGTGGAGATTTGGCAAGATAGGAGCTCTCTGTCTCTGTCTTTCTCTCTCTTACAAAAAAGGAGATAAATGAAAAGGCAAGATAAATGCATTATCTCAATAAAATTTATTTTTTGTTTGATTCAACAGTTTTACTGAATATGTACTAGCTTGCCCTTGAAGTCCTAAATATATATTTAAATTACAGAATCACTCAAGAAGGTTATAGGTGGTGGGTTAATTTACAGGTGATTTGACTTTGATTTTAATTTGCTTAAGGACAATTATCTTTGTTCAGTGCCATATTGAAAATACTGTGGGTTTATAATAAACAACTTCTGAATGATCTCATGAACTCATTAGTGTGTCTCATGTGACTTAGTACTTTAAAACCCAATAGTCACATACAGTCATTTTCCTGTGCTAGCATGTAGTAATTGAGATCAGCCTTTTTTCTCTACCTTATAAAGGACCTTATGTAATAACTATCAGCATTGATAGATGAATGGATATTAGCCTACTAATAAATATTAATCAATTAATGAATATTAATAGAAGTTGCAACTGCATCATTACATTTCTGAACCAATTCAAGAGAGTTAAATATTCAAAGAAATAGTATTCTTACCATGTCACTGAAATTATTAATAAAGTGGATCTCTTACTGCATTTCTCTAGGTTCTTGCATCATGCAGAAAAATATCACAAAACTAGCTCTGTCAGCTGTTCTTTTCGTCCCTCCAGATCCACTTTCCCTCTTTTCCCCACTTTCCACGGTGGCTGATTTGTAGGACTCTATCAGGGGACTCCTATGTCCTCCGGTCTTCTGTTGGAGTTCATCTAAGAAGAGAACTAGCAAAGCTATTGAAGGGAAGAGAGAGACTGAGGTGCAGGTATTGATTCCCTTCGCTGAGTGTCATTTCAAGGCGAGTTTTGCTCCTTAACAGAAGGTCACTGCTCTTCCCAAGGCAGTGGGAGCTGCACAATCTCTCTGAGTTTGGAGAAACTTCACTCTTCCCTAATCATTTCAGGCCGGCAGTGGTGACAGCTACTAACCCTGGGGATTTGTGCTACCTCCCATGATTTCCCTGTACCCTACTCACTCCTGGGTATGTGGTACTGTGTGAATAAATACTTCTCAAATGACCTGAATTTCAACATGCCATCTGTTTTTTGTGCGGACCCCGAATGAGACACCAACAAAGACGGGCTGCAATGAAGACCTTGGAACAAAGAATTATTGTAGTACTTGGTTAAGGGGTGTGAAACTGGTCAGAACCTCTAAGTGTTATACAGCAGTTGGTTGTTTATTATTCAGCATACATTATGGAAATATCAGACCATATCTCTACAGGTGTCCCAGCACCAAAGCAGTTGACATGCTCTAACCTGACAATAGGATCAAAGGGGCAATAATTATACTGTACAATGTCTTTAATGTAATAGCAATACAATGCATAGGTAATTACAGTGGGTTATCAGACTTAACCAGTCTTCATGTGGCCCATCCTAAGTATGGCCTTAATATGCCACTATCCACTTGTCCAGCTCTGTAAAGGGCCAGGAAACACAACACAATAGTTACAAAGTCATCCTAGCATTCACTCACTAATTTGGGGCTGAGCTACAGTTACAAATCTATTGTGTCCCCTCAAGCTTAGGGGAGCTTGTAGATAATTTCCTGTAAGATTTATGCATTTATGAAAAACAGTGATATGGAGACAGTGTGCACTACAAAAAGATAAATATATTTAGAACAAAAGAAAAAAAAACATGAGATTAAAATAAACGAGTCCAAATATTCTTCCTAACGTAAGACTTTGGAAATGATATCTATACTACAAACATATTTTGAGAAGCAACTAACCACCTCATACTACCTAATTTTTACCATGGAGACTGAAAATGCCTTACAAAAAGAAAAAGAGCAACAAAGCAGTATGATGTGATACCATAAGGGAGGTTTTTCCTATAAAAATGTTCAAATTAGGTGTCAGTGGACACAAAAATAGACTTACTTTAATATACTCCAGGCCCAGACCTAAAGAAAACTACTATACTATTTTATAGGAATGACTTGCATTGCCTCAGATGAGGTTTACACATTAGCTGTTTAACTTTAATGTTGTTTGTTTCACTTCTTATGGTTTGTTTTTACAGCAATGCCTTGCTGGGCAGTTACTACTACCTCATAAAGGAAGACTTCAGTCCTTGACCTTCACATTCATGACATGTAATGCAGTGGACTTGCACAATCTCTGTCATTTCTAGATATAGCTCTTCCTGGGAAATGTTGAGAAGTGTTTATCTCTTTTCATTTGGCTCAAATTCAATCTACTAATACGTTTGCCAGTCAAAGGAACTCATTTGCATTACATACTTGTAGTGGTCAACAAGAACAGTTGCATATTTTTTGTTTACTCAACCAGACTCAAACATGTTATAAAACATACTAGTCACACTTGGTGTTCCTTTCAAATTTAGGGCAAAACCCAACACCAACAGTCAGATGGAATGATTGTCATATGGAAGAGCTGCCAAGCAGGTATGTTTAGAACTGGTAAGTGAAAATTAACGCATCTATACTTGTATTCATAAATTGAAGAAAATGGCTGTGTTGGCTACAATTTTAATAAGATGCTGCATATTTCTTACTGAATCCTGAAGCAGGAGCCATTCATTCCTGACTGATGCGTATTTCCAGGCTTCAGTAGAACTTGAAATATTAGGATAAGAAATTAAAGAACAGTCAGATGGATCCTGACTTCTTTTCCAGAGACTGTAAGATCTGTACGTATTCCTTGGCCTTCCCTGTTAACTTCCTGTTCAGCTTGTCTTCAACAGTCCATATAGCAGATTAAATTAATGGCCTTAATTCTTTCATTTCCCTATAACATTATACATTCTAACCCCTTCCAAGGTCTCTTACAAGTGAAAAGTACTTTCCCACCCCTTGACTTGGGACTTGGCCATTAGACATACTTTGTCCAAGGGGATACAAATAAATGTGATAAGAGCAAAGGCTTCAAATGTGTTGGCTGTGCTTCTGTCATTGCCATGAGAACATGTCCGGAGTAGCTGGTGCCCCTTAAGCTTGAGTCTCAGAACAAAATACGTGATGTAAACCCAAGCTTGACCTGCACTACGGAGATGGGTTAAACCCTACCAAGCTGCAGTTCCATACACAGATCAATATTTATTATTAGCCAACAAAATGAAAGGTTTTGGTTGTTCACTGTGCAGCAAGACTGACTGCTACACATGGTATAAACTGAAATGTGGTTTCTAAGCCATAGAATCCGGGCAAAGTTTGGCTGAGTGTATAGCTACCACATAGAAGAAGGAAAGACTGATTGGAAAGTTGTCAAATTCTCATAGCAAACTTCATCTTCATGCACATACCAGTATCAGATACAAATAATTGGTGAGGGGCATGAGGCAAAATACTAGTTAATTTCAAATCACCAGATCATATTTCCACAAGTTCAAGTAGATGTTTCTGGCTTATAATATTCAAAAGGAGCCTACTCTGATATGCTAATAACTGTGAATTGTCTTTGGAATAATTCAGAAACACCAGACTCAACTTTAAAACAAAATTGGATTCTCAAACAAACTTTCTTGTACAGAAAGGGCGAGCAAGCGATAAAATACCTTCTGACATTTCTAACAGTTATGTTCCCAAAGAGTGGTAAAAAACTGGCTCGCTCTTGCTTTCAGTCATGGTGAGAGATACCTTCCTATGTATGATTACTGCTAAAAGGTGGCAGCTATGTTTCACCTCCAACTACCCACAGTTAATCTGAGGAGGATTTAGGAGAAAAGGTGTTCCTGGCAGAATTCCAATTTCATGTGTCTCTTCAAATGCTTTCTGTGCTTATGTAGTTTCAGGAACTGTACGACAGCTTTTCTACAGGCGACTGAGGCAGCCAAAAGGTAGTTTCTTCACACCAAAATTGATTTTATTAAAGATTTTATTTATTTGAGAAGAGATGGGAGGAGAAAGAACGAACTTCAAAATTATTGAAACAGTAATTTTTTGTTTTACATTGGAGGTTGATGAGATTGAAGTGTTCTAAAATGCTACGTTGTGGACTTATTTTTTTTTTTAATGTTTGTTTTGTTATTTTTTAAGGCAGAGAGAGGGAAAGACAGAGAAAAAGATCTTCATCTGCTGATTCACTCCCCCAAATGGTTGCAACATCAGGGCTGGGCCAGACAAAAGTCAGGAGCCCAAAAGTCCATCTGGATATCCCACATGTGTGGAAGAGGCCCAAGCACTCAGGCCATCTTCCACTGCTTTTCCTAAGCACATTAGCAGGGAGCTGGATAGGAAGTGGAGCAGCCAGCACATATTTGGGATTGCCGGTGGCACAGACAGCAGCTTAACCCACTGTGCTACAACACTGGCTCCAAGGGCTTAATTTTTTCATCTGATAGGAGGATTCAAAGATTTCCGTCTTTTTTTGTTGTTGTTATTGTTTTCATCTCTTTAGTTCTAAGACCTATGGATACCGCAGTTTGAAGCTTGGAAAGAAAAGCACAACTGACTGAAGTTCAAAACAGAACCAAAAGACTAGCACCTACAAGCATACTACAAGCATGTCTGGAGTGAAAGAATTCTCTCAAGAGTCATCTCAGGCCGGCCCATATGGGTGCCGATTTGTGTCCCAGCTGCTCCACTTCCAATCCAGTTCCCTGATAATGGCCTGGGAAAGGCAGCAGAAGATGGTCCAAGTGTTTGGGCCCTGTCATCCACATTGCAGACCCAGATAAGGCTCCTGGCTCCTAGCTTTGGCCTGCCAAGCCCTGGCCAATGAGGCCACCTGGGTGTTGAATCCAAAGACCTTGCTCTTTGTCTCCCACTCTTCTCTGTAATTATTTCAAGTAAATAAACTTTTTTTGAAGAGTCATCTCAATGGTGTGAAAAATGCCTTTTTTATACAATCTTACTGTCAAACTGTTCTTCATATTTTCACTTTAAGTATAAAATAGGTAAATGAATCTCAGATATTACTTAAAGATTAAAAAGAGGTTGTGAGGGGTTGATTTTTTTCCCCTCCAAAGTTAAAATATTTGAGTAGTTCACTAGTCATAGTTTTGAACAGTTGCAAATAATGTACCTAAAGACACCATGCAGAGGCAGAGTGAGTTCAAAGGTCAAGGCCTCCTGGGCATCATCAAATCTGATTCAGGCCAACCTCTGGCGACTACAGGTGGTGCTAATATGTAGTCATTAATGCAAGTTGCTTTCTTAGAGGATTCCCTGCAGGTTGCTTCTAAGGACATCATTTATGTTAGAAGATGAAAATTGCTGTTTTTAACTGCTTAAGTTAATTGGGTATATATTGAGGTTAAGGTTAGTTAAACTGGTAAGCAGAAGGAATACTTTACCTGGACTATATTCAAGAAATGTATTCAGAAATGAGGAAAAGTACAAATCTGGGCAAGACAAAAAACAAAGGAAGTCGTTCAGATGTCCCTTTCTGCCAAGGGCCTTTGGTCCCTTTGTGCATGTTTGGAAACATTCAATCTAAGAGCTTATGGCTCAAGAGGAGGGTTGTTGATATTGGACTTAGAATTCTTTCTCCATGTTCTGCTTGTCCTTCCATAAGACTTAGTTTCCACAAGAAAACCTGAAGTTGTTGTGGCCTCCATCACACAGATTTTAGCAAGATCAAATCATCATCTGCACTTGAAGACACAGACTCACTTCAAAGAACACTAAGAAACGTACTGATAATCCAAGAAAAATTGCTGCTACGCTCCTAAAATGAATACTAGGGGAAAGATGCTTAATTCACAAATGCGTTTTCACTTTGAAAAGTGTAACTTTAACCAATTGTTGCAATTATTTTCTGGATAAAAAGGAAAGTATTATAAATTCAATTTTAATTTTTTGGGCATGGGTGGATGATATTTTAGGAGATAACAAAAGCCAGAATTGTTTGCTAAGCTTTACTGACCACTTCTTACATTAAAATCCCTTGCAATTCTTGCTCTGAATGAATACATTTTTTTTTTTGACAGGCAGAGTGGACAGTGAGAGAGAGAGACAGAGAGAAAGGTCTTCCTTTGCCGTTGGTTCACCCTCCAATGGCCGCCGTGGCCGGCGCGCTGCGGCCGGCGCACCGCGCTGATCCGATGGCAGGAGCCAGGAGCCAGGTGCTTTTCCTGGTCTCCCATGGGGTGCAGGGCCCAAGCACCTGGGCCATCCTCCACTGCACTCCCTGGCCACAGCAGAGAGCTGGCTTGGAAGAGGGGCAACCGGGACAGAATCTGGCGCCCCGACCGGGACTAGAACCCGGTGTGCCGGCGCCGCAAGGCGGAGGATTAGCCTAGTGAGCCGCGGCGCCGGCCTGAATGAATACATTTTAAATACATCTGACATGAACACATCACTTAAAACCTTCCAGTGAGGGACCAGCATTATAGTGCAGCGGGTTAAGCTGCCACCTGTGACATCTGCATCCCATTATGAGTTCTGGTTCAAGCCCTGGCTATTACTTTTTTGATCCAGCTTCCGGCTAGTGAGCCTGCAAAGGTAGCAAAAAATGGCCCGAGTGCTTGGGGCCCTGCCACCCACAAGGGAGACCTGCATGGGGTTCAGGCTTCTGGCTTTGGCCTGAGCTTTTGTGGCAATTTTGAGAAGTGAACCAGTGGATGGAAGATCTCTGTCTCTCCCTCTCTATATATATCTTTGCCTTTCGACTAATTAACTGTTACATCTATTTTAAAAGAAAAGAAGTCTTAAGGTGAGCAACAACTATGGTAACATTAGGCACAGGTAATTTTGGCATTTTGATATTATTTACAAAATTCATGCCATAAATTGTTCTAAGCTAAGACTACCACAGTTAAGAAACAAATTCTTCAAAAGAGATGGTTCTACTAGCTGCATGGACCGGTAGAGGGTGGATGTTGATGATATGGTTTTTTAATTAATTAATTAATTTATTTATTTTTTGACAGGCAGAGTGGACAGTGAGAGAGAGAGAGACAGAGAGAAAGATCTTCCTTTTTGCCATTGGTTCACCCTCCAATGGCCGCCGCAGCCAGTGCGCTGTGGCTGGCGCACTGCACTGATCTGAAGGCAGGAGCCAGGTGCTTCTCCTGGTCTCCCATGGGGTGCAGGGCCCAAGCACTTGGGCCATCCTCCACTGCACTCCCTGGCCACAGCAGAGAGCTGGCCTGGAAGAGGGGCAACCGGGACAGAATCCGGCGCCCTGACCGAGACTAGAACCCGGTGTGCCAGCGCCACAAGGCGGAGGATTAGCCTAGTGAGCCGTGGCGCCCGCTGATGATATGGTTTTATGAAGAAGAAACTTCAGAAAATAAAGCTTTAAATCTTATGCACTACACACACACACACACACACACACACTCACATGTACACACACATTCCCTCTCTCAAAATATGTAGCTTGGTTTAAGTAACATGCAACATGAAGAAATACTGAAATGATGTACATTCAAATAAAACTGACAATTTTGTCTATGATAGAGGTTGGTAAGTTGATTTACTAATTGAGGTTTTATTACATCATTAGTTACTTATCAGAAACAAAACATAGCACACAGTGATTACTGTTTGCTGAGTTAGCTAAGAAGACTTCTACTACATATAACATCATAACACACTTGCTGTAGTTAAAAAACAAAGTAACGTGCATATGCTACTTGAGATTCAAAGACCGATGTGAATATATTTCTCTTCATAGGATCACCAAACTAAAACCTTTGGTTTTCACTTGTTTTTTTCCTAAATTTCTTAGCTGATGATCTAAGAACTTAGCTTTTGCTTTTTCCTACCACACAGTAGGTGTGTACTGATTGGAAGTGTTTGGAAACCATTCTATGAAACAAAGCTATTTTGATTTCTTCGTGTTAGTCGTTCGTTTGAAAGTTGGTTTTAAGGTGGGAAATTGCTTACTTCTATTTTAAATTGCAATCCCCCAGGTCTGTAGTGTTCCTTTGTCACGGGGCTGAAAATATTTTCATGAATTCTGGGATATAAATCTCTGGAAAAGAGCATTCATAAATGAATTCTGATCAACAGATTGCATACATTTCTCAATCAGCTGTGCAGAATGAGCATTTTCACGGCTCCCCTCATTTTATAAAGATGATTCAGAATTCATCAGCCCTACTGTCACTTTTATTATTTATATATTCACAGTATTGACAGATTTCATTTTCTTCCCACTCTCCACTCCTCTTCTACAGGAATAACACTCACGATACAGAACAGGGAGCAGGAAGACACACCATCTGACCTTCCTTCTTTAAGGCGTTATTCAGCTAATCCTGAGAACTCACAAGTAATCATGTTGCAGATGCAGACTCACATCAAACTTGTTCAAGTGCTTTATTCAGAACATGAAGTGCGCTCATTCTTCAGACCACAGTGTAGGTATGTCAATTATATAGTAATAGTTGGAACAATACAGAAATAGTTCCAGCTATAGCTGCTGAAGATAGGAGCAAGGACACCAAGAAATCTTGCGTAGGACCAATCTCCCAGAATTGGGAGCAGTCACACTTGCTATGATACTTTAGCATGCACTGCCTCTTCTCCTGGGATTACTAAAATTCACAGCTGTAACCAACTCACCTTCCAAGAGTCTATGCTGATAATTCATTGTAAAGATACACTAACAGTAATGTTTTTAAATGTCGCTTTCAGTTGATTCAGCTATGTCTCATGATAGACTCAAACTTGATTTGGTCAAAATGGCAGAGGAAATTCAGGTTATTTAGTTGTGTCATTTCTATAAATTTAGAAAAATAAAGAAACACTAATTTCCAAAATAGACCAGTTAATATTAAATGAAGTCCAAGTGCATCAGAAGACTGTTGCCAAGGGAAAGTCATTGCCTGGTTTCAGCTGACATCTATTTTCACCTAGACAGTGTGACTTAGATCTGGGGACCAAACATGAAGAAATTCTGAATAATCCAATTATTCAAAAGGCATGCATAAAGGTATCATTTTAAAAATTCTCTTTTCATAATATTCCTGTTTTGAATCCTATGGCTTTGTAAATATTTAATTAAATCTATGGGTTTAGTTTTATTGATTATGACAACAAGATGGTACCAACAAATCCATGCCAATTTAAGAGGTATTTCTAATATTATAGAACAAATTAAGAAGTAATCCCATACAACGATCTCTATGAAGGCAAACTGCAAGGGTGTTTAACACAACCATAATTCTGTATCACAAGGGCTAAACCAGATGTCAATGCTCACCATTTTTATCTCTAAACCAAAAAAAATCAATGAATTTCTCCTGCCAATGCAAATATATTAAAACGAAATATATTATTAAGCAATACTTGACTGCAAGGGGTAAGCAACTAATTTCATTTTTATTTATTTATTTATTTTTGCAAAACTTAGTAGAGAAGTGTGTCACCGCAAGGTCAGTGGTAAGTAACAAATGTTACTTATACATCACTTATCAGAAATAAACACTGCATTTATGATGTGTAAGTAAGATATGACACAACCCAACAAAGGAACTTATAATTAATAGTGAAGCATTAAAAACAGAATCCAGACTTTGTTTTTCCACAAAGATGACTGATATTATTAATTTGCAATGTGTATTTAAGAAAAGCAAGCCTTACTGGCGATTTCAATTAGCTACTGCCACAGTAATATAGAATGAAGCTCCACAACTTCAAATGGCGTTTCTTCTCCTCGATGTGCCTGGCTAGGGCAGCTCTGTCGTGCATGTCTCTCACCTGCCGCCTGCAAATAGCAGCCTAATAGACGCACTCTCATATATGTAGCAGGAGCACAAATGGGAACTTTCTAAAGCCTTAGGCTGAAAACTGGCATGCTGTCACTCCTGCTCACTTATCATTCGCTTAAGTAAATCAGCTGGGGGCTGGCACTGTGGCATAGCAGATAAAGACACTGCCTTCGACGCTGGCATCCCATATGGGTGCTGGTTCGTGTTGTGGCTGCTCCACTTCTGATCTAACTCCCGGCTAATGGCCTGGGAAAACAGTGGAAGATAGTCCAAGTCCTTGGGCCCCTACCATTCACGTGAGAGACCCAGATGAAACTCCTGGCTCCTGGCTTTAGACATCGCCCTGGCCGTTGCAGCCATCTGGGGAGTTAAACAGTAGATAGAAGTTCTCTCTGGCTCTCTGTCTATAACTCTGACTTTCAAATAAATAAATAAATACATACATACATCTTTTTTTTTTAAAGTAGATCACATGGCAAACACTAAGGTTAGGGTTTGGGAAGTACATTCCACCCACAGGAGGCAATGTTAAGGTTGTGATAGCAGAACTGGAGTAGGGGGTAGACGTGGGGCTGATCTTGAAATCTACCATGGCTATGACAGTTTTTTCAAAGCAGATAATATATTGCAAAAAGAGGCAATTTCTAGAACCAGGAGCAGAGCATGCCATTTGAGACACAAGTCTTGCCTGACCCAGGAGTTATTTTTTTGAAGAGTATATATTGTACAGGAATTAGAATGCAACACTGCCCTTCAGAACTTTGGGTAAAGTTACTTTCATTTCCAATACTGCATAAAAGTAAATATATCACATCGTGAGAATTAGTCACTTCCTGTGAGACAACCTACAACAAAGGGACTTCTCAATCCGATACACCATGTAGGCAAATTACTGTCTTACCAACTGTGTGTCTATGCATATTTACCCTCTCTCTTTCTCCTTAAAATGTAACTTAGTGTTTTTATCTTGTCTTCCAAATTATTTTTTTCTGGTGGTGTTCCATTTTTTTTTAAAAGAAAAGGCAAAGAATGGTGCTTGAAAACCTGCTCAGAGAATGAATTTCAAATTGGCTTCTCTATTAGAGAACTAATTTGCTTTCTATGTGCAATCTTGGTGTGATCACTGTTGCATATATTATTGGATTTCAACTCCTACACCTCCACCTAAATTCATTTTGAGATTCTCACAAGGGAAGTCTATTGTCTGAGTTTTATGGGGTTGACATGCTGCCATGATTTGTCTCAGACATTAACAAATATTCTATGGTTGTCTTAAATTTTTAAAATTTATTTGCCTGACAGGCAAAGGGACACATACACACACACACACACACACACTGGGGGGGAGGTACTTCCATCTACTGATTCATTCCCCCAAATGCCCGTGATGGCTAACTTCAGTCATCACCACTGCCTCCCAGGGTCTGCATTAACAGGAAACTTGAGTCAGGAGTTGGAGCTGGAAACTGAACCCGGGTACTCTCATGTGGGACATGGATATTTTAACCTGTAGGCTAAATAGCTACTGCTTGTCTTGGACTTTTGAAATCACATTTGGTGAAGCAGTAGGGGAATTTGACACCACATTTCTTTTTTCCTTTGTTTCATTAGGCAGGAGTACTCTCATCCTCGATTTATCATACTTTAAAGAATAGAGGAAATATGTGATCTGTATTTTTCTCTTGCTCATTGTCTCTCTCTTCTTCCCTCTTACTCATTATCTTTGTAAAATCAGTGAATTATTTTATATTTTAATCACATTCATAACACAAAATATTTTATGTGCAGAGAAGTATACATTTCAGGAAAATAATTCAAATAGATAATATTTTTAAAAAACTGCTTCGGAATAAAATCTTCTTGGCTTGAATTGACCAAGGGTGACAAACTTCGATACCTGACCCTATATATAAAAGAATATTTAACACAAAGTTATAGGAACAAAACTTTATTCTAGACACAAATTCAGTTAGGACTTGATTGATCAGTAAAATGTAGCTGAAGGGGTTATATGCTTTTTAGGATACTTAGACATTCTGCTGACCATCAATCAAGTATATGTGATAACCATCTGACCACATTCCTTCACTTTTTATCCTACATATACTTCCAGGTAGAATCTATTTCAGTACTACACACACACACACACACACACACACTCCCAAAATTAAAGCAAAACAAACCCATTTTCCTTTACTTGAGTAGCTTTCCTTTTGAGAAACTGATTATAACCTAGACCTTAGCACAATGTGTTTTAAAGAGAGAAGATTTTCTAAATGAAAGCTAAGGCATAATTATGAAAATTCAGTCAATAATACAATTGGTATAAGTTATAGGAATTGATTGAAAAAAATCCTTTTTGATAATTGCTATGGTCATGTTAAGCTAAGTTATAATTTAATGTCTTTAGCCATTACATCATAACATTAAATTAATGATTGTGGAGGCATGGGCAGTTTTATATAATATGGAAATAGAAAAAGAAAGAAAGTGATAATGTAAATCTTCCTAGGTACCATCTGGCTTCACTTTTCTCCATGTTTCTCCAAAAACAGTTAGAGAAGTAAACAATACTATGCCTGATTGGCAAGGCAATAGAGATGGAAATACCAAATGAAAAAATATTCTAGCACAAGTACACAGTTTAGTATTTCCTTCACTTCTTTCTCCTGCATATGCACAGACCATCTATCCTGAAGAATCAAGATTCATCAAACGGCAGATCACAAAGTGCTTTAGGCAAGCATGTAGTCCAGTAGTTCTCAAATGGAAGCGCATTTCAGAACTATCTGGGGGCTCTTCCTAGCTGCAAATTCCCTAGTACTTCCCTGGAGAGCCAGCTTCTGACACATGGCATTTTAAATAAACTTTCCAAGGCCATACTGGTAGCAGGTGAACTTGAGAAACATTGCCTTCGTCCTGGTCCATTATTTTCCAGAGATAAATCTGGGATCTTCATCACAAGTGACTTTCCCAAGGACACATAGACTAGTGCTTAGGATCAGAACTCAGATCTCGCAACTTGTAAAATAAGACGTTTTGTATTCTCTGCTACTGTACTGGTTCCATAAAAATACTCTGAAAATCCTGTTAGCTAAATAAAATCTTAAAAAACAAACAAGCAGTAGAAGATGGCCCAAATGCTTGAGGCCCTGCACCCGCATGGGAGACCCAGAAGAAGCTTCTGGTTCCTGGCTGCGGATCAGCGCAGCTCCAGCCGTTGTGGCCATCTGGGGAGTGAACCATCGGATGGAAGATCTCTCTCTCTGCCTCTCCTCCCTCTGTGTAACTCTGACTTTCAAATAAATAAATAAATAAATAAATAAAATCTTTTAAAAAAAAAGCCTGCTGGCTTGTCTTTTTTCTTGCTTTTTTTCTTATTGTGGTGAATGTACATTACAAAAAAATCTCATTTTTGCCATTTTGTAAGTATACATGTTCAGTTCAGAGGCATGAAGTATCTTTACAGTGTATTGTGGCCATCATCATTCCAAACTGAAAGATTGCCCCATTCTCCTCCTCCACTAGCCCCGTCCCCTCCTCTAACCTCTTGTCAGCTATTTCTCTGTGGATTAGACTATTCTAGGTATTTCATATAAATTGAATCATAGAATATTTCTCTTTTGATGTCTAGCTTATTTCAGTTAGCAAAATGTCTCCCAAGATTCATCCATACTTCCTCATGTTTTGATTTACTGAATCCTTTTAACTTTTTGCTATGTTCTGGCTCTTTAAGAAATTAATTTCCATCATTTGTCCAATTTCAGTAGATGGTTGCTGAATGGGAGAAAGAATTCAGAAAGGGCATTCCTGGGTGAGTGAAACAGATAGAGCCTAGAGGCAGGCATCATGATGTGGAATGCATTTTCTGCCCAGTTGAAAGTCACTTGGAAAAAAAATGGGAAACATGAGAAGGAGAGGTGAAGAGAGGGGAGGGAAGGGGAGGAGCATTAGGTTCCTGGTTTTGGCTTGATCTAGGCCTGGCTGTTGTAGGCATCTGGAGAATAAACCAGTGGATGGAAGATCTCTATCTCTTTTTATCTGTCTTTCCACCTTTGAAATAAAATGAAAATAAATGCAATTTTAAAATTATCTCGGAGCAAACTACATAGAAAGAAGAGTGAAAGTAAAGAGCTATATGACTGTTTGAGAGATACTTTATTGTGATTATGATTTCATTTCAATTTATGAGTAATTTTCAGCAAGGAGGGAAGTATATTTGAATTATGTTCTAATACAGAAAAAGCTTAAGTTAAAAAAATATATTTCCTCTGTTCACCAAGAAATAAGGCCAGATAATGCTCCTGTGAAATGGTGGGACAATGATCAAGAGTCAAAGCATGAGTAGGAGTTGTCCTGGTAGATGAGGGAAAAAAGGGTATTCTGGCAAAGAGGACTTCACTGGGATTCTACCTACCGCTGTTTAGTAGGATTTCAGCTTAGCATCTTTTATAAGAAGCTTTCTCTGATAGTCTTAAAGCTTGACTTCCAAACACGTTGATGCTTCTCCATAGCAAGGTGGGCTTCATATTCATTCCACTGAAGGTGGGCTCTGACATTTGCTTGGCCAACAGAATATGGCAGAAGTGAAATCTTATATGAGGCCAGGCCTTGAGGAGCTGGCAGCTTCAGCTTCTTAGCTCTTGGGATGACTGCTCTTGTGACCCAGCTGTTACACTATGAAAAAGTCCAAAGTGGACCACGGAGGAGCCTACACCGAGAACTGACAGCGCCTATGTACGTGCCAGGCACGTGAGAGGGGTCTATTGGAAGAGGACACTCAGTGCCAGGCAACCTATCCTACTTGAGATCAAGACGAACAGAAAAAGAACAGTTTCCACTAAGCCTCACCCAACTTTCAGAGTTGTAAGCAAAACAAGGAACTGTTACTGTTTTATGCCATGAAGTTTTAGAGTGGTTTGTTATATAGCAAACATTGACTGAATGCATTCTGACTATCCCCATAAAGTATGGAAAGGGTACCCTCTCCTTTAGGTGAACAAATGACTTTTTACCCACTTTTAGTATATCCTTTCCTTCCTTGGCTAGGTTTCTCTGTCTTCCTCCAAGCTCCATCACTATCAGTTCCTCTTTTGAAGCAGTTCCATATTTCATAAACCTTTGTATTCTCATTTCTCTTTACTGTCCTATAGGAAGTTTCACTTCTCAAGAGGTCTCCTTCAAGGCTACCTTCAGGAATCTATTCATAAAGTATAGTCTTCCATTATTGTATACATTACATGAACATCAAAATCTGTTTTAGGTCATGAATGGGAAATGAATGTGAAATGAATGTAAAGCTGTCTAATCAACCTAATCATTTCCCCCCAATGACAATTACTTTCTACTCTAAGCCAGAATGTCAATACATTTTCATAGCAGGTGAAAACATTATCTCTACTCATTTCAGTTTTTAAAACTGCACTACACAACAGTTTTCCAACCATTTATGAAACTACTGTAAAACTAAAAATAGGATTTATGGAGTAAATCATTGGGAAGAATGCCTGGTTAAGTGGTTCATAAATATCCAAGTCTCATTCTATTTGGGGTCATAGCCCTGAATTGAATTCAATATTGAATTGTTGAATTGGGAGCAAAGGATTGAGGTGAACTGTGGTTGGGTACTGAGAGCAAATGCAATGCTGCTTTCTGCAGAAATAACTATTTTCTGTAACTTCCAGAGAATAATATATTTTAAAAGGTATTGGAGGTGAATAGACATTAGAAAGGAAAACCTGAAATCTTCAGAGAATTTAGATTATTTTATAATGATTGAGATCATTTTAAGATATGATCATACTAATACTGACTAGCTAACATGCTAAAAGACCTCTCAAGGACAACCACAGATAAAAGAACAAACAAAAGTAATTTGTTGCTTTCTCACTATCAGGAAGTAAGATATTCTCCTATCTAGCCAATATGATCTCCAGTGGGCAATGATTTATGTCTCTCACAATCATGAAACTCTTTCATAACCAGGTGTAATGACTTCTTTTACCTCTACAGGGAATGTCTGATTTATGTGTAGACCTTTGTTGAAATACTTTTATTTAAAGATTGATGCTGTTAAACATGAAAAAAGTGAACTTTTTGACATTTTATTTTAATGTAATTTAGAAAACCATGTAAACTGAAAATGGACCTCATGTGGAATGGAAATCACACGCTGATAATCTAAATTATTTTGAACACTATTAATCTCTGACTAATTCTCAAAATGTTTCATTATCAAAATTATGAAAGGCGCAAGGGAGACAGTATGAAGTTCATTTTAAAAACAACTTATAAATACAACACCGAAGGCTCATTTTTTTGTCTCCCTAATTCTTTTTTTTTAAACATTTATTTTATTTTTTTTTATTTTTGACAGGCAGAGTGGACATTGTGAGAGAGAGACAGAGAGAAAGGTCTTCCTTTGCCATTGGTTCACCCTCCAATGGCCGCCGCGGCCGGCGCACCGCGCTGATCCGAAGGCAGGAGCCAGGTGCTTCTCCTGGTCTCCCATGGGGTGCAGGGCCCAAGCACTTGGGCCATCCTCCATTGTCCTCCCTGGCCACAGCAGAGAGCTGGCCTGGAAGAGGGGCAACCGGGACAGAATCCGGCGCCCCGACCAGGATTAGAACCCAGTGTGCCGGCGCCACAAGGCGGAGGATTAGCCTAGTGAGCTGCGGCGCCGGCGTGTCTCCCTAATTCTTAACGTTCAGAATTTTCCAAAAGCAAGAGAGTGATTGCTATCCATCATATAAATCAAATATCTTTTTTTCTTTACATAGGAAGTCTGCACCCAAAATGCCACTAATCCTCAAAAATTCTTTGAAGTTTGAGGAAGAAAGGAGGAGAAAATGACATGAAATTTCTTGGCATAGAAAAACTATGGTCAAAAATTCTTGACCTGCAATTGGCATATGGCGTAGCCATTAAGACAACAGTTAAGATGCACATGTCTTGTCTCAGACTTCCTGGCTTTAAGTCCCAGCTCTGCTCCGGGATCCAGCTTCCTGCCGATATGGAAGCTTGCAGGCATCAGGTGATGGCTCCAGTAGGTGGGGTGCTGCTATCCAGGGTTCCTGTCATCTCCATAGGAGATGTGCATTTGAGTTTCTAGTTCTCGTTTTGGTACCAGTCTTGGTTGTCTTGCCAACACTTGGGGAGTGAACTGGCACATGGGAACATGTGCACACTCTCTCTCTTTCAAATAAATAAATAAATAATGTAAAAATATCATGACATTTATCTTTTCCTTTGGAGAACAATCCCTCAAATCATATGGTTTCTGTCCAGGTTCTGATGGGGATCCAAGACAAATAGCAAGCAGTCACAGCCTTCTCATTGTCTCCTGTGTTACTGCCTTACAGTATGTGTTTAAATTTTTTTGTTAATTATTTTATTAACGTATCTATAAGCCATTGGTATGATATCCTATGTTACTCTGGCTGTATAGGAAAATGAAACTACTTTTACAAAGTATGCTTCCAGGAACCTAATGTCTAGATGAGAGAGCAGGGTGGTAAATCAATTTATTTTTCCAACGAGGTCACAATGAAAGAGAAAATTTCTCACATTAAATTTTCAGTGTGTCATGTTTATTCTCAAGAATAGAGGTATTACGGTCTGTTTGTATCTGAAGACTTTAGAGAGGTTTTAAAAAATGAGTCAATATTGAAATTTAAGACCTAAAATCTATAGAAGATTAACAATTAAAGCTTTAAAAAAACACCTAAAGTTCAACACTTGTGGTAGCCAATACTTCAGGCAGAATTTCATTCATTTGTCCATTGCTTATTAGGTAGTTTCCCACAAAAATTAAATGAGGATTGTGCTCTCAAGGAGTATATAGTGAAATAAACAAATCAAATTTTATTCACAAATAAATAAATGAAATCACACATTATATGCATATATTTAAAAACCTGAAAACAGTATAAACAAAACACTAGCTACATTTAGAGTATATTTACTGTGTGTCAAATGCTGTTTTATGCACTTCACATTTATTTATTCACATCACCCACACAACAACCTGAAGGGGAGTTGTTGTCATTACCCTTGATTTATTACTGTGTAACCTGAGAGCAATTAAGATGTGTGTCCATGGTCAGTAAGTACCAGATCACGATTTAAACCAGTCAGGCTTCAAAGCTCACATTATTAAACACTACCCTCTCCAGCCACTCCAACAGAACGTAGAAAGCACTAAACATCATTTAAAGTGCAGGGAATGCCTACAGGATTTGAAAGGGAGATAAGCTGTTTTCCAGACTGGGGGAGGGAGGCTGAATATGACTTTCTTGAAAATTAAGTAACATATGGGTAAGTTGAGAACACGAAAAGGAATCTCAACAGAATAAACAAGATCATTACTAGAGACTCAAGGAGACTGGAGAACAGTTTATTTTGATAGGAGTGGAGGGTGTATAGAGAAGTAAAATAAGATTGGAAATTGAGATTTGGGGCCTATCCTAGGAAGGCAGGTAAAAGAGTTCATGGAATATTCTGAAATCTTTGAGAAGTCATAAAAAGTGTTTGAAAAGGGAAGTCATATTTCCTGCATTCACTAACATAACATTTATTGAGCACTTATTTTGTGCCATGTACTGTCTTGGACAATGTGAATACACAGGTGAATAAAGTAGATGAAATCTCCCCTTCTTGGAATTGATATTCTAGTTGTAAACTAAGCAATGCTTCAGCAAACTTCATTTGAAATGTCAAATGAAGGTTGGACTGGAGCAGGTCATGGGCAAGAGTGAATAGGAAAAAAAAATAGTAAGTCCATGAATCAAGTGGTAAGGAGACTGGAGAGAAAGGAATGGGTGTAAAGTATTCTAGAGTTAAAATGCTTAGATGCTGAAGATTCAGTTAAAAGTGAGGCAAATGAGAAGGAACTATAGAAGATATCATGCGGATTGATATCTCTGTGATGAAAATATAGTGATGTTCAATACCAGATTTCAAGACATGCTACAGGACACTTATATACAAAACAGCCTGGTACTGGCACAAAAATAGATGTAGACCAGTGGAACAAAATAGAAATAAATCCACGCATCTACAACCACATACACCTTGACAAAGGAGCTAAAATCAATCCTTGGAGAAAGGAAAGTCTCTTCAACAAATGGTGCTGGGAAAACTGGATCTCTACATGCAGAAGTATGAGACAAGATGCCTACCTTACACCTTATACAAAGGTCAACTCAAAATGAATCAAGGATCTAAATTTATGACCTGATACCATACAATTACTAGAGGAGAGCACTGAGGCAGCTCTGCAAGACAGTGGTTTAGGCAAAGACTTCTTGGAAAAGACCCCAGAAGCACAGGCAATTAAAGCAAAAATTGACAAATGGGATTACATCAAGCTAAGAAGCTTCTGTGCTACAAAGGAAACACTTAACAAAGTGAAGAGGCAACTGAGAGAATGAGAGAAAATATTTGCATACTATGCAACTGATAAAGGATTAATATTCAGACTCTATAAAGAACTCAAGAACCTCAACAACTATAAAACAAACAATCCAGATAAGAAATGGGCAAAGGATATAAACAGGCAGTTTTCAAAGGATGAAATTCAAATGGCCAACAGACACATGAAGAAATGCTCAGGATCACCAGATATAAGAGAAATAAAAACTTCAGTGAGGTTTCACCTCACTGCAGTTAGAATGGTTTACATACAGTAATAAAAAAAAATAAATGCTGTCAAGGATGTGGGAAAAAGGTTCCCTAATCCACTGTTGACTGCAAACAAGTACAGCCATTGTGGGAGACAATATGGAGATACCTAAGAAAATTGAAAATAGATCTACCATATGAACCAGCCACCCAACTCCTGGAAATTTACCCAAACAAAATGAAATCAGTATATGAAAGGGTTATCTGTACTCCTATGTTTATTTTATTTTATTTTTTGACAGGCAGAGTGGACAGTGAGAGAGAGAGACAGAGAGAAAGGTCTTCCTTTGCTGTTGGTTCACCCTCCAATGGCCGCTGTGGCCAGTGCACTGTGCTGATCTGATGGCAGGAGCCAGGTGCTTCTCCTGGTCTCCCATGGGGTGCAGGGCCCAAGCACTTGGGCCATCCTCCACTGCACTCCCGGGCCACAGCAGAGAGCTGGACCGGAAGAGGAGCAACCGGGACAGAATCCGGCGCCCCGACCGGGACTAGAACCCGGTGTGCCGGCGCCACAAGGCAGAGGATTAGCCTATTGAGCCACGGCACTGGATTGTACTCCTATGTTTATTACAGCTCAATCTACAATAGCTAAGATATGGACTCAATCCAGATGCCCAACAACTGATGACTTGATAAAGAAACTGGGGTATGTATATAGTATGGTATACTACTCAGCTGTAAAAAGAATGAAATCCTGTCTTTTGCAATAAAACACATGCAACTGGAAGTCATTATACTTAATAAGCCAGTCCCCCAAAAGACAAATACCATATGTTTTCCCTGATCTGTGGTAACAAATAGAGTACAAAAAATATAATGTATAATTATTCACATTGCAATTTGCATAAAATTATTTCTGCATATAAACTGTTGAGAAGAAATTGCTTAAAGTCTAAATGAACTTAATTATTATCTGTAACCACACAGGAAATATTTAGATATTACATTGTCATTGGTTCTATTTTATTGAAAGAAATTATGAATGACTATTTGGCAAAAAAAAAACCCTGTATTTGGGTGAAATGGTCATTTTTCCATTCAATTATAGTTTGTAGCCATTGTGTATACTCCCACTAAACTAAGGTCATTTTGCTTTTTGCTTGTTAAACTTCTTATTTGGTGAAGTATTAAGCCTTTTACCTGTAATGTAAATTTAAAATATGTTATCTCAAAAACTAAAAAAATAAAAGAAAGGTAGAAGGAAGGAGGGAGTAAGGAAGAGAGGGAGGAAGGAACTATCATTATGTTCTTAAATTTGTATCCAAAAATCATATTGAATCTGTTAAAAAGTAATAAAAATTAAATAAAAATTAAATAAAAATTAAAAAAAACATATAAAAATATACTGATATTGAATAGCAGGATAGGAGATAAAAGACTTGATATACAAAACAAAGCCTGTTTGGGAAATGCTGAATTTTTACTGTCTGTGAAACACATAAGAAATATCCCACATACAGTAACAAATGTGGGATGGATACTGAAAGAGGATAAAAGTATCCAAATCATGGATGAAAGGAGATAGACAGAAGATTGTTTCTATTCTAATACCTAGGACATAAATAACACTTACAACTATTTATTGACTAAAGAATTATGATACTGAAATTAAAAAATAATACCTGGGATAGATCCTCAGACAAAGAAAGAATAAATGAGTAGTTAGAGAATTAGGAAGACAATTAGTATAATATATTATCCCAGCAAGTCAAAAGGTGGGAAATTTGGAAGACTGTCATGGGCAAAAAACCAAAATATGCATAGATTTCTAGGGCAATGAGGACTTTGTAAGGGTATTTTCATTAGTTCATTTATAGTGATTTCACAGAGAAGTGTGTTTGATAGAGGTAGATGTAGAAACAAGAATGAAAAATATAAAGGAAAAACGGATGTTTAGGAAGTAAAACCACTTCATTAACCAACAAAATCCTACTGGTAAGTGCTTTGAAAGTTGCTTTGGTTATTTTGGGTCATTGCTTGTAATGCTGGATCAGTGTAGAGTAATGGGTAAGGAAGTAGGATTAGTGTAAGGTCAGAAGATTAGACTTAAGATTAAATACTGACATTTCTATATACATAGTTGCATGATCTCAGCAGAAGTTACCCAATTACTCAAAGTTTCAGTTTTTTAATCCATAAAAATGATACGATGATACCACATTGTGTAAGGAAAGCACACGGCACACTTCCTAGCACATGATTAAGTATTCACAAATGTTAGTTGTTATTATTATCTATCATAATAACTTCATAAAACATGGTGATTTTAATCTCAGTGAATTAAACATTTATTAAGAATGACTTTTATTTTGCATAATTGCCCTCCTAAGTTTAGTGTAATAAATCTCAAATTAGTAGGTCTTCAATGAAGTAGCAACAGAAAGATTACTTATCCTCTCCATTTTACCCTCCTCAACTGAAAATGGAAATAATAATGGTACCAACACCATAGGTTTACAGTGAGGATCAAATTAGAACATGAAAGTAAAAATACTTTGTCAATTAGAAAAGTGAAATATTTAGCTATTATTCTCATTATTAATTAATGTAACTTTGATTCATCGATTTTAAGTGTACAATATTAGATTTATATCTTCCGTTTGCCTTTTGTCTAATGATAATTCATGACATTAATAAGGATCTTTCACTTGGAGAAAGCTTTTTCAAAGTGCTTTTATATTTATTACCTTATAAGAGCCTCACAAAAGCTCTGTGAGGAATAAAAGACAATGGTTATTAGGGGCTATCAAAATTGACTTTTCAATAAGCACAGTGTCTTCTTGGCTATGTGGGCTTTTCTTCTGGTGTGTAGATATAAGATAACAGAATACAACCGGTGAATTACAAAGTTATTTACTTTAATTCTTCCTTTGTACCATGCCAGAGAAGTGTTTAATATAATAGTAGTATCCAGAAAAATAGGTTCTAAAGGTTTCAATACATACATTATATGTTTAAGTATGAATATGACCACAGCAACATAGTCTAAAATGTTACCACCCTTAAAAATGACTCAACTAATATTGCATTAAATTGAAGTTATTGTTTCTTCATCACCGCCAAAATAGGAAGGATTTTTTTTATTTTTTGACAGGCAGAGTTAGACAGTGAGAGAGACAGAGAGAGTTATAGACAGTGAGAGAGAGACAGAGAGAAAGGTCTTCCTTCCATTGGTTCAATCCCCTAATGGCCGCCACGGCCAGTGCTGCACAGATCCAAAGCTAGGAGCCAGGTGCTTCCTCCCGGTTTCCCATGCCGGTGCAGGGACCCAAGCACTTGGGCCATCCTCTGCTGCCCTCCTGGGCCACAGCAGAGAGCTGGACTGGAAGAGAAGCAACCGGGACTAGAACCCGGCACCCCAACCGGGACTAGAACCCGGGGTGCCGGCGCCACAGGTGGAGGATTAGCCAAGTGAGCCACGGCGGGGAGGATTTATTTTTATATTTAGTCTTTTCTTTCTACTGGAGATAAAACATCCGTTCTGAACATTTGTCCTCGTGATGCCTTTTTGTACTAAATTTTAAGTTATTATCTCTATTTCTTTCTGGATTTTCTTTATGACCTATAGAAATTTCAACTTCCAAAGCAGGACCATAATAAAGGACATAGTAAGAAGACAAGCATGTGACCCCTGAATCCCTCTCTCCATTCTAAAGTCAACAGTATTGTGTATGTTGATGGGACCTTTATAGTAGCAACATGAGAACAAAAGGAAAAATAACGTTTTCTATGTTTATATGACAGAAGAGACTGTCATTGTTGTAAAGAGTTTTTCAGGATCTTTGCTGTATTACCCAAACATTTTGATTTTTTCCTATAGGATCTTTTAGACCACACTTTGCTAGCTTTTTGCCTTTATTCAATAGTTAAATCACTGCATATATTATTGAAAGAGACACCATTTTTATTTATTTCTATGGCTTTCACACCAGTGCCATACAATTTTTTATTTTCAACTCAGATCTTTCTCTAAACCTTAGATTCATATCCAAAAATGCTTCAAGGGAGGTGATAATTTCACCTTATCTCACAAACAATCATATTCTTGACTTCTCACCACATCGTTGTCCTTTGAGTTCCCTGAGCCCACGAAGGCACCACTCTTCATTCAATCATGTCAAGTGGTAAGCAGGCAGTGACTATTTCACCTCACATTCTCTCCTCACCTCTTTCATAGTCCCCTTTCATAGACTACATCACAACATTGAATTTCACTTCCAAATATTTCTTTTTATTTACGTGTACCACCTTAATTATCATTTACTGCTTGGAATACGACACAAATAACTTCTCACTTCATTCTCCTTGCAGTTACTAATCTTTCAACAATGGCCTTGGTCATTCCACTTCCTTGCTTAAAACTCAGGTATGCCTTCCCATACCTCAGACCCTTAAAAAAACTCATGCCGGTGGGAGAGAAGTCCAGCCTCTACTTACTGAGTCCTCGGAGTCCAACACTCTGCTCACTCCAGATTGAATTACTTGCTGCCAGCCTTAGCCCTGGCAGCTGTGGGCATCTGGGGAGTGAACCAGCAGATGGGAGCATGGTCGTGTGCCCTGTCTCTCTTTCTCCTATCCAATCACTTAATCCTGACAAAATCTTGTGAAGTATTATTCTCATTATATCGATGAGTATAACTGGGACTTAGCAGACAGACAATAAGCTAGTAAGTGTTAAATCAGGTGTATTTCTGCCCATACTCAACTATATCGTGGTGTCTTTCATAGTAATTAAGTTCCAGCTGAACTTCCCATTCTCATTTCTTCTAATAGTCATACCCCAACCATAGAAAAGCTCCTTCCTATTATCAAACTACTGTCCCTACCAGGCCTGCAGACATGCTGTTTCCTTTGCCAAGAAAAAAAGAGAGAAAGAAGGAAGGAGGGAGAGAGGGGGAGGGAGGAAAGAAATATTATGTTCTTAGAACTGTATCTACAAATCACATTGAATCTGTTAAAAACTAATTTTAAAATAAAGTTTAAAAATTAAAAACAAATACAAAACAGCAAAAAAAAGAATGTTCTTTTCAGGGCCAGTGTTGTGGCGTAGCAGGTTAAGCCACCACCTGTGATGCCTGCATCCCCTATGGGCACTGGTTTGAGTCCTGGTTGCTCTAGTTCTGATCCAGTTCCCCGCTAATGCACCTGGAAAAACAGCATAGGAAGATGGCCCCTGTATACACACGGGAGACCTGGAAGAAGCTCCTGGCTCCTGGATTTGGTCTGGCCCAGCCCTGATTGTTGTGGCCACTTGGGAAGTGAACCAGTGGATGGAAGATTCTCTCTCTCTCTGTCTCTCTCTCTGTCTCTCCCTAACGCTTGTAACTCTGCCTTTCAAATAAATAAATCTTTTTAAAAAAGAAAAAAAAGAATGGTCTTTTCAATCCTGTATGCCTGGCTACCTCCTAACAAATTCTTCTAATATGACTTTCTCTAAATGGGTTCTCAGCTTTGGACATTAGAATCATGGCAAGAATATGCTTTGATCAATTCAGTGATCTTTTGGGGGTGGAACCCAGGGATCGGCAGCGTTACCAGCTCCTTCAATGTATAAACATTGCTTAAAGTCATCACTTAGGTGTGTGTCATGGCCTCTCTGGCAGGTTTAGCCTAATTTTCTTCTTCTTCTTCTTCTTTTTTTTTTTTTTTTTTTTTTTTGCTAGACTTTGTCTAGCCCTCTACTGTAATACTCACCACACCACTACTATAATTTATTTTAGCATGGCTGTATTCACCTGTGGAATACAAGCCTCCCACAGGAAAAAAATCTGGTTCTAACACAGAGCCTTTTCAATATGTTACATAGTGATCTAGTATCTCTCTCTCTCTGTCTCTCTCTCTCTCTCACACACACACACACACACACTAGAAACCAAAGCATCACAGAATAATACTGATCCTTACTTAGGAATAATGCACTGGGATTTTTATTTTCTCTGTTCTATTATGCTTTCTAAATTATATTCCTTTATATTTTGAAAATAGAACTGTTACTTATTGACCACACAACCCAGTGTTTTGCCTGAAGTCTGTTTGCAAGCACCTGTCTTGCGGCCCTCATGATGTGGTGAATTCTTTTATAAGAAAGAAGAAGATGAGTCCCCAGAGCACTGTGAGACGCAGAGAGAAAGGACACAGAGAGAAGGCGGCTGTCTGAAATTCAGGAAGAGGGTCCTCACCAGAACCCGGCAATACTAGCACCTTGGTCTTGGACTCCCAGCATCCCGAACTATGAGAAATCAATTTTCTTTGTTTGGGCTTCCTCTCCTCACAAAAAAAGAAAATAAAGAAATTTACTTCTTCGAATAAATTTGTACCACCGCACTAGACCTAACAGAATGACACATGACAGGTGGTTACTAAAGATCTGCTGAACTAACAAAAGTTCTCAGGAAAATAATACATATAATTTTTTTCCATATCCAGAGTAGTAGGCAGTGAGCATTTCACAAGAGAAAACTATCATCATTCAGTTTCAGGGCCAGGCATTTAGCCCAGGGGTTAAGGTGCCGGTTAGGATACCTGCATCCTACATCACAGTACCTGTGTTTGAGATACAGCTGTGGCGCCTCATGCCAGCTTCCTGTTAGTGGAGATCCTGGAAGAGTGACGATGGCTCAAGCCATTGGGTTCCTGCCACCCATTTGGGGGACCCGGATTGAGTTACTTGCTCCCAGCTCCAATTCTGGTTCAGCCCTGGCAATTGTGGGCATTTGGACAGTGAACCAGCAGATGAGGGAGCTCTCTCTCTCTCTCTCTTTTTAAGATTTTATTTATTTATTTGAGACGGAGATTTACAGACAGTGAGAGGGAGAGACAGAGACAAAGGCCTTCCATCCACTGGTTCACTCCCCAAATGGCCTCAATGGCCAGAGTTGCACTGATCCAAAGCCAGGAGCTTCTTTTGGGTCTCTCAAGTGGGTGCAGGGGCCCAAGGACTTGAGCCATCTTACACTGCTTTCCCAAGACGTAGCAGAGAGCTGGGTTGGAAGAGGAGCAGCCGGGATTAGAACCGGTGCCCATATGGGATGCTGGCACTGCAGGCCAGGGCATTAACCTGCTGCGCCACAGTGCCAGCCCCAGGATCCCTAATTCCTAAGAAAAGGAAACCAATAGTGTATTCCAATCTGTTGCTATAATTTGAATTGAGTTTATCTGTATTCTTAAATCTTGTTATTTTTAGTTTTTCTAGTGTATGAAAATAAGTCTTTTCTTATGTATTTTTTTCTATTTTTACTTATTTGATAGAGAGTGAGAGGAGCCAGTAGAAGATGGCCCAAGTTCTTGGGCCCCTGCACCCACGTGGGAGACCCAGAAGAAGCTCCTGGCTTCGGGTCGGTGCAGCTCCGGCTGTTATCGCCAATTGGGGAGTGAACCAGCCGATGGAAGTCCTCTGTCTCTCTCTCTCTGCCTCTCCTTCTCTCTCTGTATAACTCTGACTTTCAAATAAATAAATAAATCTTTAAAAAAAATCCCTCCTTTAAAAAAAAAGAATTAGGGATCCTTAGACAATTGCTAAATTCTTGGTTGTACCAGGAAATAGGATGTTCCAGTTTATTCAATATACTAATATACTAATCATGCTACCAAGAGTGAATTCTATCTTCTTCCTTGGGAATTAGTCATGGGCCAGGAGTTTTGTGAGAAACATTCAAGAAATTACTTCCCAAATTTCAATAATCTCTTAGAAATCAAAGATATCTTAATCTATAAGTGTGTTCAGATGTAAAATTAAACATTTATAAAACCTGTCTCTCTCGATGTATTTTATTAATAGAAGAGAATTTTTACAGTGGGGGATGTGTTGAGAGGAGGCAGAAGTAAAAATACGTGAGAACAGAGAAAGGAGTGAGTTGAAATGAGGTGTGCACCAGCTCACATATGAAGGACTTTCAGATATTATTTTCTCAGTATTCACTCTTGCTGAGAAAAAGATCCTAATTAAAACACCTTTATCATTATCTCTCCCCACCGCATACCAATACCCACTCACCTTCTTTACAAGCTGGTATCACAATGATCTCTTGGGGGTATTTACAGAACCAGCTGAGACTTGTGAAATGCTGGTGACATATTTGCAAAAATGCAGCATCTTCCCATTTTCACTTAGTTAGCTGGGGCTTTAGCTCAGAACTTTGAACCCTGAACATCTTTATCAGTTCTCTTAGGCCCAAAGCAGGAAATGTTTTGGACAGAAAAACAATCCGATTCAATTAT
Organism: Oryctolagus cuniculus; assembly: GCF_964237555.1. Classification (NCBI taxonomy): domain Eukaryota; kingdom Metazoa; phylum Chordata; class Mammalia; order Lagomorpha; family Leporidae; genus Oryctolagus; species Oryctolagus cuniculus. Next base: position 18,205,982 of record NC_091453.1, read on the forward strand.
GAATATAGTTCTTCATTTTAAGGATAAATTTGCCATGTAAAAATTCCCAAACCTTCCCCACTCAGGGCTCTATATGGTATTCTATAAAAATACAATGTTTCAAAAATTTCAATTTAGACAATCAGAGATAACAATATTTCTAAGAAAAATGCCCTCACCCTGAAGTACAAAGACAACTCTAATGTCCCTGATTTATTAAGAGAAGTGAGTAACACTTGTTTCCTAATATAGAAAGAAATTTTAATGTCTTTCAGCATGGAGTTTATCAGGTTAATTCCATTCAGGAAGCATGTGCTTCATAATACTTGTGTGCTTATAGAAGCCATGAATTATGATTTTTCTGGGGAAATTCTATATCCTAGGAAGTAGTTGATTAATAAAAGTGATTGGTAGCAGGCGCCAGTCTCAACTCTTAGAAAAACTTTGTGAGGGTTTGACCCTTTCTCTCCACTCAGTAGCACTTATATAAAGTAAAATACCGGTGCTTTGGGGCACACAGACACACGCATGCACACACATATTTTGGGAGAGCTAGTGATTTGAACATACATTTAAAATTTCCTTTTTAAAAATTATTTTTTATATGAAAGAGAATGAAAGTGATTGATCTTCCACCTGCTGGTTCATTCCCCAGATGCATGCAACAGCCAGGGCTAGTCCAGGCCTGAGCTAGGAACTAAGAAGCCCATCTGGACTAAGTACTTGGGCCACTGTGACCCGCCTCCCAGGGAACGCGCTAATAGGAGCTGAAGTCAGCAATGCAGCCAGGACTGGAACCTGGGCACTTTGATATGGGATGCGGGCACCTTAAGTGTCTTAACTGTGCTCCAAATACTAGCCCCAAGCTTCCTTTATTTATTCTTTTTTTGTAATATATGACAAGTATGCTTGGTATGTAAACTGATTAATATAAGGCTATCAGCTTCTTCCAATGAACTGAAAAGTCAAACTATGATACTTTTTTCCTCCATCCAGATTATAGAAAATTCTTTTTTGTTCAAAAATCCCCGAAGAAAAGGAAAGGAAACACTTCTGTTTAGCTTTGATACTGAAATTTCAAGTAATTTCCTAAGCTATATTGTTTTAATTATGTTCAAGATTGGCATTTCTTTCTTTCTTTCTTTTTTTTTTGTTTCGACACGCAGAGTGGACAGTGAGAGAGAGAGACAGAGAGAAAGGTCTTCCTTTGCCGTTGGTTCACCCTCCAATGGCCGCCGTGGCCAGCGCGCTGTGGCCGGCACACCGCGCTGATCCGGAGCCAGGATCCAGGTGCTTCTCCTGGTCTCCCATGGGGTGCAGGGCCCAAGCACTTGGGCCATCCTCCATTGTCCTCCCAGGCCACAGCAGAGAGCTGGCCTGGAAGAGGGGCAACCGGGACAGAATCCGGCACCCTGACCAGGACTAGAACCTGGTGTGCCGGCGCCGGAAGGCGGAGGATTAGCCTAGTGAGCCATGGCACCAGCCTAAGATTGGCATTTCTATTTGCTGCTTTTGAACCCCATTTTCAGCTGCAATGTGCCATTAACAATAATCAACATTTTCAGTAGTTTATAGTTTTCACCGTGATAACACCAACTCTTTCATCAAAAGACCATTATTCAACCATCTAATGATAAATCAGACTTGGCGGTGTATGTCATGCCTATCTATCCCATGTAGTTTAATCCTCAGGCAACTAGAATTTATAGAAGACACAGCATTAACTAAGAGGGGTAAGGAAAACTATCTGTTTTCATTTGAGAATCTTTGCTAATGCTTCTAAGGTTCCAAAGAAAATGACATGTCAAGGAGTTTTGAGTGACTTTTGAGAATGAATGTAGGGCCGGCGCCGCGGCTCACTAGGCTAATCCTCCGCCTAGCAGCGCCGGCACACCGGGTTCTAGTCCTGGTCGGGGCACCGGATTCTGTCCCGGTTGCCCCTCTTCCAGGCCAGCTCTCTGCTGTGGCCAGGGAGTGCAGTGGAGGATGGCCCAAGTGCTTGGGCCCTGCACCCCATGGGAGACCAGGAGAAGCACCTGGCTCCTGCCTTCGGATCAGCGCAGCGCGCCGGCCGCGGTGACCATTGGAGGGTGAACCAACGGCAAAAGAAGACCTTTCTCTCTGTCTCTCTCTCTCACTGTCCACTCTGCCTGTCAAAAAAAAAAAAAAAAAAAAAAAAAAAAAAGAATGTAGTTTATCACATTGGGGCTGAGGCTGTAAAAATCTCCTGCCTCATTTTCCAAATCTGTCTGTCTTTGCCTCATGTACCCTGAAGGTTACGTGCAACGTGTGCTCTTGCTTAAAAGTAGAGAAGGGTAGTCTGACTGACATTGGATTTTTGGTGAGCAACAAACAAACTTCAGTTTGGTTAAGGCATTAAAAAAATGAACAAAGAAGCAACACATATTTGAGTGATATGACAGCTAAGAAGCTTTCAGAACAATTTCCACCTGTTTTTGAAAGCGAGATCAGAAATCTAAATTCAAATTATAGTTTGTTCTTTCTTCTTCCACAGCAAATATAGTTCAGAAACATGAAACATATTTCCTTTAATGATTTAATATCTCGTACTTTCTCAGGATAAGGATTTTATATAGGAATTTTCATTGTATGCTACTGCAGACATAAATAAAAAATGTATAAGAGGTAATGGATGTAACTTTGCCCTCAACCAGACTTATTATTCTAAGAGGCATTTTATTAAATCTCTGACATCAAATTATTTTTTTAGTCACAGGATTATTCTTTATCTTCAAAGTAATTTAAAATATCCACTTACTCAAAGTTTTAATATTTATCTACCTTAGGTGAAGAAAAATATGAATCCATATATTTATTAAAATTCTGGAGTGGCTTTATAGGCATTTACAAGGTAAAATAAAATTTTATTTATGAAACAGCATAAGCCAAATAAGTTATATCAGAACATTATCTAACCTTATATCTAAAAGTAATCAGGAAAAAAAAATCTAACTTTGCATTGCTTTTACATTCTATCACAAGCCATGAGGACATCTGGGATAATATAGTCAGGTATCATTCTAAAGAAATTATCTCCAAATGATCAAACTAAGTCACCATGCATTGTAGAGGAGCAAATAAAGTCAGAGGAGGAACCCCGGGGCAGGTGTTTCGCACAGTTCATACAAGAAGGAGGAATTCCACAAGATATAAAGTGCTGCCACCATCTACTTATGCACTAGAGCAGCAAAGTAGATCAAATCTCACATCCAACCAGAAAAACAAATGAGGCAGAACGGCGAGGAGGAGGGGAAAGAACGAACCTTTGTTTATTGTGATTTGATTTTAGAATTATTTTCTAACCTAGGATATATTATCACTTTTCCATCACAACTTCAGAAACATGAAAACAATTTAGTTAGTCTAAAGAATCAATCATGCCATTCTAACACTCCAAATTGTATTTGAGGTACTAGTAAAGGTCTTACATCAAATCAAAAATAAGCAACTATATAACACACAACTCCACAATAGTTCAGGAAAATTGTATCAAGTATTGAGAATAAATTTTAGGAGCCTCCTGGACTTGGAGAATATGATTCTCCCCAAGACTCCAATTAAATAAAAGTCCATTTAAACAAAACTACCCTAAACTTCTGCTTTCACTGTTTATGCATATGGAACTTCATAGCAATAATTTTTGTTTCTATGAAAAACAATTCTCTGAAAATTGTGTGATCATTAACTATGACAAATTTAGCCATCTCATTTTTATTTTCACAGATCATGTTAGGAAGAAAGCTACAAAATGCCAGATTAACATTTTAAAATGTATTTGAAAGTAATGAAGGGAAACTGATTCAGTTAGCAACGCTAAATAAAACAGACAATCCATACAGATGCTTTCCCTGTAAAATATTAAATAAACACTCAAAATGGCAACTTTTTCAATTTAATAAACCAGTCCCTAACTTATTTCTCTGAGTCAAGTTCCTACTTGATCAAACCTCCGGTTTTTCTATGTAAGATTTTTTTTCTGGTGAAAAATATATACTTTTTAGAATATTGGGGTATTAAATGGAATTATAAATGACCTTTCTTCCCCTCTCTGCTTCTCTCTTCTTGCCCAAATGTTAAAATATACCAGACATCCTAAACACAACTATTTTATTTTATCCTCAGTTTATCAATTACAAGTCTAAGTGCTGAGAACTGTTCAACTGGAGCCACCGAAGTGCTAAAGCGGAAACACTTGACTTACTTGCCATTGTTTCATCAGCTCTCTCACTCCCTTGGAGTCTTCCGGGAGCCTCTCCTTATGGGTAGCATCCTGTAGGACGTTGGCAGTTGTTTCAGCCTCTGTAAGCCAGGCAAGAAACTTCTCCAGGTCCAGCGGGAACTGTTGCAGTAATCTATAAGCTTCTTCCAAAGTAGCTTCTCGCTCGTTCACTCTGCAAAGGAACAGATGCAGTTCTCAAACATCGGAATGGTGCGCTCAGTGAACTCCATGAGCGGAGCCAAGATGAACCATTGATAAAGCTCTTCCTTGAAGCAACAACCACTAAAGTATCCTGCGGTCTGTGTGCCTGTATTTGTATTGAACCGAAGGGCTTCTGAATGGGGAAAGTGTTAAAAAAAAAGAATGGCAATTACAGATCTCTACCAGTCCCCTCCAAAGAGAAAGAGTGCTATATATCATATGTGCACATATGCAAATACACACACTAATATCCCTAGGTGCGGGTGTGTGTATGAAGCTTTGGAAGTTTGCCAGTTCATATATGGACATTCCAAAATATTTTTTAAGCTCTGTAGTTTTATGCTGGGCAATTTTGAATGCATATTTTATTATGCTGCATGAGTTGACACCAGTCTTTATAGGTAAAACCCTAAAATCCCTACACCAGGCTTATCTTAGATGTCACCCTGGGGCAGGAAACAAGGACTGGACAGACAAGAGAAAAGTTGAGAATATACAAACCTAGAGTTAAAAGGTGAACAATGGAGGGGGGAAATATAGAAAGAGATCAGAGAGCAGAGGTAAAAAACACTAACAAGGAGAAAAATAACAGTTCATAGAAACTATTATGCAAAAATATCATTTCGTATGACATCAGTTTGTTCTAACTATTGTATCAGCTTTATATTTTATTACCTCATAATCAAACCAGCGAGAATATTGTCTATGAGAAAAATGTTATGTGTAATGGAAAAAGTATAGACTGAGCTGGGTTCAATTCCCAGTGTCCCTTACCAGTTGCATGATAGAGCCAGTTAGTAACCTCTATGTATCTGTCGCTGTGATCAGAATTAAACACAAAGACACATGGAAGGTTGAATGCCTCACATGTCATACAATCACATATTATAGTTATTAAAAAATCTTAGCTCCTTTTGCCCACGTCCCATTATTCCATTCCTCTAGTATTTTAAAAATGATGAAGCAAATTCCCCAATGATATAAAAATCTAAAATAAATGCTTCATATTTCCGATACTATATATATAACTCATATATTGCAGATACCCCCCCCCACACACACACGCCTTCAGCAAATATCTACATAATAATAGCTTGGGAGGAAAAACTGCCTGAAGCAGTAAGAGTCCCATCTAAAAAGATGCAGGTAAATTTTGTCTGCTAGGAGGGAATTAGTACTCTATTTAAATGCCTTATTTGCCTTCTACTACTACACAAATACTTTCTGGGATTCAACAAAGCTAAAAACGGATTTTCGAAAATTGAACACTTGACTATGATACAAACTGCTTGTTAAGATGTGATTGTCAATAATTATGCAAAACTGCAATTTATTTCAGCAGCAACTTTATCATGGGATGTGCAAACCAGGCAATAAACAACTCCTGCAGAGCCAGCGGCAGCAAAGCCCCCGGAAGAGCTGTTTATTCATCAGGGGTGAGGTTTTTGCTGAGCACACAGTCTTCCACAGTGTAGTTTCGGCGCTCATACTGGATAAAAATCTTCTGTCTGCATTAACTGGTGGAGGGTAGAATAGGTTTATGAGGATACTGCGATTGGAAAAAGGAAGCATTGCACTAAGCTATTTATCAACTCCTAAATAAACTTTAATACTGCACAGTTGAAAGGTAGCATAGCATTCTGGTTGGGCAAGCAAGCTAAACCTTAAATAGTTCAAGGGCTGTCCTGCTGGCTTATCTTGCTTCCATCAGTACTCTCGCAACGAGAAATATCAAAATTGTCATTTACTTATCTTTGTATTTATCATGATTTTAAAAATTCAAAATGGCTGCAGCAGCTCTGAGCATACTAATGACACAAGCAGGCCTTCGATGTGCAGATGGAACCATGTGTAACTGCTGACAACTGACCGTTTCTGACCTACAAGAGGAGCAATTTCATCCAGTTTGTGCTCAGACTCACTCCATCTCCAGCCTCAAATTTGGAAGAGAAATAAGCTGTCACATTGTGGAAGACAAATGCAAGGTTAGACACTGACATATTTTCTCACATACTCCAATTTCAAACAAAATAAGGAGACAACGTGAAATTCTGCCACGACACAGGGAAGCAGAGAGAATTAGAGATTGCGCATTTTATTATCAGCACCATCTTCACTCTGAGCTGTACTCAGGCATCTTAGCGCCTCTCTCCTTAAAAGAGAAACACCATTCACTCTCTGTCGCCAGAGAAAGCAGTAAGTAAGGTTCCAAGAGTTAATTGCAAAATATGATGCCTATAAATCAGATGAAAGTGTTCCACTCAGACAATCAGATCTTCAGTCAAATCCACCTGGTGAGCTGGCTGCTTTGTAAATGAAGCCCCAAGGGATGGTAAGGGATGGTTTTCCTAAATGGTACCCTTGTGGTCAGAAGTATTGACAACATCAAGCTATTTTCTAATTTGGGAAATAATGTTTAAAAAAATTCAGTAGCAGTAACAGCAGAAAATCTCTTCAAATGAGCTCCTTTGCAAGCCTCTTTGATCATAGGTGAGGTTGTTTTTTTACTTATGTGGGTGCTTTAAGGTTTCAATCTTTCTCCCGGGATCCATGTATAAATACTGAATCACTGATTTTCCTAGTGCCAAGTATAGACTAGAACTGAGTCAAGGGTACTCAATCTCCATACTTGTGTCTCAAAATATTTGCTAAAGATAGCTTAGAACTTTTTTAAAAATATTATTTATTTATTTGAGAGGTAGAGTTACAGAGAGAGAGACACACACACACACACACAGAGGTCTCCCACCCACTGATTCACTTCCCAAATGGCGGTAACGGTCAGAGCTAAGCTAACCTGAAGCCAGGAGCTTCTTCGGGGTCTCCCACACAGGTGCAGGGGCCCAAGGACTTGCATGACCTTCTACTGCTTTCCCAGGTGCATTAGCAGGAAGCTGCACTGGAGGAGGAACAACTGGGAAATGAACTGGCTCCCACATGGGATGCTGGTGCCACAGGCAGAGGCTTAGCCTATTACGCCACAGTGCCGGCCTGTTGCCTAATTTTTAATTTTCTTTAATCACATGGCTGTAATAAGAATCATAAATAAAGGATAAGCTTAGAACAAAACTAAAGATTCTTAACACAGATTATTTTAAGATTCTTTTGTCGGGGTTACCAAACTATAGACTGTGGAGAAAATTTTAAATTCTTTCTATTCCTTTAAATTATTTTTAAATTTTATTTGAAAGGAAGACACACACATACACACAGGTTTTCCACCTGCTGGTTTACTTCACAAACGCCCTTAACAACCAGGGCTGGGCCATGCCAAAGCCAGCAGCCTGGAAGTCAAGTGGGAGGAGAGGGAGAAATGCCTGCACACCCAGGCTAAAGCCAGGAACTCCATGTGGGACTTCTATGTGGATGGCAGGAACTCAAGTACTTGGGCCATCATCTGCTGCCTCTTAGGTGCATCTACAGGTAGCTGGATGGTAAGCAGAGTAACCGGGACTTAAACCAAGCACCCCAATAGAGGCTGCAGGCACACCAAGCAGAGGTTTAACCCACTGCACAAGTATACCAATCCATCTCTTTTGCTTCTTATGTATTAACTTGGCCCATAAGAAATGGCTGACATTCAACTAAACAGAAAATCTGGGCTCTTAGACATTTTTTCAGAGATACCATGGTGTGTGTGTCTGTAATGACAGACCAGAGAATATATTTATCTGATTGTCTCATTAATAATCAGTTCTTGAAAAATGGAGATGCTAACCACATGCCTTCTGTGAGTCTGCACCTTCACATGCAGCTGTCTCTGGATGAGCACGTTTCTGGCAGCTGCGGCATCATACTAAGCTTTATAGCTTCAGCGTTTTGTCCCTTCAATAGATTCTTGCAGGGTTATAAGTGTGTGTGTGTGTGTGTGTGTGTGTGTGTGTGTGAGAGAGAGAGAGAGAGAGAGAGAGAGAGAGAGAGATTAAAGAAAGGAAGTAAATGCAGTTTTAGAAAAAAGGCTCCATCAGATATGGAAGGTGATTTTGTCCAGGTGTTTCTGTAAGTATGACAAATTGGGGAAATTCACAGCACTCAGTCTTCTGCTCAGTAACGCTTCCATCTGTGCCCTGGTGTTGTCCTGGAGTAACCAAATCACATACTCTGAATCTTTCCTTCCTGGCTGGTTGGCATTTTAGCCACAATAATCTACTATGATATTTTTAGGATAAGGATTATAAGATCACTATTTTGTTCCTTTTTTTTTCTTTGTGGTATAGAGATCAGAGGGAAGGAATGCCTTAATAGCACCTGGACTTTAGATCAAAAAGTTTCTTGCAATGTCAGACACATAGAATCAGAGTTAACCTGAAGTTCACATTCTCTGTAACCATAACTTTCTCTACTATTTTGCTAGTAAATAAATTACATTCTGACGTTTAAAAATAATTTTATATTGTATCTGCAAGGAGCAGCTAGAATTTTGTTACCTATGGATATGTAACACTTTGCATAAAAGATTCCTTCTCCTTCCTAGCAATTCTGTTAGCAATTTGCACTAACGAGAAGCACAAATCTAAGCAAAAGCCATCAATAATGGATGGATTAGCACTCCATCAGTTCCTTTGCTGCCCACTATGAGATAGTGGCTTTATATGTCCTTGGGTAACAGCCTCATAGAAATATGACTACAGAAAGGTGTGACAATGAGAAAATGTTTGTCTTTTCTCCTTTGTTATCTAGCTGTCAAGCGAGAAATACACTCTCTCCTTTGAATTTAACTATTGATGCTTGCTTTTCATTCATAGTACAAGGGATCAAAGATCTAAGGTACAGCACAGAAGGTAATCTTTAAAACTGATGCCCACACAAGTCTTTAAATGTTTTAAAACATATTCAGTTCTTCTCTCATTTTCTCATGAGGTATTTACATTATACGACCTGCAGACGGCTTCTCTTTTCTTTGGATACTTTATTAAGTTGGCTATTTCATTCCCTTCAAGAGGCTTGACTCTCTTCACAGATAAGAATGAAGTTTATATTTAAAACTTATTTCCACAAGTTTGCCAACATCTCAATCTTTCATCATTCATTCACCTGTGTATCTTTCTATTCCATACTATTCTAGGTGATGCTGACACAAAATCAAATAGGATGTAGAACTTGGCATTTAACACAGCCAAACTTGACTTCTACCAGTCAAGTCTGGTACAAGAGGCAGATAGGTAAACATTTAAATATAATTACAACATGATTAGGGCTATAAACCGTCTGATTTCTTACCAGTAGCTAAAATGTAGCACGTATCGCATATATTCATGAATTGTTTTTCTCAATTTGCCTAAAGAGTGATACATGGATCTTAAACACTTTTGTCCTTTCCTAGAAGTGGAATCACCTAGCTGGGCTCCCATTCAAAGTACCATGATTGGGGGTCAGCGCTGTGGCACAGCGAGTTAGGCTGTCGCCTACAGCACCGGCATCCCATATAGGCGCCGGTTCTAGTTCTGGCTGCTCCACTTCCGATATGGTCTGGGAAAGCAGTGGAAGATGGCTCAAGTCCTTGGGCCGCTGCACCCGAGTGGCAAACATGGAAGAGGTTCCTGGTTCCTGGCTTCAGATCAGTGCAGCTCTGGCCATTGTGGCCATTTGGGGAGTGAACAAGCTGGTGGAAGACCTCTCTCTCTCTCTCTCTTTCTACCTCTGCCTTTCTGTAACTCTACCTTTCAAATAAATAAATCTTTTTTTAAAAAAGCACCATGATTAATGCTCAATAACAGTTTATCTAATTGAACTGATGCTCATAAAAATAAGAAACCAGTTAGATAAACAGTATCGATGATCTGTGGTTTCATTTTGCTGTAGTCACTTGTAGCATTAGTCACCTATTTAACCAAATGAAGACTGTTTTTAAAATTTTTAGTTTTTAAAGATTTATTTATTTATTTGGAAGGCAGAAAGCAAATGAGCAAGTGAGAGAATATCTTCTACCTACTGCTTCACTCTCTAAATATCCAGGTCAAAGCTAAGAACCAGGAGCTCCCCCCTGGCCGCTTGCATGGGTGGCATGAACCCAGATACTCGAGCCATCACTTGCTGTCTGTCAGAGTGCACATTAGCAGCAAGCTGGACTCAGAAGCGGAGGAGTCAAGCCTCAAACAAGGCACCTATATTTTTTAGTTTTCAAGCTGTTCCACAGGTAGAATATTCTTTGATACTGTCAATAATTTGATCAGGTTCATGGGGCAGGTTGTGCCATGTGTCACCCTGGATGGAGTTCTTGGATCTTGATTTCAGCCTGGACCCACTGCAGCTGGTGCAGGCATTTGAGAAATCAACCAGAAGATGGAAGATCACTCTCTTTCTGTTTCTCACTTTCGAATAAGCAAATTAAGAAGTAACCAAAGTAAGTGGTATGTATCGGTACTGGAAACACCCAATCTAGGGCACTGCACTCTAAGACATTATTTCTCAAGGTAGATTTGCCCAATATCTCTATGAGGTAACTTTAATGGACAGTAATATGTTTTCTGTGATTATTATTTGAGTTAGGATTGTGGGGTATATGTGTGTTTAGACAATAGAAATTAATATTCGTTTTTTTATCATCTTCAACTGCCATCTCAGGAAACTATTAGAGTAAACACTACACTATGGACTTGGGGTAGATTTGATAATTTTATTCAAAGGGAGGTATTACAGGCAATAATCAAATGTTTTGATTTTTATCACATAGTAGAAAAACATAGTACATATAATGGTGGCCTTTTCATAAATGGTAACTTAATAAATGCTTGTTAATGATAGAGATCATTGGGAAGTCCATGTGTTTTGGGAAATGTTTAACATGAAAATTACCTAATATGAAAATCTCCTCACAGACTTCTTAGAAATTTTAAATATATTTAATAAAATAAATATGGTTTATAAGGTCAAGTGAGAAATTAATCTCTCAAAGTGACTATATCTTGGTAGAATCTAAAAGAATCATCCTTTTAATTTTAAACCCATTTTAATGTCTGATACGACTTCCAGGACAAAATGTGAGATTACAAATAGCTTGAGCTTATTAAAAACCTCATCAAAATAAAGATTTAAAGTTTCTTGTGCTCTAACTTTTAATTACTAGAGGGGAGAACAGCATGTAAAAGATCCAGATACTCTGAATTAAAGTGATGACCTTTCAAAAGATCAATTAAAATTTATGAAGAATGTTATTGTAAATTAATGTTTTTTTTTTTTCGATTAGAACTACAACACTAAAGCAATGCATCTGAGGGCTGTGCCTAGTTTCAAGAATTCTCTGACTTATGAAATGTCACTTATTATAGTCTCATTGTCATCATCACTGTTATTCATCATCATTAACTTACTGAAAATTCCTTGAGATCATCGATACTGTTTATCTAACTGGTTTCTTGGCATCTAACAGACACTCAATACATTCAGTTAAAACTACTATGACTCTGGCACATGCTCTCAAAATTAGAAAAAAACTTGAAATTATCTCTTGATGTAAGCTTATTGAACAATAATTTCTATACAATTTTCAAGTTTACATAGTGCTTCCAAAAATTATTTCAGGTGAAACTCATAATACTTTATAGATCTTTTTGTTACAGAAAACTTAGTCTCTACTAAACTACTTATTCAGTTGCAGCCAAGGAGTTTAAAACTGAGAATGAACAAGTCTATGACCAAAATTGTGTTTTGCTTTGTATGAGTTATAGATACTAAAATCTTTGGAGTTTGTTCCTTTCGCCAAGCTTTAGATTATCAGCAAAAGGGAGATGGTGGATTCGTTTACTGGGCAACACATTGTAGTTGTGAATGACTGGATTTGTGTTACTCTCACATGAAAACTTAATGTAAACTATAGTTACCCTCACAGTCTGTGAAACACTATTGTGGTTTTCTTTCTTTTTTTTACCCATTATCTAATCTCCCCTAAACACTCTTCCCCAACCTTTCTCAGTCTCTAGTAATTATGATTTTAAGTTGAAATTGATTTTTTTTAGTTCCTACATTTGAGAGACTATACAGTATTTGTCTTTTTGAGTCTAGCTTATTTATTTAACATAATGACCTCTAGTTCCATCCATTTTGCTCCAAATAAATGGTTATCATTCTTTTATGACTGAATAATACTGCATTGTGTGTTTGTACCACATTTTCTTTATTCATTCGTCCATTAGTAGACATCTAGACTGATTCCATATATCAGCTATTGTGAATAGCACAGTAACAAGTAAGTATAAGAGAAGAGCTCAAAGCTTACAATCATAGTGATAAGGAGATGGAAGCATTCATTACCCTGTTATTACAGGCATACATTGTATATGTGTACTGAAATACCACACAGTATTCCAGGAATACGTATGATTACTGCGTGCTAATCAAAATTTTAAATGTTTAAGGAGACAGAAATGGTAACCACCATGGTTTGATTATTATGCATTGTATACATGTATTGAATCATTATACCATACCCCACAAGTATGTACAAATTAAAGAAACAAACCATTTTCTTTTAAAATGTTGAACTGCACTACTGTAGAGAATACTAATTCAATGTGTTTTAGAAATATTGCAGAAATAGAGCATTACATATACCCATTTTAGTCAATATTCACCTATTATTTGGGCAAGTTTTCAAACTGCATATAAATTTGACCCTGGCCCAGAGCCAAGTACTAAAAAGATCTTAAAAGTTATCCTGTGCTCTGTGGCGTAGCAGGTAAAGTTGCCTGAAGATTCAGCATCTCATATGGGCACTGATTTCAGTCCTGGCTATTCCACTTCCAACCCAGCTCTCTGCTCTGGCCTGGGAAAGCAGTAGAAGATGGCCCAAGTCCTTGGGTCCCCCACGTGGGAGACCTGGAAGAAGCTCCTGGCTTCAGATCAGCACAGCTCTGGCCATTGCGGCCAACTGGGGAGTGAATCAGCAGATGGAGGACCTCTCTCTCTCTCTGCTTCTCTTTCTTTCTGTGTAACTCTGACTTTCAAATAAATAAATAAATCTTTTTTTAAAAAAGTTATTCTGTCCCAGAACACATTTGGTGCCTGTCACCCAACATCCTCCCTGACTGCTTTTTACTACCCATAAACTTGAAGGACATCCTCTCTGTAGGTCTCCTCAGGTTCTGTCAAAAACATCCAGTGTGTCAGGAATGAGAATCGAACTTTGCAGCAGAATGCCAGAGAACTTCCTTTGCCACTTGACACTGATCTATTAATTGACAGCTTTTATGTAAAAGCATGAAATGGTTTCTAAACTATCCAATTTACCTTGCTCCAAGTCGGTATTTCTCCACCTTATTCACAGGAATATAATAAAAGACCTTGTCAAGTGCCCTGATGAAATGCAAATAGACTGCTGTATTTTGCTTACCTAAGAGGCTAAACATCTTTCAGTATAAAAAATTATATTTGCCTCCAACATATAGATAATACAGGTTGTATTTATCTGTGTATATGAGTGTAGCCATTTAATCTTTTCCAGAAATCAGTTCACATTTCTCTCATTGCTTCCACCTAAGTAGTATTTACTATTTTAAATATTTGGGGTAGCTACAGTAATATCTCCTGTGATTTTTATACAGAATTTAATCATTTTTGTCAACAACTGGCTAGAAGATAATTAATATAGCAATGGGAGAGGATGGAGAATAGAACGGTGTCACATAAGTCTTTTATACTTACAGAGATCATGTCATTCAATATACGTGGTGGAAATAGCTTATAACTGCAGTGATAATCATGGAATTTTATATTAGCCAATCTAGTAGATATTAAACATTTGCTTATTCCATTCAATCTTGTAAAAATGGCAACTGTATCACCAAGAACTAGATTATGTCCTCAGAGAACATTGCTATTTCATTAATTCGCAGCTCATATTTTGCTTGGAAAAATATTTAGCCAACTTCTATGGACGTCAACTAAAGTGGCATTCTGGAAATGGGGGGGTGGGGTGTATTTGACTACAGAGTGATTGAAGAATACTCCTGGCATTCCAGAGGGAGGGACTGCAGATCAGAGACTTCCTGTACAACCACCCTACAGCACTTCTGAAAGTCTCACTGGGCATTCGTAAGTGTGGAAAACTTGTTTGTAAACATCAGGAACCAGAACTTAACCCAATTTTCTACACAACTATAAAATATTTTTCTCAAGGCTTTAGTATGCATTTCATTTCTTAAAAATGCAACTAACTACTGTGAAAATCTAAGGAAAATTTTACTTTTTGTTGTGAGGAATTTCATCAAGAGTTATTCAGTATTTTGGAAAATTACATTATGATCAGCAATGCCACACATGGTACAATAATGTCACTGCGTTGGTCGATATTTTGTGTGTGGTATCATCGCTGAAAAACTTCATCCACATGATCCCATCTGATGAAGCCCAATGTGTAGTTATCTGTGTATATGCATGGAGCTGTCTCTTTTATTAAATTACCAGTTTAATCTTTCCAGGAAACCAGCTCCTATTTTTCTTACAGCCTCCCTCATGATCCTATCTGCAGAATCACATGCTAAAATATGTACATACTAAAATATCTATTATTTTATATAAATGACTTATTTCTCTTTAAAATTGAAGTTATGGCATCATTTAAACATTGTATGAACAGGTAAGGCATATTACTGACAAATTTTGTTTCACAACAGTAGGGAAGGTGTTACAAAGTACTTGTTACTTTGAGGAAAGCAAAGAGGTGGTACTGGCTCTAAGACGTTTGAAAACCACTGACACAGAGCCACAGGGAAATTTCAAGATGAAGGATATTATACTGAAAATAAATAGAATTTTTAAAGAGATAAATGAGGATGTTTCCCTCCTGTGCTTCCAATCTCTGATCCTTACAGCTCCATAGAGAATGAAATAGCATTTTAGAAATTGCTCTCTTTTACAGCCAGCTGTGACTATGAAGTGAACCAGAGGTCTACTTCATCTCCGAATCTGAATTAAAAGCAGCCAACCCTTGAGTCAGTTCCGAGCCTACGTTCTTGATTACATTTGACACAATCATCATCATCATATCTTAAGCCTCAAATCAGCCTGACAGTGCTCGACTCAGGGCTGCTTCTCTCAATTAGTTGAAAATTGCAGCCCAGCTCATCTTCCAGGGAATCCGTTTACATTTACAGTCTTGCTGTGGGTGGGAAGGCAAGGAACACGAGAGGAGGAGCCAATCAACCTTCGCACGTAGAAACCGATTCTTTTAACTTCATCTAAGTATGGTAAACCTGCTTTGACAGGAGTGAAAAAGAGGAAGATTTCTTTTTTATTACTTTTGTAAGAAAAATACACACAAAGTATAAGACAACTCTAGAGTGTGGACAAGAAAGGGGAAAGGAAAACACACTATGAATAGTTGTGCAGATTATATTCCAAACCAGAGTTTTCAGGAGGGACAGTCTTTTCTGTAAAAGATGCATTTGTTTTTGACAGGCAGAGTGGACAGTGAGAGAGAGAGACAGAGAGAAAGGTCTTCCTTTGCCGTTGGTTCACCCTCCAATGGCCGCCACGGCTGGCACGCTGCGGCTGGCGCACCGCGCTGATACGAAGGCAGGAGCTGGGTGCTTCTCCTGGTCTCCCATGGGGTGCAGGGCCCAAGCACTTGGGCCGTCCTCCACTGCACTCCCTGGCCACAGCAGAGAGCTGGCCTGGAAGAGGGGCAACCGGGACAGAATCCAGCACCCTGACTGGGACTAGAACCAGGTGTGCTGGCGCCGCAAGGCAGAGGATTAGCCTAGTGAGCCGCGGCGCCAGCCGTAAAAGATGCATTAAAATAATTCGCAACTAATTGATAGCTACTTGTAATGTGGACAAGAATTAACATGAAGGTCCTAGGCAGGAACTTGCAACAACATGAAACGTAACACGCTCATACTCTGTCCATGTGACACAAGTGCTACTCTGTATATCCGGTAGGAAATTATTTCTCTTCTGTATTTCTAGGGGCGAAATAATCCAGGACTTTTAAAATCAATTTTATTTCCTCAATGAAGATACCTTGCTAGGCAGATCAAGCCACCTGCACGCACTATGGAGAAAAAAACAAAACAAACAAACAAACAAAAACAAAAAAAGGACAACATCAAGGCAGCCACACTCCATAGCGGCTGTGCTGAAGATTTGCTCTGATAGCAAGATCCTTATTGCCATCTCTAAGGGGGTAACAGTACAGGTGTGGAAGAGAAGATAAGGCAAATGAGAGCACCAGGAGTCCAAAGAAGTAGAAAAAAACACCTAGAAGTAGGGAATCTGGAAAAACCTAGAAAAGCTAGATGATTCTGGAGAGGGCTGAGATAAGAAGGCAAGTTGTGGTCACAGGGGATGGGAAAAACACGTGGGCAAACAAAGCAGAGTACCAGAACCCATGGGAAGGAAATGCCAAAAATGCAGAACTACCATGGAGATTCCAGCAGAGATAAAGAGGAATAGGGACAGGGGTTGAGTTCGGGGTAGGAACCCTGAAGAAGGGATAGAAACAACACATAAGAGGGTACAGTCAGGGCAACGTTTCTTTGAGTTAGTCCAAAGCATCCCAGCTCACCTGACGCTTAACATTTTCTCTAAGATATGACGTCATGAACAGCATTAATTCATGGATATCTCTAAAGAAGAAATACTTTTTCTTTTTATGGTATAGTTAATTTCTTTGGGATTTAAAATGGATTTTTAAAGTCTAGTTCCTGATGCAACTTTCAATCATTTTGTAGGAAATCAGGCAAGACTTTTAAAACACATGAATGTTCATTTCTCAAATAATAACATAAGTGAATTTTACCCCGAATATTTGTGATAAGTGTAATATTTAAAAACAACAATGTTGGTACATATTAATGAATTAATTTATGTCAACTCCTTTTGGGCTAGTCAAAAATCTTGGTACAGTTTAGAGTTTTTCTTAGTCTTCAAAAAAATAAAACTATTGGGGCCAGCGCTGTGGCACAGTGGGTTAAAGCCCTAGCCTGCAGCACCAGCATCCCATGTGGGCGCTGGTTCCAGTCCCGGCTATTCCACTTCTGATCCAGCTGTCTGCTATGGCCTGGAAAAGCAGCAGAGGATGGCCTAAGTACTTGGGCCCCTGTATCCATGTGAGAGACCCAGAAGAAGCTCCTGGCTCCTGGCTTCGGATTGGCGGAGCGATCTGGCGGCTGTGGCCATTTGGAGAGTGAACAAGCAGATGGTAGACTTCTCTCCCTCTCTGTCTCTACCTCTATATGTAACACTGTCTTTCAAATAAATAAAATAAATCTTAAAAAATAAATAAAATTATCCTCATAAGTAAATATTCTTCAACATTGTCAGAAAAAGTACACATTCACATTTTATTAAAACTACACCTTCCACTGTTTAAGTATTTTTTAAAAATATATAATTAATAAAGTTTGACAAAAATGATCAGAGAGGAGCTTTAGTAAAGAGAAATTCACATATTGAGTTTTACCTTGTCTCATTTCTCAAATGTTAGTATAGCTTAATTGTAAGGAAATTGGATTAGAAATCCTTTGAGTGACTGTTACTTACTTTACATTACGGATATCAAATTGTAAAGCATCTGGCTCATTCTTTTGTTAGTGTGATTTCTCAAATCAACAAAAAATACCTTGTAAAATATTTATTTATTTCAAAGGCAGAGTACAGAGAGAGAGAGGGACAGAGAGAGAAATCTTGCATCTGCTCATTCACTCTCCAAATGGCTGCAATGGCCAGTGCTGCATCAAACTGAAGCGGGGAGCCAGGAGCTTCTTCCAGGTCTGCCACAAGGATGCAGGGCTCCTAAGACTTGATCCGTCTTTCACTGCTTTTCCAGGATCATTAGCAGGGAGCTGGATCAGAAGTGGAGCAGCCAGGACTCCAAGCGATGCCTATTAGGATGCCAGTGCCATAGGCAGCAGCTTGACCCACTCAGCCACAACGCCAGCCCCAAGAAAAAATACTCTTTAGATGTCATCATCTAAGACCCTCACTGATTGATCAAGTGATTTGCTTTAGTTTGTTTCAGGATATATGTTAGTGACAACATTGATGATGACACAGCACTTTAAAAATCCAAACAAGTTGACCACTAAACAATTTGATCACTTCTCTAAAATGATCATGGAAACAAAGTTATAAACCAGTTTTTCAAAAAGATTTATTTATCATTTATTTATTTGAAAGGCAGAGTGACAGAGTGAAACAGAGAGACAGTCACACACACACACACACACACATACACACACACACAGAGAGAGAGAGAGAGAGAGAAACTGACTGATTCTCTAACTGCTGGTTCACTCCTCAACAGCCAGGGCTGGGCCAGGCCCAAGCCAGGGTTCCAGGAAGTCCCTCCAGGTCTCTCAGGTGGTGCCAATGACCCAAGTACTTGAGTCATCATGGGCTGCCTTCCAAGTTGCAAATTAGCAGGGAGCTGGGCTGGAAGTAGAGGCAGAACTCCGCCCCAGCACTCTGATAAAGATTACAGGTATCCCAAGCTGAGGATTAACTCACTGCACCACTAGGCCTCATGAACACTTTTGTTAGCCAGAGAACTGGATTAATTTTTCATTTGCTGCTCCATTTTCCTTATGTTGCTGTAGGAGCTCTGTGAATGACACGAAGTCAAATCTACCACAGCAATAGCGGTGCCAGGAGGGAGGTGACTTTACGGGATAACTGCAGTACATTGTACTTGGAAATATCCTTGAAGATCACCTGAAAACTTAATTGACACAGGATGACATGGCACATCTAGGAAAGATGAGCGCCATTCGGAATCACAGAGCTGCTGAGTTTGATCTATCTGCTCACTACTTGGAGTAAATCAAATTGGTGAATTTCATTTCGAAAATGTTAGAGGTGATTACTTAGGCAGTCACTGCCTCCCTAAGTAACTTGCCTGCTGTAATCACAGCAAACAGGGTCAGAGTGTATTGCTACCCTGCCTTCTCTTAGAGACCACCACACATGTCACTCGGGCATGTTCCTTCCTGAACACACGACAGAAGAAAAACGAAGAGGTACTCGCTGTTCCCTTTCATATGTATGACACTTGTACTATTATATGAGCAGAGTTTTAGGACGAAGTTTCCCAATTAGCTCACTGTTAAACAGTTTGAGTTGTTAGAGGAGAAATGCTATTCTGGATAGGTAAAGTAGTAGTTTTTCATACGTGCTGTGGAATTGAAGTATACTGATTTGCACATGCATTTTTATTTCTCACTTGAAAATAGGATCATAATTTCCCCCACCTCATCACGTGTTACATGTTTCCTTAAGCGTGCACACATACACACACACACACACACACGTAAGATTTTGTTTATTTTATTTGACAGGCAGAATTAGAGACAGAGACAGAGAGAGAGACAGAGAGAGAGACAAAGATATCTTCCATTCGCTGATTCACTCTCCAAATGGCCGCACTGACTGGGACGGGGGCCAGTCCAAAGCCAGGAGCTTCTTCTGGGTCCCCCAGGGGTGCATCAGTGGCAGAAGCACTGGGGGCATCTGCTGCTGGTTTCCGAGGTGCATTAGTGAGCTGGATTGGAAGTGGAGCAGCTGGGAGTCGAATTAGTGCCCATATGGGATGCCAGTGCCGCAGGCGATGGCTTCACCTACTACACCACAATGCTGGTCTCAAGCATGTATGTTTTTAAATATTTATTTATTTATTTGAAAGGCAGAATTACAAAGAGGAAGAGAAAGAGAGAGAGAGAGAGAGAGAGAGAGAGAGAGAACGAACAAGAACACTGGAGTGCACTTAAGCCACCTGCTGCTGCTTTCACAGGCACATTAGCAGGGAGCCGGACTGGAAGCACAGCAGCCAGGACTTGAACTGGCACTGTGATACGGGATGCGGGTGCCACAGTCATCAGCTTAACTTGCAGCACTACACTGCCAGCCCCAAGCATATATTTTTAAGTGGCTCTTAAAACTTGCAACAAGCGATAGAGCTGCAATTATTTTAATCTTCATGCAAAAATGTGATAAAAATAACCTTGGTATCAGAACAAATAAAATCGCATTTCTGTTTTGTTAGTGAAATACACATTCAAATGATACAATAATAGCATTAGATAAATGTGTAATAGTAATTCTGTGAAGGAAATGTGAGAAAATACGAGCTCATGAGGCTGGCACTATGGCCTAGCAGGTTAAGCCACTGCCTGCAGTGCCAGCATCCCATATGGGCACTGGTTCAAGTCCCAGCTGCTCCACTTCCAATCCAGCTCTCTGCTGTGGCCTGGGAAAGCAGTAGAAGATGGCCCAAGTGTTTCGGCCCCTGCACCTGTGTGGGAGACCGGGAAGAAGCTCCTGGCTCCAAATCAGCGCAGCTCCGGCCGTTGAGGCCATTTTTGGAGTAAACCAGTGGATGGAAGACTCTCTCTTCGTCTTTCCCTCTCTCTCTCTCTGCAACTCTAGCTCCTAAATAAATAATTAAAAAAATATTTATTAAAAAAAAGAAAGTAAAACTTAAATTCAAACGGTGTCAGTTACATGTGCACTAGTGTGGATACTTTATTATGAAAATATTTTAAGATGATAAAACTGATGGTGACATGTTTTTGCCATTTTCTGATTAAATGCTTCAGTGAGAATTAAACACTGACCCTTGGTCAGGCGCTGCCATCGGTACGCATATTTGGGGATGGTAAACAAAATTTTTGCACGTGCCTATGAATCGGCATTCTAGGAAAGCCCAATAATCTCTTTTCTGAGAAGAGGCAAATTATTATATTCACATTGGCTTTTATTCCTTCTGACACATAATGGGATATTCTAAATATTTTTGTGATTAATTGGGGAATCTATAGAATTCTCTATTTACTCACACTGTATTGATGAGCTAATGTTTTCTTTTTTTTAAAAAAAATTATTTATTTATTAAGCACTCTGGCCTCAGAATCAGCCCTAAAGGCACTCGGATCTGGCTGAAAAGCCCATGAGAGTATTTCAGGCATGGAAAGCCAAGACACTCTGGCAAAAAGATCTCTGCGAGTGAGATCCCAGTGGAAAGAACAGGTCTTCAAAGAGGGAGGTGCCTTTCTCTCAAGGGAGGAGAGAACCTCCACTTTGACTATGACCTTGTCTAAACAAGATAAGAGTCGGAGAACTCAAGGGGCTTCCATAGCCTTGGAAACTCATGACTGGTGCATAGGGAGATTACTGATGCCATAGACAGGAGTGTCAATTTGTAAAGTCAACAACAGGAGTCACTGTGCACTTACTCCTCATGTAGGATCTCTGTCCTTAATGTGCTGTACACTGAGGCTTAATGCTATAACGAGTACTCAAACAGTATATTTCACTTTGTGTTTCTATGAGGGTGCAAACGATTGAAATCTTTACTTAATGTACACTAAACTGATCTTCTGTAAAAAAAAAAAAAAAGAAATTATCAATTCCCAACTTGACTCTCACTGGGATTAAACATGACAATAGGTCTGATCTGATTTCATCATCATTTAAAAAAAATCATCTATTATTTTTCACTTTATGTTTCTGTGTGGGAACAAACTGTTGAAATCCTTACTTAAGGTATACTAAGCTGATCTTCTGTATACTAAGATAATCGAAAATGAATCTTGATGTGAATGGAAGGGGAGAGGGAGTGGGAAAGGGGAGGGTGGTGGGTGGGAGGGACGGTATGGGGGGGAAAGCCATTGTAACCCATGAGTCGTACTTTGGAAATTTATATTCATTAAATAAAAGATTAAAAAAATTATTTATTTATTTTAGAGGCAGAGTTACAGACAGAGAGAGGGGGAGACAGAGAAAAAGTCTTCTATCTATCTGTTGGTTCACTCCCCAAATGGCCACAATGGCCAGAGCTGGGTTGATCTGAAGCCAGCTGCTTCTTTGGGGTTTCCAGGTGGGTACAGGGGCTGTGCCACAGCTTCAGGCCCTTAAGTTATATTTTCAAAGTTATACTGTAAGGCTCTACCAGGTAATTCATTTTGAAAAGCAAATTTGGCAAAACTGTAGTATATAGATAAACAAGATGGAGAGAACCTTGCTCTTCCAGGAAGAGTGGCAAATACTTGCTAGGATGTCCTCATGGACATATTAATATGCTGGGAAAGCTACAAAGGAGCTATGTAGTGATGAGAACTATTTGAAATACTAACAAGCAACATATCACCATACATGAGAACATTGTCAAAGAATTAGAGAATCCACATCATATAAATAAATGATGCTACAACATAAAGAATAAAAAGAAACAAAAGAAAAGAACCTGGAGAACAAAAAGGACAACTGAGAGGAAACCCGACATTTCTGTGTCAGAATTAACAGGAGCTGGTATCTAGAGCTTGGCAAAGTCACTGACTCTGTGTCGCAACATCTTTATCTGAATTATGAGTATCTTGATATTGAAGCCAGTGACAGGGATTGAAAGATGATGCAAAAATGGAATGCAGGCCAGCAAGTGCTGAAGAGGTTTATGTGTCTGCTAGTCATTTGACAAGCAGAGAATACCCCAGAAAGCCAACCCTAGCCTGATCAAGCTGTTCTACTCTATTAATTAAGGGTTTGCACTCGAGAACGAGTCCCAAACTACTACTTGGCCAGGGAGTCTGCAAAATCCTGCTAGGACTTTGCATTTCAACTCTGGTTCTTCAAACAGTTCTATTGAAGGGCTCTGGCTGCTTCTCCGAGTAGATGGGGTCTACGCGTCAGGAATGACTGCCGAGTGAGAAGAGTTGGCTGGCATCACTGTACCGCAGAAGTATTTTCAGGCTTATTCACACATATCAAGTGCTTGGCTGGGCTTTTGGAATTGTCTACCTGCCAAGATAAGTTTTCCTGTCACCAGCAGCAACCTAACAATTAGGCTAAAGTAATCATTAGCTGGGCGTGAATTACATGTTTTGCATGGGGAAAAAATGCCCAAACTATGAGTTAGCCCTATGCTATGAAAATGTTGACGAGGATAGAGTATCAAGGAGGGTTAATGGAGTTTGTTTCAGGAAAAAAAACCTGATTAGCAGATCCCAGTAATTATAGTAGATTTTGTTTTCCATTGCCTCTATTGTTTACTGCTATCTGCTAAAATAGAGACTTTGGTTAAGTGTAGGTTTTTTTCAGTAAAGGTACCCCAGGTTAGGTCTGTGATTTCTAAATCATTTTCCCTCCCTTCTCCTTATGTGAAATCTCAAGAAAAGACTCAATGGGATTCAAAGATGCTGTGTCAAAGAATCAATCACTTTCTTACTTTCTCCCTGTCTCCTCCCTCCCCCTCTCTCCCTCCTTCCCTTCCTCCATTACTCCCTACTTTCTCCCTCCCTCCCTCCATCCCTCTCTTCTATCTATCTATCTATCTATCTATCTATCTATCTATCTATCTCTACCTATTTACCTATCTACCTATCTACCTATCCATCCACCCACCCATCCATCCATCCATCCTCCCAGGAAAGGTACCTAAATTTCTAACAGAACATGAAGTGAGAATATTAGTCCTGAAGGAATAATAGATACTATATGTATCTTCCTTCAGCTGGTTCACCCCCCAAATGGCCCCAACTGCTGGGACTGGGCCAGGCTGAAACCAGAAGCCAGGAGCTTCTTCTAGGGCTCCCACATGGGTGCAGGGATACTTAGGCCATCCTTGGCTGGTTTCCCAGGTGCATTGAGAGGGAGCTGGATTGGAAGTGGAGCTGCCAGGACATGAAGCAGTGTCCATATGGGATGTTGGTGCTGCAGGTGCTGGCTTTACCCACTACACCACAATGCTGGCTCCCATCCAACCCATTATTTAATGCTTCTACAACCTTACAGGGAAGGCTATCCCATCTTTGGACAGCTGTATCACGAAAAATGCCTTTTTCTATCACACTGAAATACAGGTTCTTAGATATTCTTTATTGAAAAAATATACATATATGATGTATGTATATAGAAGCTCCCTGGCCACACCCAGCACACACCTCAGGGTATTCACTGAAAGTTCAAACACTCCACTAATCCACAGAGTCATAGTCCAAGATAAAAACCATCACAAGAAAAAAAAATAAACCAACAAGTATCTCCACAAATGCCTAAAAGTAAATGCAGCAATTGAAAAAAAATAGAATAAGGAAGACAATGTGACACCCCCAAAGGAACACAACAGCACTTCAATACTAGAATGTGAAAATGAAGAGACTGAAGAAATGCCAGAAATGGAATTCAAAAAATTGATCATAGGATTACTTAGAAGTAATCAGAAGCAAATCTACAAACTCAAGAAATCTGTAAATGACATGAAAGAAAATTTTTCTCATGAAATTGAGATTTTAAAGAGAAATCAAAATGAAATATTGGAAATGAATAATTCAATAGAATAAAAAATTAGGTAGAGAGTCTTAACAACAGAATTGATGCGGCAGAATAAAGAACATCTGAGTTAGAAGACAAATCTGGAAATTTTACAGTCAGCCCCCCACCAAAAAAAAGAAGAACTTAGAAAACTAAAAAACAGTATGTATATTTGAAAGGTGGAATGACAGGGAGAGAGGTCTTGCGGCCACTGGTTCACTCTCCAAATCCCTGTAACAGCCAAGGCTATGTGAAACCAAATTAAAGAGCCCAGAATTGTACCTGGGTTTCCTACGTGAGTGATGGGGATCCAAGTACTTGGGCAATCATGCACCTTTCCAGGTACATTAATAAGAAGCTGGATCAGAATCAGAGTAGCCAGGACTTGAACCAGAACTCTAATATGGAATGCAAGTGTCCCGAGAGACTGAACCTGTTGTGCCACAACACACACTCCTAGATTATATTATTTATCTAGTCAAATATCCCCTTAGCTTTCCTTTCCCACCACCCTATCATTGTGTTTGTGTTTTTTTTTGGGGGGGGGGATTGTGTGCTTAGGTGGTAGTGGGTGTGTTTGAAATAAAGAGATGGAGAGAGAGCATAAAACCCCTACATTATCTCCATATTCTGAATGTTTTTCATTGGTGTAGTACATTCTGCAAACTTTAATATGCATAGAAATGACTTAGAGACTTGAAAACTTGTCCAAAAATCTCAGTGCTCAATCTGAGTTAGTAGCATGTGGTAGGACCTATGAATTTATATTCTAGTTTATAAGTGATGCTAATGCTGCAAGTCTGAAGACAACACTTTGGGTAACGCTAGGATAGCAGGTACACTGATACTCTGCCAAGGTCCCATGCCATAGCTGATAGGAATACTGACTGCTAATAGCTCACAGCTGCCTCTCTCAGTATTTTACCTAGTTTTCCCTGGAAACATATAACTCTCCTCTTTGAGTCTAATTTAGGGAGCTCAGCCTAAGTCAGTTGGGTCCGTTTTTGCTTTACTTTTCTATTGAACTAATGTAGCGCCTAACATTTATATTTCATCTTTCAGTATTCAGCCCATGAGTCCAATTGTTGAAAACTCTCATACAGTGTGTTTCCCATTTCTCCCTACTTTGTATTGTTAGCAAATTTGGTAAGAATGCTATCTCTATCTTCATCCAAACTACTACTAAAAAAAAAAAAAAAACACTGGATGGCACAACACTGAGATTAGGTTACTGTGAAACGTTTCTAGAAATCTCCTTCCAAGTTGTCATGTACCCATTAAGTAGCAATGAACAGAGCGCAGGCCTCCCAAGGTACAGATATGAGGTGGAACAACAGCACTGCATAAATGGAAATCAACAGGTAGATTCATAGCTAAAGAGAACAATGCATTTTAGAATTTCTATTTTAATAAGAAATTTTGATACTATTACCTATTAATAAATTATATCTCACTACAAAAATGAATATTGTAAATAATCCTTATGAATTCATGATTTTTTCACTTAATATGTATCAGGATTAAAATTACACTTGGTCATCTACTGGGGGATTGGCTTCCTTTAAACATTTTTCAAAAGAGGTTGTGAATTCTTTTAAATATTTTTCAAAAGTTGAGTAACTCAGTTTCACTAGGTAAGTCTAAAATACTTACAATATAGAAGAAAAACACAGTCTCGTAGGAAAAGTATGATTTACTACAAGACCAAGCAACGTAGGTTATAATCAACAAAGGTGTTTAGGTTAGGTCCACCCTACTTGCTATGTTTGCACTGTGGCATGAAAACACTGACTGGACACAAGGTTACGTAAAGAGTATTCTAATTAAGGATATCATGAAGTCATGTGTAAAGCTGCATATCAGAAGATATTTAAAACACACAACCATGGCTTTGAATGGGGAGTTCAATTCCCAGTTAAATTTACTTTTCATCTCTTTGGGTGAATCCTGAAGATAGAATAGCCTGAGCATTAAAAAAAAAAAAATGGCTAGAGGCATAAGCGTATTGCTTTAGTTTCTGACTATTTAGTAAGTCGCCATGTACCTCAAGAAGTGATCTCCCTAATGATTTTCCTTGAAAAGATAATACCTACAAAATGTGGTAGGGGTGGGCATTTAGCCTGGCAGTTAGCGCCCTGGTTAAGATAGTTACAGTCCACATCCAAGTGCCTAGGTCTGCTACCTAGGTCTGGCTCCTGACTTCAGCTTCCTGCTAATGCAGACCCTGAGAAGCAGCAGCCATGGCTCTACTAACCGAGTTCCTGTCCCTCAGGTGTGTGACATGAATTAAGTGTCCTGGGAATTTAGAGAGTGAACCAGGGGATGGCATCTCTGTTTACTTCTTTCCTCTCTCTGCCTTTGAAATAAACAAAACTAAAAAAATATTATGTGGTGCAATTTTGAAAAGGAAAATTAAAAAATTATCTGAAAACTCTTTCAACTGTTAATAAATCAGAAGTAAAATAAATGTAGGCAAAGGACATTTGCAACAATACAATGAAAGGAAATGCTAAGAGTGTTAAAGATGATTCATTTTATAAATTCTTTAACTTTTTAACAAAAAGTATCACTTTATACTGGGGGGAAGGTTATATATAGAAGCAATCTCCGAATACAGAACAGTGCTAGATAAAATGTCAAAACAGAACATTCAAAAGGCACAATCCAGGCTCCGAAGTAAGGTAAGTAGTTCTGTGAGTCAGAAACACCACAGAAACTCAAGATAGTGCACAAGGTTGTAGACGTGGGGCTGCTGGGCTCTGGGATGTGAAGTAGGCAGCGGTTGACAGGAGTTGAGATTTACTAGGCTTACGTATCTGAAAATACTCCATGCAAGGCAAAGGACCCAAGCCAGGATCTTTGCTTCAATTAGTCAGGAAAGGCATCATGCTTCCCTATTGGTGAGAGGAGGCTGAAATACACACACACACACACACACACACACACACACAGTCTACCATTGAACACAACATACAACTTTTAAATTCCTCTTAAGGTAGGGGAATTGGGAAAAAAATCAATTTCACAAAGCCTACTAATACTTTCATGTCCTCTGTATTTTTTAATATAAGGAATCCATTTGAATAAATACTATATAGAAACACATCCAATCCGTATTATATACCAAATAAAGCTAAAAGAATCCCATGCCATAAGACTGCTGGAATTGTACAGTTAAAAATTGTGTCAAGGAAGGGGTCAGTATTGTGGCACAGTGGGTAAAGCTACAGCCTGTAACGCTGTCATTCCATATGGGCACTGGTTCGAGTCCTAGCTGCTCCACTTCTGATCCAGCTCCCTGCTAATGGCCTGGGAAAAGCAGCAGAAGATGGTTCGAGTCCTTAGGGCCCTACCACCCATACGGGAGACTCAGATGAAACTCCTGGCTTTGGCCTGCTTCAGCCTTGGCCATTGTGGCCACTTAGGGAGTGAACCAGTGGATAGAAGACTTCTATCTCTCCTTCTTTCTCTGTAACTCTGATTTTAAAATAGAGAAATCTTTCAAAAAACTAAGTCAAACAATTATATCCACCTACTAAAATAACTCAACTTTCTAAAAATAAAGTGTAGCTAATTCTTACACTTTACAAAATATTTTAGAGACATGTTTTTGAGAATTATGCAGATACAAAAATACCCAAAAACATGGTATATGCTGTTGCTAACAATACTACAAGTAAACCAAGTAAGGGTAACTTATTCTCATTTGTTTTCATTGTAGATATCATACTAATAAATTTATGAATGAAGAAAAGCCTTTTGGTGCCCCTATAATTTCTCATAAGGAAATACTTGGAAGTTTTCTTTGGTCTTAGGGTTTTTCATGGGTAAACTACATGCAGGGGCATTTGTAATCACATATTTTGGTGTACTGGTAGAGCTCAGTTCAGGACTCTTGGACTGGGTTAGAAGGAAAATGGCTACTTGGCTACATGAGCAGGTAATTTTCCACACCAGTAAATCACCGATGACATGGTTCCAAATGTCTTCCTTTGTGTGCAGTCCCTGCAAGCTAATTACTTTAAAGGAGATGGCATAAAATGAACTGGGCACGCATTACTCTGAACCTTTCAGATCCATATGGATCAGGACACTCCCTGGCCCAGAGCCCCAAGGTTTCACATAATAGGTATTATATTATCCTATTGTGGTATGATAAAAATTCTTGGGCTTCATAATCAGGTGGGAAGATTGGGTTTCTGCAGTATAAAAATGGGAGTGTCTTTTAACTATATATACAACTACTCCTGAAGAGGCAAAGGAAGCCTCCTCAGACTGCCAAAAGAAGTATACCTAAAGAAGTAGCTAACAGATTGCATTTGGGAATGTACCTAAATCTTAGTTCTTAAAATGGACTAGGAGATATATTTTGCATAAGAGGAATTAAAAATACGTTGTTCAAAATTACAAAGATTGAACTGGTGGCTTTAGGACAATTTATTTTTAGCTTTAATATTCATAAATAAAATATGCTACAAGTATATTATGAGCAGTTTCCAACTTAATAAGAGATTGTATTTTAAATAAACATCCTGCTTGCATCCAATTACTTTCTTTTACATAGCTTCCAGGGAAGCAAATCTTCATGTGTTAAATTTTTGGAAATAATCCAAAGCCATTTTGTGCCCAACATCTGATTAATCATTTCATTCCACTCACAATTATTGAGAACAATTATTGAGCAAACACAAGGTGTGGCTATAAAATAATACAACAGTCTGCTGATAATCATAAAATAGGCTCCCATGTGGTTCCAGAACAGAAACTCTAAAAATGTTTTGAGAAAGGAAATCATTAGCGAATAGGAAAATGTAAGACTCTTCTGAAGTTCTCACGCCTGTTCCTCTGCTAAGTAGTCAAACAAACATTTACAGTGGTTATTTGTTTTCCTTACAGAGGTTATTTGTTTTCACTCGCAGAAAAAAAAAAAACAAACATGTTTTCCTTATTTATTTTTCCTTCCAGAAAAATTGAAGTATACTTTTGGGAACAGATCATATATGTAAATATCATCCATCAGGTCTGAGGAGAAAAAAAAAAAAGTGCTGAGCCCAAAGAGAAGCAAGAACTATCATTTTTAAGGCCAAGAACTCTTGGGCCGGTATGAAGGGCAGGTGAGCGTGGAGACTCCATGATGACTGAGAGAAGCTGTACATGATCTGCGGCACAGAAGACGAAAGGGCTTTTGTATGAGGCGACACTTACACAGAGGAAGAAAAGGGATCCTTTCTACAGCAAGTTGTAGGGGAGATTCATGGAACTGGGATGCCTCTCACTGCATGTGTCAACAGATGGGAACGACAGAGGAAAGGAAAGATAGAAGGTCATCTTTAGACTTCCAGCTTTAGAGACAATGCAGTTAGGCAATTAAACAATACTGACAACACAGGGACTCTAGCACCGTTTCAGACAGGGAACGCATCCTGCTTCACAGATTCTGGAACCTGTAGGACATGCAGGCAGAGACGTATGGCAGGGGGCTCAAAGCAGAGCTTCGGACATGAGGAGACAGGTGAAAGATGCAGGACAAGACTCACGAGTGTTACTGGTAGTTGAGGTCAACAAAGCTACTGGAAATATGTAGAGAAAAAAGTGGGTTAAGAGTGGGATCCCAACATTCAAGGATGTATAAAAAGAGATACACTGATCACTATTACAAATCTCAAATTTCTATCTTGAGCAACCATCTTGAGCCATTTTCTAGAACTTAAGGTCTGTATATCCAGATATTTACTCCACATATCCACCTGGACAAATAACTGAAATTTCAAATGTAATGTGGTCCCATCATTCTCCTGGTATCTTGCCCATGGATACGTCTGCCTCCCTCTAAGTAAGCAGCCCATCTTCCAGTTGCTCAGGTTAAGAACTCTGGAGTCTTCCTTGACTCCTGTCTTTTTCTCACAACTAAATTCAACCCATTAAGAAACCTCATGGGCTGTGTTGTCCATATATAAGAGAATGTAACCACTTCTCACTCCATTCACCTCTCCCATTCCGATCTCAGATACAGTCAGCTCTTGACAGGGTAATCCCAACAGATTTCTAATGATCGTATTATTTCCCTTTAGGATATTGAAATAGAGGAGTCAGATAAATGAAAACATGGCACTCCTCTGCTCAAAACCCTCCAATGCCTCGCACCTAACCCAGCGTGAACACTAAAATCCTTAGAGGGGCCTCAAAGGCCCAGCAAGATCAGACTTAGGCTCTCGCTGGATTCATTGTCTGCTACCCTCTTGCCCACTTGATCTATTCCTGCCACACCGATATCATTAGGCTTCCTCCAATCTACCAAATATGCTCTCCCCTCAGTGTCACTTAATAGGACACTCCTGGAATGCTTTGCTTCCAATTAGCCTCATGGTTCATATCCCCAGGGCATTCACACTTCGCTTAAATGTTACCCTTTCAGAGAGACCTTTCTTTACCACCCATTTTAAATGGCAGCGCTTTGCTTCCACACACCTCACCCCCACACACTCTACTTCGTTCCCTCTTTAGGTTTCCACATTTGCACTTATCTCCATCTGACATATCACATTTAAAAAAAAATATGGTGCAGCATGCCGGCCGTAGCGGCCATTTGGGGGATGAACTAACAGAAGGAAGACCTTCCTCTCTCTCTGTCTCTCTCTCACTGTCTAACTCTGCCTGTCAAAAAAATAAAAAAATTAAAAAAAAATAAATCGATCTTGGAAAAAAAAATTTATCAAGGTCTCTTCTCTCTCCCACCTTCTCCTTCCTATAATATAGGCTTCCTGAGGGTAGGGATTTTCACCGTTGTAGATCTGGTACCAAGAACTGAGCCTACCTAGCGTATAATTAGCACAGAAATATGTACTAAGTGAGTGAATTAATTCTTATAATGTCAATAACTGATGACACTTACTGAGCTCTTACTATGTGGCAGGTATTTTGCAAAGGATTTCATATTTGTTATATGATTAGAAAAAGAGGAGAGCTGTAAGATAACACTGGGAAACCAAAGAAAGCAAAGTTTCAACAGTATAGTTGTTAAATGGAATCAAGCAGATGGATAAATAAAATATGGCAATTAGTTATTACAATATCACTGTTGATCTTATTGAGTCCTTGTTTCCCATAAAGTGGTGGTGCTAGGAAATTAAGGTTGGACTGAGTCAAAGTACAACCAGGAACTGAATAACAGTTGGATAGTAAGGGGGAAACCATGCATAGCTTGGAGAGAAGAGATATTCCTTTAGGAAGGGAAGTTCTTTTAGGATGAAGGGGATCTGAATATGCGGATTGGTTGACAGGGAAGTACAACAAGAAGGAAGAACTTGAAGATTCCAGAGGAAACAAGCAGAATAATAACCAGAAGAACATCCCAGAGAATGTAAGAGAGATCCAGTGTGCAGCTACTCAAGTTACTCGTGCTGTGTACATCATAGGGCTCAATGTTATTATTTTTTTTTCCCTTCTCTTGTTTCTTTAAAGTGAAGAGGAGGAGAAAGAACCAAGGAATAGAAAAGCAAATGGTGATTTTCAAGTGCTTTAAATGAGTGTTGCCAAAGAGAAATAAGGGGATGATTTTTTTCAGATTATTAACTATTAATTGGGATCATTAAATTATTAGGAAGGACAAATGGATTCTGAAGTATTAATTTAAGGAACAGTGTATTTGTATGTACATACATGCTCATGCATATATATACATGTTACATATAGACGCATATGCCTAATATTTCTTCGAACTCAGGAGTAATTTTCTAGTACTTAAGAGCTTAGGAAAGTAACTCCCAGCCATGTTGAACCCTCTGCTGCCAGCAGCATTTTCTCTACTTGATGAGCTTGCACCTGGCTGGTTGGTAGTAGTGGAAGCTCTCACATAGCTACAGACAGACAATTCAGAGTTAATGCTCATTTCTTGTTTAAAGAGTGATCCTGGAATAGAAATAAGGAAATGAAATCTCATGACAGTGTCATCATAAAGTCATCAGCCAGATGGCAGTCCTTGAAATATAATCCTTAGAGGCTTCTCACAATAATTTGTAATATCACAGCCAATATTATCTTATTCACGAATTCATATCTATTCACAGGGACTGAAGAGAAAGAAATGAACTTGCAGAGGTACTCACTTCTGGACTTTATATGCTAACATGGGCTCTATAAGGAATAGGATCAGTAAATAACTTTTTTTTTCCATAGGTCATAATGATGATTTATGTTCTGATCCAATTCTAAATCACAGAATTTAGTTAACAAGAATCCATCTTTTCATGATTAGTGGATTACTTCCTCTTAAGCACAAATGGCTATTTGTATCTTGTGTTTGAAAATAGTAAATTTAAAAAGTTCCTTTCAAAAGTGTGAGTGAAAAATGAAAACTCATCAATCCATTTATAAACACTAAAACACAAAACATTAGTTTGACTTTTTTTTTGATTATGTCTTGAAACTACAACCTGCCAGAGTGTGATCACAGTAAAGTTTTTTCAAGTTACATTTTTATAACTTAACATTCAAGCATTTAAACTTAAATTGGAAATGTTATTGCTTTAAATAGACTTCCACATATACAAAAACGTTGCATAGATTTATACATATATTGGAAGATTCAGTGCAGGCAATAATTAGTGTTCAGTAGTATAACAGAGTGTCACGAGTTGTGACAAAGGATCAAGTCGGAATGCTTTCTACAGTGTCTCTCTTACCTAAAAGGTCATGGTCAAAATTTTTTTCCGACATGATTCTCTTTTTCTCCATGATTCAAAGTCAATTATTAAACTTGCCTTTTAAAAATGAATTTATAAGATTAAACTCATTTTTAAGATTATAAGTTTATAAGTTTATAAGATTATACAAAAGTGAAGGGACCATCCATCCTGCTGTAAAAAATAAATAAGTAGAAGAAATAGTGTCAAAACAAAGAAATGCAATTGTATGAACCACCGTGTAAAGAAAACACTTTTTATGTATAAAATGCAGCAATACCTTTTTGAAGCAATACGGTATATAATTATTATAAATGAGCCTTAAGCTTTCAAGTGAACACAGACAAAGCTGATCCAGAGCAGGACTGTCAATGAAACTTCCTGTGATGATAGAAATGTTTCACTTTGAACTATCAAACCGCATAGCCACTATTTACATGTGACTATTACACACTTCAAAGGTGGCTAATAAGATGGAGAAACTGAATTTTTACTTTAATTATATTTAATGTAAACTCAAATAGCAGACTTTATTGCTGGTCCAGGTATTACACAAACAGATCAAAAAGTGAAAGATCACATGGAGGGTTATTTTCCTGTTTATGAGAGTGGAGAATAAGAGAAGCTGTAGACAAACTAGGATCCTGCTTGGCCTGTACAGTAGACACACATAACACACATAGAATGTGGATGCCAGAGGAAAGTATCATTAACCAATAGAGAATCCAATTTTCCTCCTGGTCTGTCACTCTGGCCAGAGGAACTATCAAGCCCAAATGGCCCAGCGGTATTGTAATCTTACTCCACCACTCCATTATGTGACAAGTATTTCTTCAGGGAACGTAATGGAACCCAGCCTACAGGATGTTAGATTGTCATCAGATTCTGTCCACATCCTTTGTGTGACACGGTCTCCGCTGGCTGGCTCAGCCCCGATTCCCAGGCACCAGAGATGATGACGCTGTGTTCTGGCTCACAAGCTCCTGAGGAAGCCATTGATTTCCTAATAAAAGCACTGTCCTTCTCCTTCCTACTGGAATACACAGTTCTGAGGGAAATGCCAAGAGGAATGTGTACATTTCAGGGCTGACATTGCTGGGCCACTGTCCACCACTGACCTTCTCACTGAGTGAGAAAAACAGACCTCTGTTTGATACGCTACTGTAAGGTTTTCTACTACTTGAAAGTCAAAAGCAATCCTAACATATATAGCTTTGCTTTCTATGTTGAATTACTGACATACCGGGACAACATAGTTCATTTGTTCACTTGTCTAGTCAACCAAAAAAATGTCTTGAGAGTATTTATGATGCTCCAGTCTAAGGTCTCAGGATTTTGATTGTGGACAAGCCCAACGTATGCTACACACCCTTACAGAACCTACGTTCTTGAGGTAAACAAAGACCAGCCAACACTTAGATAAGCCCTGTGTCACAGGACCAGAAGAGTCTGGAATCTGGGGTTTGGTAGTTAGGGAAGTCTTCCTGGAGGAATCAGCACTTACACTGAGACCTGGATAATGAATAAAACTTAAGAAAGCAAAGAAGAGGGAATAATATATACCAGGTCAGTGGATATAGAGAAGTCAGAACATAGCTAAGGGGAAATTAAAACAGCTCAATGTGACTTAATTATGTGTGAGGAAGTAGATGTGTGGGATTCAGGGAGAATAGGAAATCAGACTGCAGTTGCAAGGAGAGGCCGAATCATGCAAGGCATTAGAGCCATTTAAAAGAGTGGAATGTCTAAAAAGCAATGGATAAGCTACTAATGGCTTTAAAAATGGGAGGAGGGTGAGCTACACGAACACACTTTATTTAGAATGATCCTTCTGAATTCTATGTAGAGAATGAGTGCAAAGTAGGAAAGCTCTAAGTAGGGAAACCAATTAGATGTACAGTGTGGTTACTTAGGAAGCTATGAGAGTCACGGAGCAGGAAGAGAAGTGACTAGATTCTCAAGCCATTTAGGCAATAAGTGACTTTGTGATAGCTTAGCTCTAAGAGTGATAGAAAGTCAAGCATGAATCTGAGTTTTCCAAATCCAACAAGTGGATAGGGTATGGTAAATTCAATGGAGACCATAGGAAGAGAAGTCAGTTGCATTTCAACCAGAAGGTTGGAAAAGGGCAAAGATGAGCTCAGCTTTGAACCTATGCCAGTTGACATTCCTGTGGAACTTTAAAATGGAAAGAAAGCAGCAGCATATAGATGCCTAAATCGGAAAAGACCACTCGCACCTGGGAATACAGATGGGTGGTCAACAAGAGCTGGATCTACACAAGGGGGCGGACTTGTGCCAACAGTGTGTTTTTAGTGAGAAAACAACTGGGAAGGACTTTGCAGGCAAGAATCAAAGGTGGCTTGGTGAACTGAACGTTGTATACGTGCCAATTAAAAATCTGTTATCCTCTCAATTTCTAAATCTATTCATTGCAAAAGTAACTACATACTTTCCTTACTTGACAGATTTTTTAGGGATAAAGCAAAAAAAAAAAAAAAATAAACTGGAAGTCCTTCCCCTGAAGAATCTAAAGACCTTATCACAGTAATCAAAAGACCTGAGAGAGCTGCTTGGGGCATCAAAGAAAATGAACATGGGAATATGGAGAGAGGGATTTGCCAGAAATAACAGTGTAGATGCAGATGAGTGCACTAAGCACTAATCTTGTAGCAGGAATAAGCTCTTTTTGGCCCTCTCTTTTTTTAAAAAAAATTGTATTGTTATTTATTTGAAAGAGAGACAGATTTTCCACCCACCAGTTCACTTTCCAAATGACCACCACAGATGGGACTAAGCAAGGCCAAAACCAGGAACTCAACCCTGGTCCCTCTCATAGGTGCCAAGGACCCAAGTATCCGAACCATCATTTGCTGCCTCCCAGGGTGCACATTAGAAGGAAGTTGAATTTGGAAGTGGAGCTGTGACCCGAATCCAGATACTCTGAAATGGTATGTGGGTGTCTCAAGTGGGGTCATTAACTGCTTCACTTCTTGGTTCCTTTTCACTTTATACTCACTCAACTTGCCAACTTAACCTCTGATCTTTCTTTAAAGAGATTTTGAAATTTATTTGAAAGGCAGAGCTAGAGAGAGAGAGAGAGAGAGAGAGAGAGAGAAGCTTCTATCTGCTGCTGCACTCCCCAAATGGTCACAGCAGTTGGGTCTGGGTTAAGCCAACACAAGGAGCCTGGAACTCCATCTGAGTCTCCTACGTGTGTGGCAGGGGCACAAGCACTTGAGCCATCTTCTGCTGCTTTCCCAGGTGCATCAGCAGGGAGCTGGATCAGAAGTAGAAGCTGACAGGACTAGAACCAGCACTCCTACAGATGGCAGTATCACAGGCAGGGGCTTGACCCACTGAGCCATAATGCTGGCCCTAGTCTCTGATCTTAGTTTGCATTCCCAAAGAGAGACTCCTCTTTGAGAAGCAAGTATTTCTCACTGAAATCTAATGACTGAGTCTCTGACACTCTGACATGAATTTCATATGTATAATTATTCCCAAACCTAATCTAATCTTGTTTAACAGAACAGGTATCAGAGATGTATTTGGAGAATAAAGTTCAAACCTTGCCACTGAGAGATGGCAGTAACTATTATTACTTTTTCTCCAAGTATCAGTCCCCTATTCAAGTTCACCTTTCCCGCCCCAGGATCCTTTTGATAGGTTCCCAAATATAACTCCCTGACTTCAGGTTCAACCTTCTTTATCACAGTCATCTGAACCTCCTATCTTAAATTCAGGACTTGCACAGCTCTGCTCTTCAGGGTCACCAGCTCCATCAAGATTCACAGGAGTTTTCACCCTTCAATCTCTAGTTCAGTTTCAAGATTTACTTGGTTTCTTAATTTCCATATATCAAAGGCTCATTACTCCTAAGACTTAAGACTTTTGGCTCTTAGTTGAAAGTCTATTTTTTCCTTCAACTGTGGTCATTTCTTGTTAATCAAGTCTACATTACTGACATTTGCAGTCATTTGTGTCAT
The DNA here is from genome assembly GCF_964237555.1 of Oryctolagus cuniculus. Lineage (NCBI taxonomy): Eukaryota > Metazoa > Chordata > Mammalia > Lagomorpha > Leporidae > Oryctolagus > Oryctolagus cuniculus. The sequence continues at coordinate 18,243,310 of NC_091453.1, forward strand.
TTTCTGGAACTCATTTTTTGCTATGGTCTTTCCCATCCCTGCACAGGTACTATTTTTACCTCTGTTTTCGGACACAACTCAAAATAAGTATTCAGTGATCCTTAACTTGCCACAGCATGGAAAAAGCAATGTTACATTTGCAAATTGGGGAGGTCATCTTTAACAAATATTTACCAGCATCCTATCATATCACGTGGCTTAGAACCTGGGGACGCATTAAATAAGAAAGATACAGTCTCTGTCCACAAGAAGTTTACATTAATTTGGAGGACAAACATTAAACCATTAGTTACATAACTCATGTTTTTAATTCTAATAAGTGCTAATGGAATTAAGAGCATGGATAATAAGGAAATTGAACTTGGTTTGAGAGGGTAGTATCTCTAAGAGCTTTTAATTTCCATAGAGAAGTAAATAGGAAAGGCTGTTTTGAGTCATATTAACCTACGTGGACTTTTCCTTTGGGTGTGGGCAGTAAGATACAATGGTGACACTGTGGATAGCTCTCACTCCATCATGAAATGCAAAGTGAGTTCTTTGTCAGATCAAGGTGAGGGCAGAATGGGACAGAAAAATATTTCTTTGGATAGATATCTCAAAGAAGACTGATAAATGGTTACTCCAGATACAAATCCATCTTTTTTTCCTTTAATTTCTCGTCACTGCCTCTTTAACTGTGGGCTAATCATTTCATCTCACCACACCTCAGGTTCTTCACATCTAAAATAAGAGACTGAGCCAAATCTTCAAGCTTAGTTGAAATTTGGCATTCCATATTTTCACAAGCCCCAGTTAAGCAGGACTGGGAAAACAAACCTGCATTGTCCATGCAACATCATCACCATATCATTGCAGTCAGTAACACTTTGAGAAATAATGTAGTCCATACCTTTTATGAATGCTTCCCCAGGAGGCATTGATGTTCTCTGTTATCATGTGTACTTTCCTGGTATCATCTGCAGAATAATCTCTCAGAAGTTTCAATGCCAAGTCATTTGCCACATCTACATTTATCTGCCACTGGCGGAGGTCTTTGGCCAATTGCTATAAACGCATATGGGAAAGAAAATGAGTATCAGTTTGTTTTCTAAAGTCTGTAGAGCTTCTTAAAAGGCTTTGTACATAGCTTCTGAATTTATACGTCAGAACTTGCCCACACAACTGCTTCTAAGCCACCGTGTGATTTTAGTTAATCATGACAACATAAGCTACCTCACTTTTCATGACCAAATATTTCAAAAGTAGCGTCTTAAGCAATACCAAATATTAGGTATTTCAATTCATAGCAATTAATTAGAAGTTAAGTGGGTTTCATAGTTTTATCATAGGAAAACTATAAAATAAGCTCCTATGTAATTTTTGAGTATGTGACATAACAAAATGGGAACAATAAAAAAAATTGCATGTATTGATATCTCTCTTCATTAACTTGTTGAATTGTTTATGTAATTAGTGCCATCTACTGGCATTGAACTAAACTTGCATATAGAAAATATTGAAAAACTGTGCTGCTATTCTATGTGAGAACTTTTTTTGAAGGCTCATAATACTTTAAATATCCTAGTTTAAAATTAGACTAAGAGTTAAGATAAAAGTCTCTTGCTAAACCAAATCACCAATGTAGTCTTCAGTAACTGGTAGTTATCTAACTAGCCCTTTTTATCACTGAAAACAGGTTTCAATGAAAAATGCAACCCATGACAGATTTATCTGCAAGAATATTAACATAAAATTTCTCTTAAATACTTCCACAAATGCATGGAGGAAGTGCCAATGCATTAACTTGTTGAATGATAATATCAAATCCAACATAGTAGGTTCAGCCATTGACAAAGCAGTAAGAACAGATTTCATTCCAGAGGAAAGAGTATGATAATTTTATATAAAAAAAAGGGAAACAGTTAACTTTCACATATGTAAAGAAAATGGAGTATTAAATCAGCACAGTACAATGCAACACAAATTAAACTAACATAAAATAAAATCCAAAGCTGGAAAGGCTGGTAAAATTAGCACACTCATGTCCTGCTAGTTTCTATTAGAATAATTTGGCAATCAATATCAATTGACATACAAATGCTTATTCCCATTTAGCCAGTAATCTCACTTTTCACACTTTATCCTAATAAAATATTAAAAAGATGATAAATATAGGAATAAAAATCCTCATTAGCCAAAATGGCCAAAAAATGAGTAGCAACTTCAATATTTAATGAGAAGACATTAAAATAGGATAATACATTAACCCAATGGCCTAATATGTAGTAAATGTGCACAGTAATCATTGTAAAATCAGTTCTCTTGTGCAAAAAACCCTCACATTTTTTGATTAATTTAGAATTTAAAAAACTAAGAATTTGAGATGGTGATACACTGCAGTCCCATATACCTCTTATCCCACTTCCCCTTAACAACTCATATTCATATATTTGTCACAATTAATGTACCACACCTAGCTTACCCTATTTATTTTGGTCCAAACTCCTTCTATGCCTTCTACTCATCTCAGCCTCTAGTAATCAACATTCTCTGCTGAGATTGAGTTTGTTTTTTAATTTTAGCTCCCACATATGAGAGAGAACTTGTAGTAATTATCTTTCTGTGTCTGGCTTATTTCATTCAACATGTTCTCCAGTCCCATTCATCTTTTACAAATGACAGGATTTCATTTTTTTTTCTAGCTGCATAGTATTGCATTGAGTATATATTCCACATATTCTGTATCCATTCATCCGATGCTAGTCACGTTGGCTGATTACGTATTTTGGTTATTGTGGAAACAGTGTTGCTCTAACCATGGTGCAGCAGGTATTACTTTCATACAATGAGTTTATATCTTTGGATGTGTACCCAGCAGTGAGGTTGCTGGATCATATGGCAGTTGCATCTCTAGTCTTTTTATTTTTGTAATATCCACACTAGTTCCCAGTTTCTACACTATGTACACTCCCAACAACAGTGTGTAAGAGTTCCCCCTTCTACACTTCTTCACCAGCAGTTGTTGCTCCTTGTCTGGTTGATAAAAGCCATTCTGACAGCGGTGAGGTGATATCTCATTGTGGTTTTGATTTGCATGTCCCTAATGAGCAGTGCTATCTAGTGGGTTTTTTTTTTCCCATGTATTTGTTGGCTATTTGCATTTCTTCTTTTTGAGAACTATTTGGATCCTTTGCCCATTTCTTTACTGGATTGGCTGTTTTTTTTTTTTTTATTGTTGAGGTTTTTGAGTTGCTGCTATATTCTGGATATTAATCTTTTTTTGTTGCATAAGTAGCTTGCAAATATGTTCTCCCTCAAATCCACAATTTTTTAAACTTTTATTTAATAAATATACATTTCCAAAAGTACAACTTTTGGATTATAACAGCTTCCCCCCCCCCCATAACCTCCCTCCCATGCGCAACCATCCCATCTCCTGCTCCCTCTCCCATCCTATTCACATTAAGATTCATTTTCAATTATCTTTATATACAGACGATCAATTTAGTATATACTAAGTAAAGATTTCAACAGTTTGCACCCACACAGATACACAGAGTATAAAGGACTGTTTGAGTAGTAGTTTTACCGTCAATTCACATAGTATAACACATTAAGGGCAGAGATCCTACATGGGGAGTAAGGACACAGTGACTCCTGTTGTTGCAAATCCACAATTTTTAACAATACCATACTTAAAAAAATTTATTTATTTGAGAGTTAGAGAGAGGGAGAGGGAGAGGGAAAAGGAAAGAGGGAGACCCATCTTCCATTTGCTGGTTCACTCCAAATGCCGGCAACTGTTGTGGCTGGACTGGGCCTGAAGACAGGTGCCTAGAAATCAATCCAGGTCCCCCACATGGTTGGCAGGAACCCAACTACTTGATTACTCACTGCTGCCTTCCAGGATCTGGAGTCAGGAGCTGGAGCTGGGTAGCAAACCCAGGTACTCTGATATGGGACTGCAGCATCCTAATCAGCATCTTAACCACTAGGGCAAACACCCACCCTGTACTGTGTTTTTCAGCTCATTAAGAATTTATAGCTGGGGCCAGTGCTGTGGCGCAGCGGGTTAATGCCCTGGCCTGAAGCACTGGCATCCCATATGGGCGCCAGTATGAGATCCGGCTGCTCCACTTCCAATCCAGCTCTCTGCCATGGCCTGGGAAAGCAGTGGAAGATGGCCCAAGTCCTTGGGGCCCTGCACCCATGTAGGAGACCTGGAAGAAGCTCCTGCTCCTGGCTTTGAATTGGCACAGCTCCAGCCATTGCAGTCAATTGGGGAGTGAACCATTGGATGGAAGATCTATCTCTCTCTCTCTCTCTCTGCCTCTCCTCTCTGTGTAACTCTTACTTTCAAATAAATAAATCTTAAAAAAAAAATTTATAGCCATGAACTGGAAGGGCAACAACAACAACAAAAGTTGATGTTTCTGGAAAAATCATTTTAATATTGGTTATTTTGTGTTAGTGTGATTTATATAGCAAAAATCAACTACCAGTATTCTAGTATAGTTTCTTATTTTTTTATGTATTTTTTATTTTGACAGGCAGAGTGGACAGTGAGAGAGAGAGAGAGAAAGAAAGGTCTTCCTTTACTGTTGGTTCACCCTCCAAAGGCCGCTGTGGCTGGTGCACCACACTGATCCGAAGCCAGGAGCCAGGTGCTTCTTCTGGTCTCCCATTCGAGTGCAGGGTCCAAGCACTTGGGCCATCCTCCACTGCACTCCCGGGCCACAGCAGAGAGCTGGACTGGAAGAGGGGCAACCGGGACAGTATCCGGCGCCCCGACCGGGACTAGAACCCGGTGTACCAGCGCCACAAGGCGGAGGATTAGCCTATTGAGCCACGGCACCGGCCTAGTATAGTTTCAATGTGTTTGATGGTATTCTTATTCCTTAGAAATGTAGTAATCTGTATATAATGTGGCATTTCTTAGTTAACTAGAACATTCTATTCTAGAGTCAAACTAAATAACAGCATTTACTGCACACAGCAAATGGCATATTACCAAACACTTATCAAGAAGCTAAAGCCTTTGTTGTTAAGTTCTGCTACAGGAGAGGAGAGAGGCAGGGTCTACTGGCACTGAGCACAGCTGCTGCTACTACAAGCAATTAAAATTTATCCTTGTTTATGGAATACTTGCCTTTTCTTCAATAATCCCCTTTATCAAGCATTGTAGCTCCTACTTTATTACTTTTCTGATCTCTACATTATTCAAGAACCTTTCTTTGAGGGGCAGAGGTTGACATTGGGCCTAGGGGTTAAGATGCTGCATGAGAGGCGCCTATCTCATATTGGAGTGCCTGGGTGTGTCCTGGCTAGTCTGCTTCCAATTCAGCTTCCTGCTAATGTGCGCCCAGGGAGGCAGGAGGAAAGGAACCAAGTAATTGGGTCCCTGCCACCCATATAAGAGACTCAGATGGAATCCCTGCTCTTAGGACATTTGGAAACAGAACCAATGGATTGGAAGATTCTCTCTCTCTCTGTCTTTCAAATATATTAGTAAATAAAACTTCAAGGAAAGAAAAAGATCAATTCACATCGTGGTAAATTGGAAAAAACAGAAAATACAGTCTTCCAATGGTTTCACAAGTTCATGCATATGTTCAAACATATCAAATTGTATGCATTAAATATATGTAATTTTTGATGTATCAATTACACTTCAATAAAGCTGTTAAAACCTTTTAAGATGCAGAATAGGCCAATGATTCTAAAAATAATCTACAGATCATTTTAAAAAACTAAAAGTGTAAGTTGCCAATATGCTTGAATTTTCCAAAATCTCTGAATAGTAAGCTAGAGTTAAATTAGCAAATTCATAATAAAAAGAGGTATAATAGGACCTGCTTCCCACACATGTGTGCTCCCCATTCCTCTCTTCCTCTCTTGCCCTCTCCACTCAGTCTGTCTGGCTTCCCTCACCCCAAAATAAACCTCTCCCTTAAAAAAAGAGCTGAAAGAGGGAGGCTTGACTTGCAATCAGAGCTTCTCAAGGTTTTTTAATGGCTGAAAGGCAGAAATGCACATGCTGTATATTTACTCCAAAGTTGTATTCATAACGAAAGTTCAGACTTTTATACCTAAGGAATCTTGACTGAGAGATTACCCTCACTGAATGCTGCCCAGGTTTTGTGAGGATGTAGGATTAAACAGAAAAACTCCCACTGACCTTGACTAACACTGGGAGCACTAAGACCCTTATCTACAGGCACAAAGGTTCTAAATCACAGCTTTCTTTCCTCCCTTCTCAGACATTCACAACAGACTGGTTTCCCTGCCTCCTAAGGTAATAAACTGGCCACCTCAGCTTTACACAAGTGTCATTGGTCCTAGGAACCATGACCTTGACCAGCTTTGCCTACCGCTGTGAAATGTACTACCGGGCTAACTCCAGACCTCGGAAGGGGTGTAAATTCAAAAATACAATAGACTTCACAGCACTTTTTTCTTTCTGAATTCCATTTACAAAGGTGTAGACTATAGGGAGTTGCTTGTGTGGCGATTACAGTGTGTGAAGACATTTAAAATACTGCAAGGATGAGCACACAACACCACAACTTTGTGAGGAATGCGCATGGGTATTTTCTATGAAGAATATAAAACACTAAATCCCATAAATATTGTGTCCTTAACCGGCAAAGACATAGTTCATATTCAAACCTAATATGATGCTGCTCCAAGAATTGCTTGGTATTCATACACAATATTTTAGGCAGAGAACCTGAAGTAATCTCGAGAATTTTGAGTATTATTTTTTATCTATTTTAATGTTTGATTTCTCTCTCCCTGTCTCAATTAGTAAGAAGTCTTTTTAGGGATACTGGCCCTACGTGGGAGGAAACAGGATATGAAGAGGAAGAGTAGCTGAAAGTCTGGGCAACAGAGCGAGTCTGCTGGGTGTGAGTGCTGCATCCATCACTTAGCAGGTGAGTGGCAAATGGGAAAGTGAATTATTTTCTCCATACCTCCGTATCCTCCTTTGCTAAATGGGAATATTAACAGTATTTACCTCCACAGGTGATTATGAAGGTTAACTTAAAAAACTCCAGGAAAACACAAAGGTTATCTGGCATAGCCAAGGCATTAAATAGCAGCTATGACCACCACCAATTGCCATCATCATCACGACTGCTGATGCTACTACTACTGCTTTTAATGAATCACAATATATTCACTATGGTCTGAACCCCTATGCAAATCAAGTGGCTTGCTGTCTTACAGACACTGTCTACACACACAGTAGCTCCAAAAAGCTCCCTTTCACTGGGGAGATAAAAGTGAGCGCATAGACCTATAATGAAAATTTTGAAGTTGAGTATTAAGTTTTGTTATAAAATGTTTTGGATAGTCACCTGCAAGTGAAACAAATGTTTGCGCCAGATGAATTAGATATTTACATCGTTAATGACTGTGTCTCAAAGGAGCGTCATGAAAGGCAGTGCAGGATGAAAAGGCATTGTCCCAGGAGGCCTTCCTTGTCCATTGGCTTGCATTTGATCTTAAGGAAGTCACTGACCCCGTGAATCCCATTTTGTCATCTGTAAAATAGGATAAGGCTACTTTGCCCAGACCGTAGGCTTGTCGTGAGGTACCAAAATCGAACAGCCTGGAAAATTATACAGTAGGATTCTAATATGTTTATGGACGAGAATTCTACATCTTGGATTTCTATCTCTGTCTTGGATACTGTGTTTACTTTTATGAACTAAGGACTTCATGGACAATGGAGCTCTGTGAGCTAACAAGGAGCTTATTAGCTTTTACATTCAGTCTCTGTCCATCTCCTGCTCTACTCAGTGCGGCAGATGGACTAAGTCCCGAGAGGGGGGTCAGACTTTCCCAGGATCTCTCACTAGCTGGCTGCAGCAGGGTTAGGGCAGTGCCTTGTACTGGTGGGGGATAGAATAGCAAGAGGAAGGGTGAAGTTACTGATTTTCTCCCATTCTGTCCATAGTGATCAGTGAGTGCATTTCCCATTGTACCTCCCCCCGTAGTGCCAGCAACTGCTGGGCGGCCCCCACAGTGGTGGATTTAGCACCAGATGGCTCTGTTTTCTGGGCTTTGGTAACAATTTCTGGCTCTCCAGCCTTTGAGGTGGTAACCCAGCAGTTTCCTGAAGCTGCGATATTCTCAATGCCTCACTCTCTCCTGTTGGGTTTCTCAGCTGCCCTCTTACCCATGTGATCAGTCCTTTGTATTAAATTCTCTCAGTTGCAAATACTTGGTGTGGTTTTCAGACTGAATCCTGACAGCAGAAACTGAAAGAAATCTCACAGCAAATGACCCTGCCTACAACCCCACAGGAGGAATAGAATACATTAAACATAAATTTCGTGAACTATCCGACTTCTCACTTTGTGTCTTTCCCTCCAGTCTCAGAAGAAGAGGCGACTTTTCTGCTACTGGAAGTTGATTTCGCCATCTGGGCACCCATCTATTCTGGGATCCTCCCCCACATACTCCCTCCCCCTCCATGAGTTCCAACTTCTTGGCTCTCTGCATGGTCCTTCCCCACGATCTTCAAACCAGAGTGTCTAACTCATCTTTAAACGACTACAGCAAAAATCTGCACTCTATCATTTTTTCTCCTTTCACAGTCACACTATATAGAAGGCAAATATTCACTCATTGCCTTAACTTGATCATATTCCTGCCTATCTACAATTCATCAAAATCAGCCTTCTGCCATCACCATTCCATAGAATTGTTCTGACAGAAATCTCCATGGCAAATTGAATTATTGACTCTGTTTCTTTCTATCTCCCTGTACCTGTGTCCTTTGCTATGTAACTTCAAAGTCCTCTTACAGAAAAAGCAGTTTACATCCCTGCCTTTAACCTTCGGCCATGGGACCTACTTTGCCTAATCCTAATGAGATATTGATAGCTTTGGGATCCGCAAGGAGGGAAGGCCTACACTTCCGGGAATGGAGAGGCCTACTTCCGGGGAAGAAAGTCCTTGTCAAGGTCCCTGCTGGTGCCTAAAAGTCAACCAATGAGGATCAGACCCGCCTCAACCTTTAACCCCCACGCCCTGAATCTATAAAAGGAGCCCTCCCAATCTCTGAGTGCGACTTCCCCGGTCCCCGTTCTGTTGCTCTGTTGGGACCGGGGAACCTCGCCTGGCAGCGGAACCCCAATAAAAGCCTGTGAATGAATTGATTCGTCTGCCTGGGAAGATTTGTTGCGCCCCGGACACCTTACAGATATGACTTGACGTGACACAAGCAGAGGACTGAAATGTGCTGGTTCAGCGTGTTTTGCATTTCTCCATCACCTTTAGATAAACAGGTCCCATGCTTTTCTGTTCATCCCAGAAGAGGGATGAGTGACACGTGGAGCAGACGCACCCACCCAAGTTGCTAACTCATAGGAAGGCAAGAATGTGCTTTGGGTTGTATGCTCCTGACATTTTGGGGTTGTCTGTTACTGCAGCATTTTTGTGAAGATTAGTTCATTGATTCTCTCACCAATCACCAACGCCTGTAGAAGAGTTAGGTTTTCATTTACTTGATTTACTTTGCAGCAACTGGTGCTGCTGGCTACTGTTTTCGTGAAGTCTGTCTTTGGCTCCATGTCTTCAGGTCTCCTCTGTACTCTCATGGTTCAAATTTGCCTTTTTTTTTTTTTTTTTTGGCTTTCCCTGGAATATCACTGTTCCCCAAGGTTCAGTCCCTAGCTAAATCTTCTACCTCTGATTGTAAGTTCATCTTTAACTGGAGAGGTGGCAGGGAGCAAGCATATCCTCTGAGGAGCTGTATCATCATTTTCCCTTATATTTGAATCTTCTGCCCCCACTGGCACTATTCTGATTTGGGTCCCTATAAATACTTGCTCAGATTCTGCACTTATATTTTTATGGGTACACTCCCTCCACTCTCAAATCAGCCCTTCCACCTACAGACAAGGCTTAAGTGCTCTTTTTGCAATGCAAATATAACCTCATTATCCTTCAGTTTAAAACCTTTCAAGGGCCAATAGGTGCAAGACAAAGCCCAATCCTCTTTCACCTTTTGTAATCTCCTTTCTTTTGTGCAATTCCATTACTGTCCACAGGAGAACATAGAGGCCCCAGGAGGTTAAGTGACTTGTTCAAGGTAACAAAGCTAGTCAGCCAAAGAGGCATCAAAAAATGGAGATTTCTGGATTCTCAATTAGTTAAAGAATATGTGCTTCCATATAAAACAATCCAAGGAAAAGGATTGAATTCATTGTAACAGAACTTTGAAGAATATAAAATAATCTTCTTGATGATTATAGCATGACTGGAAAACTATCTTATATAATAATTTTTTTCCAAAGACAGCAAAAGAATATATATTTGGTTTATTAAAAAAGTCACTGAACAATTTAGTCTTATGTATGAATTAATGTTCTATAAATCCATATCAGGAAAAACAAACACAGTTCCTTTCTTCCTTGTGTGGATTAAAATGACCTATGCAACCTCTTTATGGATTTACAATAGAAATGTTAAAATATCTGTAAGGAAGCTATTTCAAAAGCAAAGCCTCTCAAGACTCATCTATTAAACCTTTGACATTACCAAACAACTCTGTTTCAGAAGGTAACACTCTATACAGGGGATACGATTTAAGAAAATGGCCCTCATTTTCCAGCTTACTGGAAATGATTAATCTTTTCAATAGCTTTGAGGACTACATACCAAAGTTGTTACTTTTTTGTCCTTTCAACAATGACTACAAGCTGAGAGCAGGCTAGTAAATGTGTTATCGGCCAACCCATTAGAGTTCCATTATTTTCTGTCTTACATGGCTTCATGTAATGAATTTTTATAATTAAACTAATGGCATACAATTTATTTTTCCCACTCTTTATTTTCAGGCCCCATTTCTCTTCCAGCTTCTTTGGAATAAGTTTTATACAAAAAAGAAGGGAGGAGAGTCCTCCAAGTGCTTCATTACCTTAATTTCATTATGACATTTTGGAAAGCATTCTTTTTATTGGGGTTCTCTCTTTAATTTGCTGACTTTATTAAAAGGCTTAAGTGGTGTTGTAATTAACAAATCACATAGCTACCTCTGGCATCTAAGAAAAGACTGGTGGAGAGGGTATAGAAATGGCTGGGTGGAAATAACGCCAGAGAGAATGCCAGAGGTCAAATCCCCAGAAAGCGGCATTTTCTCAGTATTTCCAATCCCATGAGCCTGCTTTGGTGGACTGCGTGACTGGTCACAAATACCCAGTGCCTTGTCATGCTCGAGGCCTATCCATGGGTCCCCCCCTTGAACTCACGGATGGCCATTTCACTGGCTTTGTCTACTTGTCAATTCCAAGCAGATGGCTTAAAAAACAGTGCATTATTCATCATGTTCACGCCTCTGTGGTCATGGAAGCATGGAGCAAGAAAGAGCAATGCTCTTTCATCATCAATGCTTTCCGAGTGACTAAGCTAAGTAGAAGGCCCTTGCCAAACAACAAAGAACCCATTGCATGAGCAAAGGATAAACTCTGTTAAGCTTTTAGATTTTGTGGTTGTCACCGTAGCTTAACATAGCCTATCCTGACTGAAATAACTATTCGGATAGGACCTTGTCTCAAATAGAGTAGCACAATTCTTTTATCTCTAAGTAGTCTGGGGCCAAGACCAGGGATAGGATAAACTAGTATAATGACACATGGTCTTGCTAATAAATAGGAAGTCATGCAAATATTGAGGAAATGTTCAGCGCACCTCTGTCCCTGTTTTTATGAGCTAGAGGCAGCATCTCAGGATACATTCTGCGGGACAAAAGCTGCCTATCTTGACCATAAAAGCAAGTAGCTCTTCAGTCATTCTGTGAGAGGCTGCCATCTAGGAAGTTCTTCAAGGCCAGAGCTATACTTAATTTTCACTTCTATGGTTAATTAGGAGTTTTATAGATAAGATAAATGGAGACTGTTTCTACAGTTGAGTTTATAAGAAATCTATAGTCAGTATCATACAGATATACTTTTCTGACTAGCTTTATTAAGACACAATTCACACACTATTAAATTCATCCACTTAAACAGCCCCTCAGTGGTTTTTTAGTATATTCATAGAGTTGTACAACCATCACTAAAATCTAATTTGGGAATATGTCCTTCTACCCTAAAAGGAACTCATTTTGTTAACAATCTCATATTGTTAATTTTCATCTTCCCCTGTAGATTGTTGCCCTCTTCCAGCCTTACTGGCCATTTCATATAAAGGAACCCATATAACACATGGTCTTTTCTAAGTGGTTTCTATCAGTTAGCAAAGTGTTTCTGAGGCTCATCAATGTTATAGCACCTATCTGGACTTCATTCCTTTTCATTACTGAGTAATATTCCATTGTCGAATGCACCACATTTGTTATCCATTTATCAGCCAGAAGACATTTAGGTTGCTCACTTTTTGGCTATTATGAATACTACTACTCTATATATCTAAAAAGAGGTTTTGCGTGTGCATATGTTTTCACTTCTTTTGTGTATATACCTGAGTGAATAATGATTATTTCATGCTAACACCGTATTTAATAGGTTCAAGAACTGCCACATTTTTTTCAAAGTGGTTTCTCCGTTTTATATTCCTACCAATAATGTATAAAGGGTTCAATTATCCTACATCCTTGTCAATACTTTTTATTTTCTTTTTCATTTTAGTCATCTTAATGGACATGAAGTACTGTATCATTATGGTTCTCAATTGTATTATTATTAATAATGCTGTTAACCATCATTCCATGGGCTTAGGATCATTTGTGCATGTTCACCCGTACAATTTCTGTACTGTATACTAACTTTCTCAAGAGGAAACATGTGATGTTTATCTTACTCTAAGTGAGACACACCAGTCTCTATTTGATTCTTATAATTCCTATCTCTGTTGATATTATCAATTTATTAAGACATGCACATGACCTTGTAGGTCCCCCATGAATATCTCAGAGCTTGTCAAAGTCCCCTAGAGACAGTTTATTCCCCCTATCTCCATTTCAAGTTTTTTCCTGACCCATGTTTATCTCAACTAGCATCACAGCCTTAAGAAGCTGCTGTGTTAAACATGTGTTGCTGATTGATTCGGACAAACACTCTGGAAGTGCAGCTTTTCCTGGGGAGTTAGGTCTGAGTCAAGTCAAAAGATGACAAGGCCTTGTGTATACATTTTTCCCCTGGGGAGCTACAAGACAAATCGCATAGTGACAACACTCTGGGAATGAAATGGGCCTTCCTGAGGAACCCCACTCCCCATCTTCTTTCTCTGGTGGGAGCAAGGCTGCTAGTTTTTCCAGCTACCATGGTTAGAAAGGCTGCTGACTTTCAGTTCCATTGTGGAGCTGAGACAAAGTAATGGGAACAGACAAAGTTAAAAAGCCTCAAACCTTGTCGTTCCTACAGAGGTGCAAAAGTTCAGAGACTGTTGTCATCCTTTGGTTAATTTCCAGAGTTCTGAAAAGGTGATTTGAGGAATTTTTGCCAATATTTTCATTGCTTTTATGGAGAAATGAATTTATAGAGTTGCCACACTGTATTTCCAAGCATGGAATAAGTTAAATGTGAAAAGAAAACTAGGCAAAACGTGGTGCAATCAGAGCATAAACTTAGGCATAACGTGATGACTCTGCATTAAATATTTATATACTGTAATATAGCAGCACCTGGGAAAACTAGCCCATTGCTACCAGGCCTCTATCAGTGACACAAGAAACACTCTGTATTTTTGAGAAGTTTAATAGCTTCATATATACTGTAAAAGGAAAAGTACTATTATGCTATTGATTCTTTTTCCTTAATCATGTGGAAGCTTTCTGGGAGAATAAAAGGGAATAAAGAAAATGTATGGAAAAATATTAGGCCCTGGCAAGATTTCTGATGATATTTTGTATTAGTGTACCAGAAATTCAATCCTCAATCTACTAATGTAGGTCAATTTGCTGATTTAATTTTGTGCAGTTCTAAAAATTAAAATATATCTAAGGTATATTTTATCCATTATAGTACTCATCTTTATAGCATATCTTTATTATCTGATGCCATCTACCCCATTGTAAATAATTTAAAATGTAAGGCTTTACTTCCATATTTGAAAAAGGAATTTTCCTCATCAGTGCCTTTCCTAATACAATAATACAATAATAATACAATAATAGTCACTGTAGTTATTATATGAAGCTAATTCAAAAAAGATCATGCAAGATGGAAGTAAAAGATTAGTCTATTTTGGTACAAAAAATGAAATCCATGCATATAAAAAATCAAAAACTATGAAAAATATGTATTATGGAAAACACTGCACATGAATTTCAAAAAATTTGCACCAAAATAACCATATCTTTTAATAATTTTTTCCAAAAACATATTGAATTACTCTTATATAACAAATTGAGGTTTTTAAATTACATGATTACAGTGTATCTATGTTTCAAGTTCCCTAAGGAATGTCTTCAAAACACAGATTTTGCAGCCTTGGAAATGTTTATTTAATAATTTGAAAATTATTGGATTTCTTGCTTCAGATAGTTTTAAGTATTATATAGCCAAATCAGCTAGGCTTAAACAAGATTTCACTTCTCTATTGAATTCATGTACTCTTAGCTCAGCCAAGCACAAAGCAGCTAATACTGTCACGTTTGAAAAGCTTTTATGCTGAATTTGACACAAAAGCAATCACAAAGCAGACAAAAAAAAAAAAAAAGAAAAGAAAAAGGAATTTCTTTTTCAAAGGCTGAAAGGGGAAAAAATTAATGAAAACTCTGAGTCTGGGCAAATCTCTCTTGACATTGGAAAAGAAAGTTTAAAATGATCAAGAAATAATTTTTCCAAAGAATTCATTGCCAAGTTTGGACCAATCTTAGTAGCCTAGGGAACAGGTTGTGAACTCAACCAAGACTCTGCCAAACGAAATCAATCCCATGATGATCACTGCTGGCAGTTTAAGATGCCAATGGCATACTCTTTCTGCCTCTTATGAAAGTTCTAAATGGCATCATGTCTCATAGGATTCAGTCATAGCCTATTGGCAAGGATTTTGATTAGGATGGAAATCTTCAATCATTTTCCCTAACATCTGTCTTTCTATCTGAAACGAACATTATTGTTGGACTGGGCCATGGAGAAGAACAAATAAAATCAAGCAGTTAACAAAATCTATACTTTCTAATTTCATGTCTTATTTCAGAAAAACTAAGGATTATACAGCAAAGAAAGAAATGTAAAATACATTATGGACTTATCTTACTGATTTGCTTATTAGTTATTGACACAATAATGCATCTGCACTTTGTTTTCATACCCAATCCAAATTCAACTATTGCTGTTTTCTTTCCTCTAACCAGGTTTTCAGGAAGGATTTTTCCTAAAAACCATCTCAGATTGGCTTTCTATATTGTCAATGGGTTATTACTATTCCATTTTTCTCCACCCTATTTTTCTAATCCAGGGGAGGAGGTTTTCTAAATGTAAAACCAATAAAGCAATGGTACAAGATGAATCTTAATAAAATGTTAGAAAAAATTAAAAATGACAATTATTAAAAGTTATATAGCAATATTGATAAACATTTATGCAGTAATACTACATTAAAAATTTGCCTACATTATGATGACAATTAACATACATATAGATAAGAATGGAGACTATTATAAAAACTACTGTTTATGAATTATTAGCATATCAGGACTGTTGGTGATTTTATGTTAAGGTAGGTTCCTAGTTTATATTTTAAGGAAGTCAAACAGCTTTGGTAGTTTTCTTCAAAACCATTCCACAGTTGCTCATTAGTGACAGGTAAGGTGGTCGCCAGTGACGGTGCTGGAAGCTCAGTCTGGCTACTATAATCACGTCTCCAACTCTGTAGACACAGCCTGGGGATTACCTTATGAGCCTCAAAGGTTCCCTTGACAATCTTAGGTACATAGACTCAAAGAACCTATGGGACAAGGAGATCCTGGTCAAATTATCCAAGATCTCTGCATGTGCATTTTCACACTTTCTTCCTCAAAGAAAACTGCAGATGATAAGCCACCTATTATCTCTCAGTACAGATAACACATTAGACTTAAAGACCAGATCTCTATTTTATTTGATCTGTAAGTTTTAGAAGAATTAGAAATTGTAGTTCCATCAAAAATGGAATGCAATTTGCAATTCTTTTTAGTTTTTCATAGAACATAGTATGAAAACTGTGTCCCAATCCACTGTTCCACTGTCTTCATTTGTTGTGTTATCAGTAATAGAATTAAAGTTCCTTTTACCATTTCCTCTCCTTTGAAGGCACATGGTATTTTCTTGATTTGTTTTAAATAGATAACAGGTACAAGAGGAAATCTATGAGGTCATGTACATGAATAATTGTTAGGCACTCACATCACAACTCAAACTACCTTCAAAAAGGAGTTACTGATCTCTAGCCTTCAGTTTTCTTACCTGCATACTGAGAACAATAGGTGTACTTCATGGAGGACTTTTGAAAGGAGGAAATAAACCAACA
Source organism: Oryctolagus cuniculus (assembly GCF_964237555.1). Classification (NCBI taxonomy): domain Eukaryota; kingdom Metazoa; phylum Chordata; class Mammalia; order Lagomorpha; family Leporidae; genus Oryctolagus; species Oryctolagus cuniculus. Next base: position 18,259,756 of record NC_091453.1, read on the forward strand.
TATGTAGAGTGAACCCTACACTTTCTGACATATATCAAGCACTCCCTAAACGTTAGTTGTTATTAACATCACAATTACTTTTCATTTTAGAATGCAGCATTTAGGAAATGGATGAGAAAATTACAGCTTTGGTTATCTTAATCTGTATTGTGAGTTTACATTGAGTGTGCAGTTATATATATTACTAAATTCCTAAACATGGAACACAAACACATAACATTTTATAGAAAATGGGTGAACCATTTTTATGAGGCAGTAACTTGACCACTGAAAAACAATTTTTATTTCAAAAGTTTGAGAAGGATAATAATTACAAAGCCATTCTGTTTTTGTTTTAGGTGTTTAAAACTATTTGGTTTGGGAATCTAATCATTTTGTTTTCTTCTTTAATATTTTCTTTTGTAGCTTTTTCCTGTCTCTTATTTGAAGCTTCTTGCTTTTCCAAGAGCGATTATACAATAATCATTCTCACCATTACTTTAGGATTCTCTTAGGTTAGGATTAAATCTCATTTTCCAACTTTCAGAATCCTCCTGACCTTATGAAATTTATTCCTATATGGCTCCTATCACTTCTTCCCCTCATTTAACTCAAGGGTCTAGTCCATACTTTTTATAAATGCTAATTCCTTCTCATCAGTTAACCACTTTGACCCATGGCTAGTGAGATTCACATTATTCTAAATTTATGAAGAGGAAACAGAGGAGGATAGCACACTGAGTACTTTATAGATAAGAGAGACATCAAGAATAGCCACATGAATTTGATATTTTACTTAGACCAGAAATTGGGATAATGATAGTTAGAAACTCCTACTTTCATCAATGCGTGTCCATTGGAAACATCATTAATGTTAATTATCTTGTGAAGAAGAAAGTTTTATCCATGTAAAATTTGCCTACAACAGATTCAATGATAAGACTATAAAATCCTATATGGCTGTCTAGAATTCTTGTTATAGAAAACTTGCTGCTCTGGTTCTTTGACAAAGTAGCTATCACAGAGATTGGCTAAATGATCACTAATTCAATTCATTCTTCCTGATATTAAGTTAGGAATAAATTCTGGTCAATGATATGTGATGAAAGTGATATACTTAATTTCCAGGCCTACTCATAACACCATATATATTGACTGAACATATGCTCTCTTCTTCTCCTGCAGGCTCAGGAGAAATTTTGAGCAGTAACATGTTTAAAGTGATAGCTTCACAAAATTGGAAAACCATGGATCCCTAAGTGACTACTTGGGAGAATGTTTCTAAAAAGGGTTTGTCAATCTCCATTGTACTAAGACAAAGCCAAGGTATTAATCTTTGTCATATTAAGCTGTGGATATTTAAGGATTCATCTCTTTCTTAAAACTATCTTTATCTATGAGAGAAAGGAGGTGGGGGAAGCAGAGGGAGAAGAGCTCTCTATTGGTTCACTTCCCAAATGCACATGCTGGCCTGGGGCTGAGTCAGGTTGAAGTCAGGGGCCAGGGACTCAATGCCAGTCCTACACACGGGTGGCAGTTACTCATTTACGGGAGCCATTATCTGCTGCCTCTCAGGATGCACACTGGCAGGAAGCTGGAACTGGGAGTAGAGTTGGCACTTGAACTCAGTTGCTTCAATATGGCAAGTGGAGGTCCCAAGCAACATCTTAACCATTGCACCAAATGCCTGCCCCTCAGGGTTGACTTCTTACTGCACCTCAAAGTCTGCTGTGCCTCATTGAGAAATGAAAGCCACTTCAGATGGTGTAATTAAGTTGATATTCATATACTTTTCTGGCAAAATACCTTTCTATCAGATAAAAAAAAAATCTGTGGAGGGCATTTGATGAAGTACTCTGATCAACTTTCTACCCTGTTACTTCTCTGCCCAAAATCCTTAAAGGATACTCATTATTTAGCATTTAAGGTCTTTCAGAATTGAATCACGAATACCAGGTTTGAAAGGATTTAACTGCATGTAAAACACCAGGCATCCTGCTTGATAAACAGTCATTAAACACACTTCATTTCCCTCCTTTCTTTCATTATTCTGAGCAGTTCTAGACTATCCACGAGATAGCTGTTTTTTGAAGTTTTAGGGGCAAGAAGGGGAGAAAGAGAAGGAAGAATGAGTTGAGCAGGAGGTTAGAGAACTGGAAGAGCAAGTGAGAGTATAACTTAGTCTTAGTGTTATACCCAGGCCTTCCTTTCTCCATGCAGAATCTTCAAATAAGGTAAGTAACAGTAGACCTGTTATTTTTCCTAGGAGAGAATTAAGCCCAATTGGTTGACTTCATGCTACAATGTAAGTATTTACATCAACTTTGATCTTAAAAGATGGTATGATTTGGAAATTAGTCCACTATACCCAGATTATTAAACAAAATAAATTTTAATGTTATTAGGAATCATTTTCTTCCAATCTCTTCTGACTCAAAAGCTTACTGTTCATGTCAGCTTCTATGTAATTTCTTTCTAATAAAGTCACATTAAAATCATCAAGTTTTAATCTATTAGAATTATTTTAGTATAATATAGATATGTATTTCAGTATAACCGGTATAATATTTTTTTAAAGATTTATTTTATTTATTTGAAAGGTAGAGTTACAGAGAGAGAGAGGGAAGGAAGGAAGGGGAGAGAGACAGAGGTGGGGGGGGAGAGAGAGAGCGAGAGAGAGAAATATCTTCCATCTGCTGGTTCACTCCCCAAATGAACTCAATGGCCGGGGCTGGGCCAGACTGAAGCCAGGAGCCAGGGGCCTCCTCTGGGTGCCAGCGCCCAAGCCCCTGGGCCATCTTCCGCTGCTTTCCCAGGTATATTAGCAAGGAGCTGAATCTGAAATGGTGCAACAAGGACTTGAACCAGTGCCCTTAGAGGATGCCAGTGCTGCCAGCAGTGGCTTAACCCATTATGCTACAATGCTGGCCCCACCCAGTACTGTATTTTAAAAGATATCTATGATACTAACCTTGGTTTCTTCGATTTTCTTTTGGAGCGCATCCATTGTGTAGGGACCCTCCTTCCATGACTCAAGCTTGGCTCTGGCCTGTCCTAAGACCTGCTCAGCTTCTTCCTTCGCTTCCAACCATTGCGTTGAATCCTTCAACATTTCATTCAACTGCTGCCTCCGGTTCTGAAGGTGTTCCTGTACTTCATCCCACTGATTCTGAATTCTTTCAACTGCAAGAAAAGGAAAAATGAGTACATAATAATAAATGCTAGTCTGGAGAAGAGATTTGAAATTCCACACGCAAATATTATCTCACATGTATACTGCTTGTTAAAAAATAGTGTTCATTGTGTTATGGCTGGGATGACAGACAAGTTCCTTACTTTTTTGAGATGTCAAACATGAGTTTCTGTTAAATTGTCTGCCTAAAGGTGATCTAGAACATTAGAATACTATTTAATTACATACTTAATCCCTAGAAGCAAATAGGAATCATCTTTTAGAAAGGTACTGTAGGGGAAGGCATTTGGCACAGGCATTAAGATGTCATTTGGGACACCTGCATCCCATATTAGAATGCTTGTTTTGAGTCCCAGTTTTGTACCCAGTCCAGCTTCCTGATCACCTGCATGCTAGGAGGCAACAGATGATGGCTCTAGTACTTGTGTCCCTGCCACCCACATGGGGGATTGGGGTAGAGATGCTGCCCTTGACTTCAACCTGGCCCAGCCCTGGCTATTTAGACACATGGGGAGTGAACCAATGGGCAGAAGATTTCTCTGTCTCTCTGAGTCTGACTTTCTGCCTTTCAAATAAGGTGAAAATAAATGCAATATAGCAGAATGCCCCAATCCTCTTACCCTTACCACTTGAATGCCCATCAGCCTGATGTCTAGTAACAGGATCGGCATTTTGTTGCCTGAAGGATTTGTGCTGCCATGAGAATTCACTTGCCATCTAAGTGGAAGGCTAGATACAACAGGGGATTGATGCCTGCCTTCAACCCAGAGGAGCAGCATATAACCAATGACTGTTAATAGGAACTGGGGTGTATGAACAACCTAGCCCCCTTCATGCTAGGGGAGACAGCTCTGACGCATGTTTTTTGGAAAGTGTTTTTGTTTTGTCATCTACTTGAAAAGCCAAGAGAGGGAGAGCAAGAGAAAGAGAGAGCTTCCATCTTCTGGTTCACTCCTTAAATACCTGCAAAAGCCAGAGCTGGGCCAAGCAGAAACCAGGAGCCTGGAACTCCAACCAAATCTCCCATGTGGGTGCAAGGGGCCTAAATACTTGAGCCATCATTAGCTGCTTCCCAGGATGCATTAGCAGGAAGCTGGATGGGAAGCAGAGCAGCTAGGACTCGGATGGTCACTCTGCTACCGGATGTGGGCATGCCAAGAGTGGCTCAATCTGCTGTGGCACAATGCCTGCCTTTGATGCAAATGTTTACTACATTCCAGCTCCAGCGGCTGCTTCGCTCTAACGGTCTCATTTTCTCTCTCTCCTACTGAACTCTCCCTTACCGCCTCAATAAACCACTTCCTCTCAAAACCTTTTCCTGCAGCCTTCTTCTGAGTGAATCCACGAGTGGATAAGTATTCAGGAAGCTTCCTTGAAAACAAACATCTAAAAATTCATGCCGCGCACAAGCTGCGACACTGGCTTCTATTAAGCTTATTTTTGGTGTGACTGTGGAGTCTAAGATGGAGACGCCCTGCAGATTCTGTTTTGAAATGCTTCAGTTAAGAATGTGAAAAACAAGCAGGACCACGTAAGTTTTTCTAAAAAAAATTAAAGAAGTGTTTGAGAGGAAGGAAGGCAGAAAAAGAGGCAAGGAGGGAGGAAGGGAGAGAGAAAAATAAAGAGCTCCCGTCCATTGGTTCACTCTCCAAATGCCCACAACAACAAGGGGCGGGATCTGGGACCCAGGGATTTACTCTAGGTTTTCCGTGAGGGCAGTGGAAACTTTAGATAAGATCTTCAAGCTGCTTTCACAACGATGGAAATAATGTTGCAGAAAACAAAATAATAAAACCACATCCGCTTTATCCCTTAAGCATGGAACCTGACAGACATTGTAAATGCCGTCAGAAGCTTCACCCACCAGCATATATAATCAGTTACAGATCTCTGTCAAGTACAAAGCCTTCCCTCTTTGTATCGCCACTGCAAAGGTCTATCATGTTTTGCCTTCATGTCTGCAACAATCTCTCTATAGTCCTCCTGCCCCAAGTCTGTTTTAAATGTAAATTTCTCACTGTGCGAAGATTAGTAGCTAATATAAACCACCACACTACTCCCTCGTTTAAAGTATTTCCATATTTTCCCCAAATACCTTCTGGACTACTGTGGCTTGACAAACGTGTTCCTCCGTGAAGTAACCTGGGTGAGCTGAGAAGTCTCCCTACAATGGAATGAATTACAGCACACCCAGGATAGAATAAAGCATCACAGAGAACACAAGGGCCTTGCAGAGCAGAGCTGTGACTGTGGGGAACATTCGGTCCGCAGGCGGTATAGGGTCTGTGAAATCATTTGGTCTGGTCCTGACAGGGCAGCTGCAGGTGGAACCTGAAACCCAGTACATCTGTAGCAGGCTCATTGTTAAATGGATCATTTTGTATGGCCCATGAATTATGTTATAAATACCCAAATGGCCCTTGGCAGAAAAAAGGTTCCCTACTGCTGCTAGATTCTAGACCCAAGCGATGAGGGGAGAGAGAAGTGATTGGAAGCAGCGATTCATAATGATAAAGCCCCTTGAGAAAAGCAGTAACCTTCCGTCAGTTACTGCATGGGGAAGGAAGCAGGAGAATAAAGATCCTGACCTTAATTTGCCACCTCTCCTCAATTTCCTATTGGGGCACCAGACCCCCACCCGCCTCTGTGCTGAAATCAAGTAGAAACCAGAGAGCATCAAAGCCCAGTGATGGCACAGCTTAGCCTCGCAGAACAGAGAGAAAGACAAAGACTGGCCACAGATGAACCAATCACATGCACACAGCACAGTTCTATAAAGCTGCTGCCTGCTTCATGATGCAAGCACAGATCTTGTTCATTTACCCCGATGCCTCCAGACAGATATGAGTCACAGAAGTACCGTCAAGAAGTACAGAAGTACGAGACAGTTCGTCAATAGCAATAGACCCCCTACAACCAGTGATCGTGACAGGAAATCAAAAATCTGCTCCCCCAAAGAGGTAACACAGAGTAGATGACACTCCTTATACTTAAGTGTTTTCTTTATCAAATTTGTTTTTGGGTGTTTGCTATGTGCTGAAAAATCAGTCAACATATTATCTTTTTTTTTCTGACAGGCAGAGTGGATAGTGAGAGAGAGAGAGAGAAAGGTCTTACTTTTTGCCGTTGGTTCACCCTCCAATGGCCGCTGTGGCTGGCGCGCTGCGGCCGGCACACCGCGCCGATCCGATGGCAGGAGCCAGGTGCTTCTCCTGGTCTCCCATGGGGTGCAGGGCCCAAGCACTTGGGCCATCCTCCACTGCACTCCCGGGCCACAGCAGAGAGCTGGCCTGGAAGAGGGGCAACCAGGACAGCATCTGGCGCCCTGACTGGGACTAGTCAA